>NC_091176.1:10329316-10349316 GCF_040958095.1 Procambarus clarkii | reverse complement strand
TGCGGACGATGCCAAAATTATGAGAAGGATTAAGACAGAAGAGGACTGTTTGAGGCTTCAAGAAGACCTAGACAAGCTGAAGGAATGGTCGAACAAATGGTTGCTAGAGTTTAACCCAACCAAATGTAATGTAATGAAGATAGGTGTAGGGAGCAGGAGGCCAGATACAAGGTATCATCTGGGAGAGGAAATTCTTCAGGAGTCAGAGAAAGAAAAAGACTTGGGGGTTGATATCACGCCAGACCTGTCTCCTGCAGCCCATATCAAGAGGATAACATCAGCGGCATATGCCAGGCTGGCCAACATACGAATGGCATTCAGAAACTTGTGTAAAGAATCATTCAGAACTTTGTATACCACATATGTCAGGCCAATCCTGGAGTATGCAGCCCCAGCATGGAGTCCATATCTAGTCAAGCATAAGACTAAACTGGAAAAGGTTCAAAGGTTTGCCATCAGACTAGTACCCGAGCTGAGAGGTATGAGCTACGAGGAGAGACTACGGGAATTAAACCTCACTTTGCTGGAAGACAAAGTTAGGGGGGACATGATCACCACATTCAAGATTCTGAAGGGAATTGATAGAGTAGATAAAGACAGGCTATTTAACACAAGGGGAACACGCACTAGTGGACACAGGTGGAAACTGAGTGCCCAAATGAGCCACAGAGATATTAGAAAGAACTTTTTTAGTGTCAGAGTGGTTGACAAATGGAATGCATTAGGGGGTGATGTGGTGGAGGCTGACTCCATACACAGTTTCAAGTGTAGGTATGACAGAGCCCAATAGGCTCAGGAACCTGTACACCTGTTGATTGACAGTTGAGAGGCGGGACCAAAGAGCCAGAGCTCAACCCCCGCAAGCACAACTAGGTGAGTACACACACACACACACACACACACACACACACACACACACACACACACACACACACACACACACACACACCCCACCCCCCACTCACCCCCCTTCTCCCCCTCACCCCTCTCCCCAGGACCTCCCTTCTCCCCCATCCCCCATGCCCTCCCTTCTCCCACATGCCTTCCCGTCTCTCCCACCCCCATGCCCTCCCTTCTCCCCCTCCCCCCTAAGCCCCCCGCTCTCCCCCACCCCACCTAAGTCTTCCCCTCTCCCCCACTCCCCTAAACCCTCCCCTCTTCCTCACCCACCTCAGCCCTCCCTTTTCCCCCACGCCCCCCAAGCCCTCCACCCTTTTCTCTTCCCCCAAGCCCCCCCATCTCCCCTATCCCCCACAGCCTCTCCTCCCCCCATGCTTCCCCAACCCTCCCTCTCTTACCCACCCCCTGTACCCTCCCCCTCTTATCCACCCCCTGTACCCTCCCCCTCTTATCCACCCCCTGTACCCTCCCCCTCTCCCCCACCACCCCAAGCCCTCCCTCCTCCACCAATCCCCCCGTGCCAGGTCCCCCCAGCTCCCACTCACCCCAGATCCCAAAGGTCCCCCCCAGAAAAGAAGCAGAAGAGAGTCAGTTTCAGGGTGATGTACTCGAACATAGATGGGATCACAAGCAAGACAAGTGAACTAAGGGAAAGAGCACAAGAAGTTAACCCAGATGTAATCGGACTCACTGAAACAAAACTCTCTGGAATCATAACGAATGCCGTGTTTCCCCAGGAGTATACAGTAATAAGGAAAGAGAGGGAAGGTAGAGGAGGAGGCGGAGTGGCCCTACTCATGAGAAGGGAATGGAGTTTTAAGGAGATGGCCATCCCGGGCTGTGAGGAGTTCAGAGACTACATAGCAGGCACCATAACAATGGGAGGACCAAGAATAGTAGTAGCAGTAATATACAACCCTCCACCAAATGACAGGAGACCCAGTCAAGAGTATGAAAACAACAACAAGGCAGTTAACACTATAATTGAGAGGGCAGCCTCTGCTGCCTGTAGAAATAGATCCCACCTGCTCATCATGGGCGACTTCAATCACGGAAAGATTGACTGGGGGAACAAGGAACCGCATGGAGGCGAGGATACGTGGAGAGCCAAACTATTGGAGGTGGTGACAAGCAACTTTTTAACGCAGCATGTCGGAGAACCCACAAGGATGAGAGGCAATGATGAACCAGCGAGACTCGACCTAGTCTTCACTCTGAACGACTCCGACATAAGAGAAATCGGTTTTGAGGACCCAGTAGGAATGAGCGACCACAGTGTACTGGTGTTTGAGTACTTGATTGAAGAAGGGTTATTGAACTCGAGGAGGGATACCGAAACCAAAAGGTTAGCATACCGAAAGGGAAACTATGAGGGGATAAGAAAATTCCTAACAGATATAGCATGGGAAACAGAGCTCAGGGGAAAGACGGCCCAAGATATGATGGATTACATCACGCAGAAGTGCAAGGACGCAGCAAACAAGTTTGTCCCAGTCCAAAAGGAAAACAGAGAAATGAAGATGAGAAACCCATGGTTTAATCAAAGATGTAGGCTAGCTAAGCAGCAAAGTAAAAGGGCATGGAGAAACTATAGGAATAACAGGACACTGGAGAGCAGAGAAAGATACCAGAATGCCAGGAATGAATATGTCAGGATGAGGAGAGAGGCAGAAAGACAATACGAAAATGACATCGCAAGCAAGGCAAAGACTCAGCCTAAATTGTTGCATAGCCACATTAGGAGAAAAACAACAGTAAAGGAACAGGTTATGAGATTAAGGATAGGGGCGGAAGGATTCACTACAAATGACAAGGAAGTGTGTGAGGAATTGAATAAGAAATTCCAGGAGGTCTTCACCTTAGAACAAGGAGAAATTCCAGAGGTAAGTGAGGGAATAGCTAACCAGGAACCACTGGAAGAGTTTGAGATTACCAGTGGGGAAGTAAGGAAGTGTTTACTAGAGTTGGACGTGACGAAGGCTATAGGCCCAGATGGAATCTCCCCTTGGGTTCTAAAGGAAGGAGCAAGAGAACTGAGCCTACCACTCTCCATAGTGTATAACAAATCACTGGCAACAGGGGAACTGCCAGATACTTGGAAAGCAGCTAACGTAGTCCCGATATACAAGAAAGGGGATAGACAGGAGGCACTGAACTACAGGCCAGTGTCCCTAACCTGCATACCATGCAAGCTGATGGAGAAGATTGTGCGAAAAAAACTAGTGGAGCATCTGGAGCGAAGGAACTTTGTAACACAGCATCAACATGGGTTCAGGGATGGCAGGTCCTGCCTCACAGGGTTACTTGAATTCTACGACCAGGCAACAAAAATAAGGCAAGAAAGAGAAGGGTGGGCAGACTGCATATTTTTGGATTGTCAGAAAGCCTTTGATACAGTGCCACACAAGAGGCTAGTGCGAAAGTTGGAGATGCAGGCTGGAGTGAGAGGGAAGGTACTCCGGTGGATAGAGGAATACCTAAGCAACAGGAGACAACGAGTCTGTGTGAGGGGTGAGGTCTCAGATTGGCGAGACGTCACAAGTGGAGTCCCGCAGGGGTCAGTCCTTGGACCTATACTGTTTCTGGTATATGTAAATGATCTCCCAGAGGGTATAGATTCGTTCCTCTCAATGTTTGCCGACGATGCAAAAATTATGAGGAGGATTGAAACAGAGGATGATAGTAGGAGGCTACAAGATGACCTGGATAGACTGAGTGAATGGTCCAACAAATGGCTGTTGAAGTTCAACCCGAGTAAATGCAAAGTAATGAAACTAGGCAGTGGAAACAGGAGGCCAGGCACAGGATACAGAATAGGAGATGAAGTACTTAATGAAACAGACAGAGAGAAAGATCTAGGAGTTGATATCACACCAAACCTGTCTCCTGAAGCCCACATAAAGAGAATAACGTCTGCGGCATATGCGAGGCTGGCTAACATCAGAACGGCGTTCAGGAACCTGTGTAAGGAATCATTCAGAATCTTGTACACCACATATGTAAGACCAATCCTGGAGTATGCGGCCCCAGCATGGAGCCCGTACCTTGTCAAGCACAAGACGAAGCTGGAAAAAGTCCAAAGGTATGCTACTAGACTAGTCCCAGAACTAAGAGGCATGAGTTATGAGGAAAGGCTGCGGGAAATGCACCTCACGACACTGGAAGACAGAAGAGTAAGGGGGGACATGATCACAACCTACAAAATCCTCAGGGGAATCGACCGGGTAAACAAGGACGAACTTTTCAACACTGGTGGGACGCGAACAAGGGGACACAGGTGGAAGCTGAGTACCCAAATGAGCCACAGAGACGTTAGAAAGAACTTTTTCAGTGTCAGAGTAGTTAGCAAATGGAATGCATTAGGAAGTGATGTGGTGGAGGCTGACTCCATTCACAGTTTCAAATGTAGATATGATAGAGCCCAATAGGCTCAGGAATCTGTACACCAGTTGATTGACGGTTGAGAGGCGGGACCAAAGAGCCAGAGCTCAACCCCCGCAAGCACAATTAGGTAAGTACAATTAGGTAAGTACACACACACACACCGGTGCTTTCACACACGTTTTGCTCTTCTCTTCAAGGGTCAATGTTTACGTTGATTTTTATTCCTGCCTTGTTAATCTTGGTCCCAGTATTCTCCCCAGCAGCCAGGGGTTGAGGCTGGGGTGGGGGGTTGATGAGAGGGAGGGGTGGGGGGTTGATGAGAGGGAGGGGTGGGGGGTTGATGAGAGGGTGGGGTGGGGGGTTGATGAGAGGGGGGGGGGGTGCTGTGGCAGGTGAGAGGGTGGCAGGGGAGAGTGGTGGGGATGGTCCGGGGGAAGAGAGGGTTAGATAGGAAGGTCGTATATAGGAATGTGGTGGGGAGAGTTGTGGGCGGTGGCGGGGGGAGGAAGGTTAAGGGGAGGGGGGGGGAGGGGAGTGTATTTCCACCACTTACTTCAAGATTACACAATGTTGTAGGTGGAGTGGTGGTGTGGAGTGGTGGAGGAACGTGAAGAGGCACGTGAAATGTTTCTGTGAAGGGGGTGGTGGTGGTGAAGGGTGGTGGTGGTGGTGAAGGGTGGTGGTGAAGGGTGGTGGTGGTGGTGAAGGGTGGTGGTGGTGGTGAAGGGTGGTGGTGGTGAAGGTTGGTTGTGGTGGTGGTGGTTGGGACACCTCTTATGCCAGCCACCTAGTTGCATGTGTACTCACCTAATTGTGCTTGCGGGGGATGAGCTTTGGCTCTTTGGTCCCGCCTCTCAACTGTCAATCAACAGGTATAACAGATTCCTGAGCATACTGGGCTCTATCATATCTACATTTGAAACTGTGTATGGAGTCAGCCTCCACCACATCACTTCCTAGTGCATTCCATTTACTAACTACTCTGACACTGAAAACGTTCTTTCCAATGTCTCTGACTCATTTGGGTACTCAGCTTCCACCTGTGTCACCTTGTGCGTGTACCACCAGTGTTAAATAATCCATCCTTATCTACCCCTGTCAATTCCCCTGAGGATTTTGTATGTAGTTATCATATCTCCCATAACTCTTCTGTCTTCCAGTGTCGTAAGGTGCATTTCCCACAGCCTTTCTTCGTAACTCATGCCTCTTAGTTCTGGGACTAGCCTAGTGGCATACCTCTGAACTTTTTCCAGCTTCGCCTTGTGCTTGACAAGGCTCCATGCTAGGGAAGCATACTCCAGAATTGGTCTTACATGCGTGGTATACAAGGTGGGTGGGTGAGTGAGTGAGTGAGTGAGTGAGTGAGGGAGGGAGGTACTGGCAAGGAGAAGACTGCTGGGGCAAGCGCCATGCAGACTGCACTCCTCCACGGGTCATTGAGGAGCCTCCAGGACAGACACCAGGCGCTGGTCACGGGGATCAGGTGTGTGGGTGTGTGTGCCAGGTGTGTGGGTGTGTGTGTGTGTGTGTGTGTGCCAGGTGTGGGTGTGCGAGCCGTGAGAATAAGCAATAGCTCGGTAATCGATTTTCCGACCCACGCCCGCCTCCACCCTGATACTTGGGTGAAGGGAAGAGGGGTGGGCGTCGCCTCTCCACCCACCCACCCACACCCACACCCACCCACCTACACACACACACACCCACACACACCCACACGTACACGTGTACACTCGCCCGCTCTCACACAAACAGCTCTTACTCCCCATAGACAAGCAGACACTACAGAGTAACAAGCTTCCTCTGCGAGGTACCACACAAAAGACTGATCAACTTTGATTAATTTAAAAGAAATACAGGTTTCAAAAAAATAGTTTTACGACAAGATAATGACACACAGGAGAAGTCACTTTCGTAGATTGTATTTTCCTTGATTGTCAGAGAACTTTAAACCCTCCCTTTAGAAGACATTTGTATTACAATAAGGAAAGCCGGCTGTAGTATCAGGAAGAAATCAAGTGGCATAAGGGAGTATAGCCCTTAAGGGACAAGCTAAGGGGCACCCCATGGGTAAAGGGGGTAACTTTAGCCACTTGCCAGAAGGGTTAGAACTAGAGTGTCCGTCATCTTCCTAAGAGATGCTGACGTCCAGTGTTCGGTCACGTCTGTGCTAGAAAATGCCACAAAAGCTAGGCACTATAGGCCGCTTCATTTCAATGTTTGTTGATGAGGCGCCTGACAGCTGGGTGGACAGCGCTTCGGATTCGTAGTCCTGAGGTTCCGGGTTCGATCCCCGGTGGAAGCGAAGACAAATGGGCAAAAATGTTTCTTTCACCCTGATGCCCCTGTTACCTAGCAGTAAATAGGTACCTGGGAGTTAGACAGCTGCTAGAGGCTGCTTATGGAGGGGTGGAGGCCTGGCCGAGGACCGGGCCGAGGGGACACTAAGACCCCGAAATCATCTCAAGATAACCTCAAGAAGAAGACGATGCAAAAGAAATGAGAAGAATGGGAGCACAAGAGGACTGTTGTGGGCGGGGTAACATGTGCTGCACACACACTCCTGCCTGAAAAAAAGGGCTCTAGAGCTTTAACCGAAACAAATACAAAGTTATGACAAAGAGAATGGTCATGACTAAAAAATACAAACACACACATACGCACACGCGCGCGCGCACACACACACGCGCGCGCACACACACGCACGCACACACACACACACACACCACGGGGAGACGGGACACCACAAGCGTAGCTCTCATCCTGTAACTACACTTAGGTAATTACACTTAGGTAATTACACACACACACACACACACACACACACACACACACACACACACACACACACACACACACACACTTGATCTGGTATCTCACTTGATCACTTTGGGGTCACTTGGAGGGTCAGGTAGCTGAGTGGACAGCGCGCGGGACTCTTAATCCTGTGGCCGGATTCGATTCCCGGCGCTGGCGGAGACAAATGGGCAGAGTTTCTTTCATTCCTGATGCCCCCCCCCCCCCTGTTACCTAGCAGTAAACAGGTACCTGGGAGTAAGACAGCTGCTATGGGCTGCTTCCTCTCTGTGCGTGTGTGGAAAAAAAAGTTAGTAGTTAGTAACAGTTGATTGCCAGTTGAGAGACGGGCCGAAAGAGCAGAGCTCAACCCCCGCAAGCACAACTAGGTGAATACACACACACACACACACACACACACTATGGGGGTTTCCAGCGTTGCCCAGGTACATTTAATTCCGTCTCCCCTATTTATATATATATATATATATATATATATATATATATATATATATATATATATATATATATATATATATATATATATAACCGAAAACTCACACCCCAGAAGTGACTCGAACCCATACTGCCAGGAGCACTCTGCATCTGGCGTACAGGACACCTTAACCACTCGACCAACACGACCGGACAAAAGAGGATGGTAGTCGAGGCTGAATGTGACATCACATTCCCCATCCTCCCGCCGGCACTCTGATGGTAATCTTGGGCATGGTATTTTGTCAAATCACCTCATTCATTGGGGCACACGTGAGGAACACAAATGCGAACAAGCTTTCGGTTGCATATAAGCCTGGAGACCGTTCAGGCTTGTTCGTATTATATATATATATATATATATATATATATATATATATATATATATATATATATATATATATATATATATATATATATATATATATATACACACACACACAGCTGTACACGGTGGTCTTCCATTGATACAGAGAAAAGATAGCAGACTTGGTGGCTGTCCATGGTCCCCAGTACCACGGTGTACACCCCCCCTCCCTCAGTATCAGTTGGCTACTTTTTTATCCACACACCGGACCATGGGCAGCCCCCGGACCATGGGCAGCCCCCGGACCATGGGCAGCCCCCGGACCATGGGCAGCCCCCGGACCATGGGCAGCCCCCGGACCATGGACAATAATATGTAATAGACGCGAGTGTTCACTCTCTATGCACTGTCAAGAGTAGCGGTACACAGATGGAGTAATAAGTCACCTGCCCTACACGGTGGTGCAGGTGGGGTGCCCGCCCGCCTCTCCCGACCCTTGCAGGTGTACGCGACGCCCTCCTCACCCTTCCCTACTCCACACCTGTCATTAGCCTTTGGCCAGGCTAGGGCAGGCCTTTGGTCAGGCTAGGACAGGCCTTTGGCCAGGCCAGGACAAGCCAGACCTTTGGCCAGGCTAGGACAGGCCTTTGGCCAGGCTAGGACAGGCCTTTGGCCAGGCTAGGACAGGCCTTTGGCCAGGCTAGGACAGGCCTTTGGCCAGGCTAGGACAAGCCTTTGGTCAGGCTAGGACAGGCCTTTGGTCAGGCTAGGACAGGCCTTTGGTCAGGCTAGGACAGGCCTTTGGCCAGGCTAGGACAGGCCTTTGGCCAGGCCAGGGCATTTATTAATCGAAGCGTTAGTAACAAGACACCTGGTGTGGTTCTTCAGCTCTATCTTGCTCTGGTTAGGCCCCATTTAGATTATGCAGTTCAGTTTTGGTCGCCATACTATAGAATGGATATAAATTCACTTGAACGCATCCAGCGTAGGATGAAAAGTTAATCCCCCAAATTAGAAACCTGTCATGTAAAGAAAGATTGACAAAGCTTAAATTACATTCTCTAGAAAAGCGAAGAATTAGGGTCGACATGATAGAGGTGTACAAGTGGGTGAATGGACACGAGGGATATTAATAGGGCATTAAAAGTATCAACACAAGACAAAACACGAAAGAATGGGTATAAATTGGATAAGTTTAGATTTGGGAAAGAACTTGGTAAATAATGGTTCGGTAACAGGAGTGTTGATTTGTGGAACCAATTACCATGAAACGTAATAGAAGTAGGATCCCTTGACTGTTTCAGGCGTAGGTTAGACATATATATGAATGAGATTGGGTGGTTATAAATTGGAGCTGCCTCGTATGGGCCAATAGGCCTTCTGCAGTTACCTTTATTCTAATGTTCTTAGGCCAGACCAGACCCGGCCAGGCCATACTAGGCCAGGCCAGGCCATACTAGGCCAGGCCAGGCCATACTAGGCCAGGCCAGGCCATACTAGGCCAGGCCAGGCCATACTAGGCCAGGCCAGACCATACTAGGCCAGGCCAGGCCAGGCCAGGCCAGGCCAGGCCAGGCCAGCCCGTGACCTCGGCAATGCTCTCATTACACTGGTGGACTCGAGCTATCAGTTGTGGGCGGCACCGTGGACCGCCTCACTGTAACCAGAGCCACTCCACCCACTGTCACCCGCCCCGCCCCCACGCGCGCCTCCCTCCCTCCCTCCCTCACCATTCTCCCTAACCCCCTTGGCATGCCCCCCCCCCCACCTCCTTGCGTGCCACCCACCCAACAAGCTTCTTCGCATGCCGCCCACATAAAGCCACCCTGGTCGGCCCCCCTGACTGCCGCCACCCTCCCACAGCCTACACAGGCCTCCCACACGCCACGGCTCTCTCTCCTGCCTTGACGGGGCCGAGTGTACGCCGTCAGTCACGTCCCCCACCTCTCTCTCTCAACCCACTTGTCTCAGCCCACACCTTGTCACCTTTCACCCTCAATGCCCGTCTCTCGCCCACCCACCTTCCTACCAGTCGTACGAAGGCACTGCCACCGGACACCCCCTCTCCCCCCCTCCTCCTAGTGACACCCACACACACAACTTCTCCCTTCCCCTATTGTCACCCACACACACCACCTCCCCCCCCCCCTAGTACCTCTCACACTACCACTCCCCCCAGTGCCACCCACACACCCTATTGCTCCCCCCCGCCCCCCAGTGTCACCAACATACCACTTCTCTCCCCCAGTGCCAGTCACATCAGTGTCACCCATGAATGGTTTTAGGTGGTCGGAAAAATAGATTTTAAGTTAAATTTATCGTGATAATATTGCATGGCATTTCAAAGCACGACACAACAGTAGTGGATGTTAATATCTGAATGGCAAACACAGTGAAAGAGACCATCAAATCTTACTGACCCAACACACACACACACACACACACACGTACGCACACGTACAAAGACCTAAAAATTATGGCTTTAAAACATTACGATACCGCGAGATATTTACACAAAAATGGGGCAGGCGGGACCGCTTTGCGAAGCCATTGGATCCCTGTCCCCGTTCGTAGCCACAAAATAGACGATCACCCCTCAGGTCAAATCAGGTCAATAACAAGGCCAGATTTAAGCAATGCGACGTTTTACTGGGAAAAGATAAGCTGGAGATACATAGGTTACGTATTCGGCAGTTTTACTAAAGCTTAATTGCCGGATGATGTCACAGTGTGTCGACTTTTGTGGAAGAAAAAGCATCCACTTTCTTTTTTTACCATGATATTGACGACTGTACCATACTGAGTGACCTCAGACACCCTGGGCCAGATGAGCTCAACTCATTTTATTATCTAAATATAGCAACGTTTTATATAGTATGTCTTGGTTACAGAACATGTATATGTAATGTAATGGTTACATAACTTTTTATGTAACTTTAGCTTGCTCAGTAACTCGTTATGTACTATAACAACCTTCTGTTCTGGCCATGTACTACAAAAATTATATATATATATATATATATATATATATATATATATATATATATATATCCTACCACACCCCATACAAAAATTATATATATATATATATATTATATATATATATTATATATATATATATATATATATATATATATATATATATATATATATATATATATGACAAATATATATATATATTTGTGCCAATTGGGTGCATCTGATGGGCCAATGGGCCGTCTGCGTTGTCCAAGTATTGTACCTCATCTTACTTCACCACTCCTTCCTGCCTATTTATACCCATCACTCGATCTGTAAAATGACCTTCTGAAGATGTATTTAATATACGAAAGTACTTAAGGAAATTTCCTGTTTCATTTTTCCTCCGTGGTCTGACATTGTCACAATTTTAATCACGTGTTTATTTTCGTGATATACACACACACACACACATATATATATATATATATATATATATATATATATATATATATATATATATATATATATATATATATATATATATATATATATATATATATATATAGTGGCCACGTCTGTGTTGTCAACAATGTCGCTTGCCTTTAGTTCCAAGGCTTCATCACTATTGGCCTTAGGGACGGCAGAGTGGAGGTGGAGACGGCCAGCTGTGAGCAGGCCACCACTGGCGCCCTCATGCTGGCTATCAGGTGGTGCTGGGGGAAGAGGTGTTGGGGCTGTATGTTATCACCCCCAACCGTCATTATCCCCACCTGCACCCCGCCATCCACCTCCACCCCGCCATCCACCTGCACCCCGCCATCCACCTGCACCCCGCCACCCACCTGCACCCCGCCATCCACCTGCACCCCGCCATCCACCTGCACCCCGCCATCCACCTGCACCCCGCCATCCACCTGCACCCCGCCATCCACCTGCACCCCGCCATCCACCTGCACCCCGCCACCCACCTGCACCCCGCCACCCACCTGCACCCCGCCATCCACCTGCACCCCGCCATCCACCTGCACCCCGCCATCCACCTGCACCCCGCCATCCACCTGCACCCCGCCATCCACCTGCACCCCGCCACCCACCTGCACCCCGCCACCCACCTGCACCCCGCCACCCACCTGCACCCCGCCATCCACCTGCACCCCGCCACCCACCTGCACCCCGCCATCCACCTGCACCCCGCCACCCACCTGCACCCCGCCACCCACCTGCACCCCGCCATCCACCTGCACCCCGCCATCCACCTGCACCCCGCCATCCACCTGCACCCCGCCATCCACCTGCACCCCGCCCTGGGCAGGGCCGACGGTTCAAATCTAAGCTCTAGAGTGAGGGAGGATCTCAACCTATTATTATTAACATCTTTATTGACAAAATTAATTACAATTTTGCCTAATCTGAGGATTTCGATTAAATCTTTAGTGAGGATAATGCTGGTATTCACTGTCACGCAGGACAGAGTTATACATAAGACAATAGGTCTAAACTGTAGGCTGAAGCACATATATATATCATGGTTACAATTAATGTTTTAATGTATGGATATGTGAAAACAACTTTCTATTGTGCACTGCCACACAAGGGCAGGGATGGTTCATAAGTGATGCAGCTTAGAAGTAATATAAATAAAAATTGTTCTTCGTTCTTTAAAATGGACAAGCAAATTTTGGGTAAATTGTTAGGATGTCGTCCAGAACATCTGAGTCAATAAAATAGTTACACAGTTGGTGTCTAAAGTTCTTTACGGTTTCACATTCAACAATATAGTGTTCTAGTGAATGCATTAAAGGTTTATCACAGAGTTTACAATCTGAGTATTCTGGTAGTGGCTCAGCCTCACTAACCTGCCAGATGTGTCTATAGCCAAGGCGAATTCGCGCAATGACTACATCACATTGCCTGGTCCGGTTACTGTGCTGACCATACAAATACCCATTATTACAAAACTTGTCATAACTTTTAATACTGCAGCTTTCAGGTCTCTGGGCATTTCTTAGTTCTTCTAAATCTGAATTAATTTCTTTAATCTGTATGTTTCTAATAATTGCATTAGATAGTCCAAAGTCATAATCAATGTTTTCTTTCCTGCAAGCCTCATTGGCCAATCGATCTACAAAGTCATGTTTTCCAACTCCAACATGGGATGGGATCCACACAAATTTTATACAAGAGTTATTATCATTGGCAAAAATTGCATTCCATTTAATATTACAAGCTACTTCAGACATACATTGTGATGGGTTATTTAAGGACTGCAGAGCACTGTTAGAGTCACAGAAAATAACTCCACCACCATTGAGCTTAAGGTATTCAGTGGCTAGATAAATGCCCAATAGCTCGGTCTGTGTCGTGCTTGCCCAGTTGTTCAATCTATCAAGTTGATCATGTGTACTAGACATGATCATTTCATTCCCTTTATATACTGCACATGCACAACCTGTTCTACCAGTGCCTAACTGCACAGAGTCATCAGTAAAGGCATAGGATTCAGTCGGTTTGAGAATTTGAAGATGACTGTCAATAGCTTCAAATGTTATACATCTCAAAATTTCAGTGTTATACATTTGTTTTACACTGATGGGGGTGTAATGCAGAGAGACCTCCACATCTTTCCAAGGGGGAATATAGTGAGCAGTTTTATCAGGGTTAAGAGACACATTCAGTTCCTGAAGATTATAGGCACAACAACTGAGCCACACACTGTAGGGAGCTTTTTGCGGCGGATTGAGGGAACAGTCAGAATTGTTTAGAATGGATCTCAATTTAATTTGAATAGAGCTGGGGGGGGGACCATTATTTTTCAATGTTTTGGCGCAAAACATAGTACTAAGTAGAACTATTCTTTCGTAAATTGAAGGTAATTGTAGTTACTTTCTCATGTTAACAATTCTGACAGTTCTAGGACAACCCAGGATGATGCGCATGGCATCATTCTGTACTACATCTATGCCTTGTAATTGTTTAGGAGACAAATTAAGAAGATGCAAGGCATAATAATCAACAACAGATCGTATAAAGGCAATATAAAAATTACGAGCATATTTTATGTTAATGCCAAATCCTTTGCCAACAAGAGTTTTGAGAGGTTTAAGACGCTCAACTAGTTTTATGAGCAGGTTACTGACGAGATTTGTATCATTAACCTCGACTCCAAGATATTTATAAGACTCACAGGTCTCCACGGGCACTCCATTAATAGTATAGTTAACATGAAGAGAATGGGGAATAAGAACCCTTGTTTTATCAACAGAGATTATGAGGCCACATTTTACTACTGTCTTGGAGAATGCATCAAGTAACACTTGTAACCTTGGTTTACTGTGTGCCATAATACAAATATCATCAGCATAACATATAACAGGCCTCGACTGGCATAGTCTGTAGTCCCTACACTCAATAAAGCCTAAGAACACATCGGAGTATCTGCAGCACCTTAGCAAGTATGACAACCACCCAACACGCCTGCAAGCATGAGGGCATGATACACCTGCACCCTGCACACACCTGTCATTATACCCACACCTGTGCCGTGTGATCCACTAGCACCACCACCAGACCTGCCGTGTGATCCTTCTGATTTTTTTATTTTTGATTGTTGCCGCCGGAGGCGGCAAATTTATTGTGCACCCCATACCCATCCTGTGAGCGGTAGCGCAAAAAGCATTACAGAGGGCACAAAAGGTCTTTATCAGACCTCATCTTAGATTATTACATAAACAATTTCATCTATCCTTCACACCTTATAGTTACAATGTCAGCTAGTTACAGAGAATGTTCTATTTCAAGAGCTATATATTTACAGTAAGTCATTATGCATTAATGGTTGGTCTTATTGCTAATACATAATAGTTTGACCAATGGAGATATCACAGAGTCATAGGGGAGCTGCTGTTTATTAGTCTTCACAATACACTACTTGTTTCTTAATCTCATATGTCGTTTATCTACTGGAAGTGAAATTTGAATACAGTGCAAGGATTTCAGGTAATTTATCCATGGTAATAAGATAGGTTGCCATATCATAGAAAGTGAGCTTAGATCCATCTCTAAATGGCTCAATTTTACCACAATCCAAGATATAGTGTTCGAATGTGTGTCTCTGTCTTTGTCCACACACTTTACACTTTACTTCATCTAGATCCCTATACAAGCCGGACTGCCAGAGATACTTGTAGCCAAGTCTTATACGAGCTGTGACAACATCTGTTAGTCTACTGACTTTGTTACTTGCCCCATACACATGTTTTACTTCACACATTTCATTGTGATAAACAATGGACCTGCTAGTTCCAGTTTGCACAGTTCTACTTTCTTTAAATCCATCCAGGAGTTCTCGTCTAATGACACTTTTAAGGGACCTATTTGATAACTCAAGATTCCGTTCAATACTGTCTTTATTTACTGCAGCCTTAGCAAGGGCGTCAACTTTGTCATGTTCCTGCAGGCCAATGTGAGAAGGAATCCACAACATTTTTATACTTACCATCTTGCTAAGTATTCTTATATATCTACGTCTATCCTATCTACTTAGGATAAGTGTATCCTAAGTCTGATCCTTCCAACATCTGTTTTATCCTGGGTAAAGTAGGAGATGCCCCGAGAAGACAGGCAGGATGGTGTTATTGTTACCTTACATAATAGAGGAGGTCAGACCACGACAGACTGGGCAAGGTGAGAGACTACAGAGGCGGGGGCCCACTAGAGGCCAAGGGGGGTGGGTTACCTACAAGAAGCTCAATGGAAGAATGAATTAGAGAGGAAGACTCTGGAATCCATCGCCTAAAAATGGAGTGGACAGGACAAGCAAAGTTGACCTTTGGTTCAATACACAGTCAAGTGAAGAACTCAGACCCCCTGACAGATTCAGGCTCTAGAGGCTTTAGAGGCTCTAGAGGAGTCATAAAGGAGTTCACAGGGTACACGCTCCTACCAACGGGAGCGAGTTTTAACATGTCAATGTTTGCAGGCGTCGCAACACTAAGGAGCAGGTTAAAAGCCAGGAAAGCTGAGAGATATTACAGGAAGACTGTCAGCAACGCCAGGCGTAGACAGACAGATGGCTGTTAAAGATGTACCCCCCCCCCCCACAATAAGTAACATATGATGGAGATGAGAAAGGAAAATGAGATACCACAAGGAATCTACACCATAAGGTGAAATCAATTACATTAATTGGAAAGATAGCTGGGAGTGTTATCTTGAGGTTATCTTGACACCGAAGTGTACTAACATCTCGAGCACGCAAGCACACACACAGGATAACACACACAGCATATGGTTAGCTGCCAATTTTAAGAATACCATTTAAAAGTATACACGAGAACTTCTTCAAGACAATATACCATCTCTGTAAAGGTCAACACAACAGCACGCAGAACCGGCGTGGAATCTCTATTTCGTCAAACACAAAATTTGGAAAAGAAAACATAGATGAAAGCTGGAAATAAATAGGTCGAGGAAACACAGGAATTTTCATTACCCTTCATGAATGGTCAATTGGAATGCACTGAATGAAAACATGGTGAAATCCGCGCCTTCATTCATCCCTTCGAGACCAGGAACGACAAAGAATTTGAACTTTAGGCACGCTGCTAACAATGACGACAACGATGATGATGATGATGATGATGATGATGATGATGATGATTTTCTCACTTTCTCGTGGTAAGAATCGTCTTCCACCACGACCATCACTTCCATCACCACCTCATCACTTCCATCACCACCTCATCACTACCATCACGTCTCTCATCACAGCCTTTCATCGTCATGTTCCTCTCTATTTTCATACATTTTACCATCAAATTCACATTGAAATAGTTCCAGTGCCACCTCCCACTCCCTCCCACCACCTCCCACTCCCTCCCACCACCTCCCACGCCCTCCCACCACCTCCCACGCCCTCCATACAACCCAGCAGTCCATCCCACGCCCTGTAATCACCTCCCACGCGTTCCTGATACTATTCGCGCTCCCTTGCCACCTCCCAAGCCCACTCACCACCTCCCACGCTTCCTGCTAACATACTAGCCTATTATTACCTCCCACGCCACCTGCCACCTGCTCCCACGCCACCTGCTCCCACGCCACCCTCAAAGCGTTCCTCCTTATCGGCTCCACCCAGCGATCTACTTCCCACTAGCCTGTGTTGCTTGTCACGTAACCTGCCGCCCGCGTAACCTGCCGCCCGCGTAATCTGCCGCCCACGTAACCGGCCGCCCACGTAACCGGCCGCCCACGTAACCGGCCGCCCACGTAACCGGCCGCCCACGTAACCGGCCGCCCACGTAACCGGCCGCCCACGTAACCGGCCGCCCACGTAACCGGCCGCCCACGTAACCGGCCGCCCACGTAACCGGCCGCCCACGTAACCGGCCGCCCACGTAACCGGCCGCCCACGTTCCCTTGCGCGCTCACCGCCCACCCGCTCGGGCCTGTACACAGATTATTGTGCAAAAAAACTAGTCAAGAGTGTCTGAATGTAGTGGCAGCGGAAGGTGGTTTACGGAGCGTGTGTGAAGGTTATGGGTGTGTGGTTAGCTGGCTGGTCAGGGTAGGCCAGTTGGCTGCCCAGGACCCCTCGAGGATGAGGCATCGTGGCAGTGAGGTGACCGGCACTGTTGTTTGAGGACTGGAGAGGACCCCCAGGACCTCGGCTCCTGCTCCTCTATGCAGGGGCCGAGGACCTGTGATGGACTCAGCCGGGTTAGCCGAGTCTTGGTGCAACATGTCCAGCCGGTCGAGTCTCCCCCTCACACTCGCCTAGCGGCCAGCCGACGGCCCGTGGTGACTTGTGTGGCTTGGTATCTTGTGAGAACGAGTGACTAACATCTTGGCTGGTGACTTGTGAGAGAGATAAGGTCACTCCGGAGATTAGAGATTTAGAAATAGGGTGCGTGAGGATTTAGGCTGCTACCTACCAGCGGTGGCTGCTGGTGCGGGTCATGGGTGGTGGTGGTGGTGGTGTGGGCTGGTGTATATATATATGGTGATATATTGTGTACGTATCTAAATACATATATGTACTCTTAGCTGTCTTTAGTTTAACCCTGTGTTTCCCTTGCTATAGCGGAGGGCCTCTGTGAGGAGGCTGGTCCATGTGTTGATGATATTGACGCTTATGAGTACATCACTGGTGACTATATAATGTGTCTATATATATTCTTATACAATGAAATATAGAAAAGCTGAGCATAAATAGTTAGTACCGCTTAGAACACCTGCTTCCTTGCTTGAGCACCTGCTCCCACCAGCATGGACCCGCCCTTCACCACCCACCTGTACCACCGCCCGGACCCGCCCTTCACCACCCACCTGTACCACCGCCCGGACCCGCCCTTCACCACCCACCTGTACCACCGCCCGGACCCGCCCTTCACCACCCACCTGTACCACCGCCCGGACCCGCCCTTCACCACCCACCTGTACCACCGCCCGGACCTGTCCTTCACCGCCCGGACCCCCTTCACCACCCACCTGTACCACCGCCCGGACCCCCCCTTCACCACCCACCTGTACCACCGCCCGGACCTGTCCTTCACCGCCCGGACCCGCCCTTCACCACCCACCTGTACCACCGCCCGGACCCCCCCCTTCACCACCCACCTGTACCACCGCCCGGACCCCCCCTTCACCACCCACCTGTACCACCGCCCGGACCCCCCCTTCACCACCCACCTGTACCACCGCCCGGACCCCCCCTTCACCACCCACCTGTACCACCGCCCGGACCCGCCCTTCACCACCCACCTGTACCACCGCCCGGACCCCCCCTTCACCACCCACCTGTACCACCGCCCGGACCCCCCCTTCACCACCCACCTGTACCACCGCCCGGACCCCCCCTTCACCACCCACCTGTACCACCGCCCGGACCCCCCCTTCACCACCCACCTGTACCACCGCCCGGACCCCCCCTTCACCACCCACCTGTACCACCGCCCGGACCCGCCCTTCACCGCCCGGACCCGCCCGGACCCGCCCTTCACCGCCCGGACCCGCCCTTCACCGCCCGGACCCGCCCTTCACCGCCCGGACCCGCCCTTCACCGCCCGGACCCGCCTTTCACCGCCCGGACCCGCCCTTCACCACCCGCCTTCATTACTTACTTCAAAGCGTTATACGACAAAGAGTACTGGGAAGACGGGACACCACGAGCGTAGCGTAGTTGAGATGAGGGGAGGACTGGTGAGGAGAGGATGGAGGAGAGACAAGGAACACATGATACACGAGGGAGAGATGTAGGAGGCTACACACCAACCTCCAGCACCGTAATTAACGCTGGGGAGAGTAATGGAGGCGGGGACAAGGGCTGGGGGGGGGGGTGAGGCAAGGGCTGGGTGGGGGGTGAGGCAAGGGCTGGGGGGGGGGAGAGACAAGGGCTGGGGGGGGAGAGACAAGGGCTGGGGGGGAGAGGCAAGGGCTGGGTGGGGAGAGGCAAGGGCTGGGGGGGGGGAGAGGCAAGGGCTGGGTGGGGAGAGGCAAGGGCTGGGTGGGGAGAGGCAAGGGCTGGGTGGGGAGAGGCAAGGGCTGGGTGGGGAGAGGCAAGGGCTGGGGGGGGGAGAGGCAAGGGCTGGGGGGGGAGAGGCAAGGGCTGGGGGGGGAGAGGCAAGGGCTGGGGGGGGAGAGGCAAGGGCTGGGGGGAGAGAGGCAAGGGCTGGGTGGGGAGAGGCAAGGGCTGGGTGGGGAGAGGCAAGAGCTGGGTGGGGAGAGGCAAGGGCTGGGTGGGGAGAGGCAAGGGCTGGGGGGGGAGAGGCAAGGGCTGGGTGGGGAGAGGCAAGGGCTGGGGGGGGGGGGAGAGGCAAGGGCTGGGGGGGGGAGAGGCAAGGGCTGGGGGGGGAGAGGCAAGGGCTGGGTGGGGAGAGGCAAGGGCTGGGTGGGGAGAGGCAAGGGCTGGGTGGGGAGAGGCAAGGGCTGGGTGGGGAGAGGCAAGGGCTGGGTGGGGAGAGGCAAGGGCTGGGGGGGGAGAGGCAAGGGCTGGGGGGGGAGAGGCAAGGGCTGGGGGGGGAGAGGCAAGGGCTGGGGGGGAAAGGCAAGGGCTGGGGGGAGAGAGGCAAGGGCTGGGTGGGGAGAGGCAAGGGCTGGGTGGGGGGAGGCAAGGGCTGGGTGGGGGGAGGCAAGGGCTGGGTGGGGAGAGGCAAGGGCTGGG
>NC_091176.1:10295559-10328816 GCF_040958095.1 Procambarus clarkii | reverse complement strand
CGCATGAATACGATAAAAATTACCATAAACAAACTCCAAGAAAAACGCACGAAAAATCAAAATGGTCTCAACTTCATTTTTGCTAAGTTTAAGATGAACAACCTGAGGCAATGTTCAAGCGACATTCTCGCCGATACGAGGTGTGAAGTGAATGTTCAAGTATTTAGTGAAATGCCTTCCAGTGATGTACGTGTTGACACGTCTCAAGCAAGTCTTGACCCCTCCTCTAGTGCTGAAAGTACCGCTGTGGCGAGTGTAACATGAAAACCCGAGTGTCTTATCTGTAATTAGCAAATGCGCTCAAGAACTCATTCCAAACAATACCTCTTTTACCTCCATAAATCATGATGAGCGTACAATGATTATACAAGCTAGGAAAGGTACAGGCAGCCAACTGACCATTACACAGATGAGAGAGAACTCTTTGACATTACTGACCCTAACAAACTGTCACTTGTAAGCCATAGTTTGCAACTTGTGAACCTTGTAAACACTTCTCTTCGTCAAGGTTATGAACATTATTACTCACGACCAAATCCCTCTTAAATTTCTCACGTGGAATGTGAGAAGCGTGCGAAGGAGGCTGTTTGATCTAATGGTGTTCGCTGGTGCCAACAACACTGGTACTGTACCTGCAGGAACCATACACTGCAATTACAAAAAGTAAAACGCCACCCAAACTCTCAGGTTATGTAGCATTCTCAAATGTTGGTTCACATGACGTCGGTATCTTGACGTATGTTAAAAGTAACTTGGTAAGTAAACATGTTAAAAACCACAAAAGTGACCACTCATATTATCAGCAGTTTCAGATTGCTACAGCAACCGGGTTTATTAATTTAATGTATATGTAAGTTGCGATTAAATGGTGGAAGCTCCTCTTCCAAAAATCATCAGCAGCTCTCAAACCATTGTCATGGGTGATTTTAATGCTAGACACACTAGCCTGGGTGACACCAAAACAAATACAAATGGTAAGGTTTTTGTGAAATATCTTAAAGACAATAACATGTCGGTATTCAACTTTGACTCCACTAACGTCACACACCTCAGGGGTGACGGACTTTATTATACCACCACCAAAAGGGCCAGCACCACCACCAGCAGCAGGGCCACCACCAACACTAGGGTCAGCAGGGCCAGCACCACCACCACCAGGGCCGCCGCCACCACCAGGGTCAGCAGGGCCACCACCACCACCAGTAGGGCCACCACCAACACCAGGGTCAGCAGGGCCAGCACCACCACCAGGGTCAGCAGGGCCAGCACCACCACCAGCAGGGTCAGCAGGGCCAGCACCACCACCAGCAGGGTCATCAGGGCCACCACCACCACCAGCAGGGCCAGCACCACCAGCAGGGCCAGCACCACCACCAGGGTCAGCAGGGCCAGCACCACCACCAGCAGGGTCAGCAGGGCCAGCACCACCACCAGCAGGGTCATCAGGGCCACCACCACCACCAGCAGGGCCAGCACCACCAGCAGGGCCAGCACCACCACCAGGGTCAGCAGGGCCAGCACCACCACCAGGGTCAGCAGGGCCACCACCACCACCAGGGTCAGCAGGGCCACCACCACCACCAGCAGGGTCATCAGGGCCACCACCACCACCAGCAGGGCCACCACCACCAGCAGGGTCATCAGGGCCACCACCACCCCAGCAGGGCCAGCACCACCACCAGGGTCAGCAGGGCCAGCACCACCACCACCAGGGTCATCAGGGCCACCACCACCACCAGCAGGGCCAGCACCACCAGCAGGGTCATCACCACCAGGGTCAGCAGGGCCGCCACCACCACCACCACCACCAGGGTCAGCAGGGCCACCACCACAGGGGAGCCACGGTCCACCCTGCTAACACCGACCATTACCACGGGCCAGCAATTGGACGCCGGCGTGAATCGCCTCTTCACAGCGGTGCTTTATGGTGACAGCCCCAGCCTCACGGCCCCTGTCATTTTCCAAACGTTGCTCCAGTATTTGCTTCTAAAATTCAGCGCCGAAATAAAGTTGAGGAGGACGGGACACATTACGGTAGCGTGTCGTCATCCCATGACAACACGGGACTGGCTGCCTGGGTACCGGGTCCTTCCCTGCTTCTGCTGTGGCCCTTGTGGTGGTGGTGGTGGTGGTGGTGGTGGTGGTGGTGGTGGTGGTGGTGGTGGTGGTGTTGGTGCTCGTTGTGGGGGTGCTTGTGATGGTGGTCATGATGGTGATGCTTGTGGTGGTGTTCCCATGACAACACCGGACTGGCCGCCTGGGTCCTCGCCTCTCCCTCCGTGCTTCTGCTGTGGCCCTTGTGGTGCTGGTGGTACTCGGGGTGGTGGTACTCGGGGTGGTGGTGGTACTCGGGGTGGTGGTGGTGGAAAATCGCAGTGGACGGTGTATCATCTTGGACAGCTGAGTGAGGCTAGCCGCAAGCGTCTGGTGTCTGAGTCTAGACAAAGAAATTCTAGTTCATAGATACAGATTTTTAGTGCCATTTGTTGCCATTGGTAATTCATTTACAATATCTTTCACTTGTTGAAGTAGCTGCATGTTTTGGTCTTCGTACAAGTCAAAAATCTCCATCATGACGGCACAACAACATATTGGTCTCCTAGAAATTGTCTTCACTACCAAATATGATACAAAAGTCAAAACCCGCAACTGCTACACATTCATCAACCTTTCATCACACTCAATGGAATTTGTCCAATTTAATCTCTTTTTTTTTTTTCCCCCCCTAATTCCTTAAACAAATATTGTGCTGTTACTTCCGTTTAAAGATATTTAAACTTCAATCTTTAATTAAGAATATTACAGGACTGTATTTCAAATGCCTCATTACACAGGTGCCTGTAAAGTGTCGCCTGCCCACCCTAAATGGTTCTTAAAATCTTGCCCAACTTTGGGCCCCCCATTTTCTTACTTAGGATATATTGTCTCTCGTATATTTGTGTGTCATATTGAGAACAGCAGTGAGGCTGGAGCTCTCTGACACACTGCTACACGACGACCCCCACACACCAATGTTTATGATGAACAAGAATGACCAAGACAGAGCTTCGAGGAGCTCTTCTTGCGAGTCTTATTGACTACATTTATTATGACCATCAGCCCCCTGTGATGAGGGTGTCCTGATCTAGCTCAAGACGTGATCTAGCCCGTCCACACCCGGCGCCTTCGTCTTATTTAACGTTTCCTCAAGATCACTACCAACAGCAACAAAAAAAGCTAAACTATAGGATGTAAAATATCGCAAATCTCCTCCACTATTTTTACTACATCAAATTATATTAAAATAAAAAAAACTAAATTTGCGAAGCATGATGATTGTCACAACATGACTTTATAAGAGCCTTGTTGTGACTAGTGTTAGAAATCTGTAGTTTTTACAGACTTGCACAGATGACAATTGCGATTCTTGACTCGAGTTATTTTCCGTAGACTGATAAACTAATACGAAACTATACACAATTATACAGTGACCAACTGCAATAATTCAATGGGTATACTTCAGAAAGGTTTACAAAGCACTTGCATCCAAAACTCTGGAGGTTCAGCAGTAGTAACGTCAGCTATTGTTATGGTAGAGTGGTGGTGGGTGATGGAGATTGTGGCGTGGGGGTGGGTAGGTGGTGAGTAGGTGGTGAGTAGGTGGTGGTGAGTAGGTGGTGGTGGGTAGGTGGTGGTGGGTAGGTAGTGGTGGTGGTGGTGAGTAGGTGGTGGTGAGTAGGTGGTGGTGAGTAGGTGGTGGTGGGTAGGTGGTGGTGGGTAGGTGGTGGTGGGTAGGTGGTGGTGAGTAGGTGGTGGTGGGTAGGTGGTGGTGGGTAGGTGGTGGTGGGTAGGTGGTGGTGGGTAGGTGGTGGTGGGTAGGTGGTGGGGGGTAGGTGGTGGTGGTGGTGGGGGGTAGGTGGGGGGTAGGTGGTGGTGGTGGTGGTGGGGGGTAGGTGGTGGTGGTGGGGGGTAGGTGGTGGTGGTGGTGGTGGTGGTGGTGGTGGGGGGTAGGTGGTGGTGGTGGTGGGGGGTAGGTGGTGGTGGTGGTGGGGGGTAGGTGGTGGTGGTGGTGGTGGTGGGGGGTAGGTGGTGGTGGTGGTGGTGGTGGTGGTGGTGGTGGTGGTGGGTAGGTGGTGGTGGTGGGTAGGTGGTGGGTAGGTGGTGGGTAGGTGGTGGGTAGGTGGTGGTGGGTAGGTGGTGGTGGGTAGGTGGTGGTGGTGGTGGGGGGTAGGTGGTGGTGGTGGTGGTGGGTAGGTGGTGGGTGGTGGTAATGGCAGTGCTGGAGGTCTGGAGGGGTGGAGGCGACGGCAGCAGCCATAATGGTAGTCGGAGCTGGAGGGAAGGAAGGAGGGACACTGGTAGAGAGTGGGAAGGGGGAAGAGCATTTATGGGAGAAGGAGGAGGAAGGAGAGGGGGAGAGAAGGCACGGAGGGGGTGATGAATAGGGTGGAGAGGTCCGTCACCCCACCCACCACCACCCTGGTGCCGCACCACCGTCGTCAGTGGTGCCGCAGCGCCAGGCTGGCACTCTTGAGGTGCTGGGGAGGGGGTGGCACTCCTCAGGCACCGCCCAAGGGCGGGGCGATGCAGGAGGGGTGATAATGTCCCTCGCTCACTCAATGTAATATTATTGTCTTATTCCACTATTGTTACCCCTACTACGTGTGCCCCCTGTTGTTACCACCCTTACTGCTGCTGCTGCCGCTGCTGCTTCTGCTGCTGCTGCTGCCCCTTCCTGCAGACCTCTGCACACATGCCTCGTGTCCTCCCCTCACCAGCCTCCCTGTGCACCTCTCATTTCCTTGCCAGACTCACTCAGTTCCCAACTTCACACAAATTCCTCCTTTACCAGTTACGACATCATTCACATTTGTATTTATTTACTTTCTGCCTTCGTTTCTCAGACATTCAAATGACATGTATATCACTAGACAACTATGACCCGACTAGGGTTCGAACTTGCATAGTCGCGGTTATCCCCTCCCCCCCCCCCCCCCGCCCCTTTTCCCCGGCGTAACCACTTCACGTGCTTTCTTTCATACGATATAACCTTTCATACTTGATTCGAGAGCTGTACCATGTCCATACAGTGACTAGTGTTAGTCTTACACACACACACACACACACACACACACACACACACACACACACACACATTTGTTGTGCTCAGCCTATTACTATACAGTACTGCCATACACTGTGCTCACTATTATTAGTAACATAATTAAAATATCATTTTAACACTACCTCCATTATTTGTATGCAGTGTGGGAGTCTGTCTCCTCGTTCCTGCTGGAATCTTTCTCCTTAGTATTTATATATATATCTTTTGTAGTCTATTTAACGTTTTCTGGTCGTTACAGTTCACTCCTCCAGAGTACTTGTTTATGGAAGGTCTGCAGTGACCACAATTGAGTCCATGAGAATCGTATCGGGGGGGTCTCAGTAATTACTAATATTCTTTAAATCGTTTAACTTGGGCCTTCCCCAACCAGCCTATGTCCGTCCCGTGACCCAGACCATTCACAATACAAATTTGGGTAAGACTCGCCACAAGCGTCTGGTCTCCAAACTTGGACACACATTCTTATGAAGTATAGATAATGGCTCAGTGCTGCTTGTTTGTGGAAGGTCTATAATGGATTATATCTGTAAGAAACAGTGTTTGGAGGCCAGACGGTTGCTGTTACCCTCGTACAACTTTCCATGGTGAACTGTGAGTGTACGGCGAGTATCATGCGGTGGGCGAGGGTCAGCCCCTTGGCTGCCCGTTTTTAACAAAGATTGACTCGTATTGTAATAACCAGACTCCGCCTAGGAAGTCTGAAACGTGGGTTTGTTTGTCCGTAGAGTGTTAACTGCAGACTTCCCTGCTGGTATCATCTTCAGTATCGTCCATCCAACGTTACCTCGTGCAGGTTTTGTTTACTGGGCGAGAGAACGGGAGGGAGTGAGACTGGGAGCAGGGAGGAGACTGAGGTAGAGAGAATCGGAGGTACGGAGATAGACAGAGACCCGGGCACCACCGGGTAGCCCTCTAGGTGTTTCCCCTAGTATGGTGAGAGCGCGAGCGAAAGTGTAGCGAGACGCCACAATAACGGTCCTGTGTCCGCTGTGTTATCCACACTATCAGGTGATACCACCAGCGTCGCCCTCAGCCACCAGCAGCAGCAGCAACAGCACCGTGGCATCCATCACCAGCTGGTTGGTCCACGAGGGAGGTCCCCGCCATCCTCCTCCTCGCCAGCTGGACTATGGCGAGGAACACACTTCCACCACCTGAAGCATGAGGGATCCCCACCAGCTGAACAACGCCCCCCTTCCACCAGCTGAAGCATGAGGGATCCCCACCAGCTGAACAACGCCCCCCTTCCACCAGCTGAAGCATGAGGGATCCCCACCAGCTGAACAACGCCCCCCTTCCACCACCTGAAGCATGAGGGATCCCCACCAGCTGAACAACGCCCCCCTTCCACCACCTGAAGCATGAGGGATCCTCACCTGCTGAACAACGCCCCCCTTCCACCAGCTGAAGCATGAAGGATCCCCACCAGCTGAACAACGCCCCCCTTCCACCACCTGAAGCATGAGGGATCCCCACCAGCTGAACAACGCCCCCCTTCCACCACCTGAAGCATGAGGGATCCTCACCTGCTGAACAACGCCCCCCTTCCACCACCTGAAGCATGAGGGATCCCCACCAGCTGAACAACGCCCCCCTTCCACCAGCTGAAGCATGAGGGATCCTCACCTGCTGAACAACGCCCCCCTTCCACCAGCTGAAGCATGAGGGATCCTCACCTGCTGAACAACGCCCCCCTTCCACCAGCTGAAGCATGAGGGATCCCCACCAGCTGAACAACGCCCCCCTTCCACCAGCTGAAGCATGAGGGATCCTCACCTGCTGAACAACGCCCCCCTTCCACCACCTGAAGCATGAGGGATCCTCACCTGCTGAACAACGCCCCCCTTCCACCTGCTGGACCACGTCCCCCCCCCCCCCTTTGAGGGATCGACATCAGCTGGACCATCACGCCCCTTCCCTACTAACTGGACCACGCTTCCCCCCCCCCACTCCCCTAAGGAACCCCCACCAGCAGGACCACCCCCTCACCCCCTCACAGCGTAGCAACATTCCTCCACACAAGATTCACAGCCTCACGAGGCTCGGGGGTTGAGCGTGTAGCGGAATGTGTGAGGGGAGGAGGAGGGGTGGCGAGGGAAAGGGCAATGATGGGAGGAAGGGAAGAGCAGTGAGGGGAGAGAGGGGCAGCGACAAGAGAGAGGGAGAGGGCCAGGGATGGGAGGGAGGGAAGGGGAACAGATGAGCTGGGACACTAGAGGGGTCCGCTGGTGGACACTCAGCCACGCGTCAATACCACGCCCATGAATATGGACACACTAATTGCCGCCCCCTCCCGCCCACCTGCACCCCGCCACCCCCCGCCCACCAGCACCCAGCCACCCCCCGCCCACCTGCACCCAGCCACCCCCCGCCCACACACACCCGCCCACCTGCAGGCCCCCCCCTCCACACACACACTCTGGACCATCACTCCCTCCCTCACTCCTTCCTCCCTGGACTTTCCTTCCTCTTGAGTAAGGGAAGGTGGAGGAGATTGAGGAAAGATGGGAGTAAGTAGGGAAACAGGGTAGTAAGGAAAGAGGAGGAGGGGCCGCGTAAGGAAAGAGGAGGGGGGCCGAGTAAGGAAAGATCACCTTTCAAACACCAAACTTAACCGGCCCTATTTTCCGCCTGTTACAACTTGTAATAAAGTCTTTACATCTTTGTATAACGTTTACACGACGCATAAGAACATTGTTACAACTTGTTAGGATGTGTTAAAACTAGTTTGAACGTTGTAACAAGGTCGTAGTCTCGTCGGGGGTTGGGGGGGGGGTGTGTGGGGGAGGCGAGTAAGGAAAAGGAGGGGGGGGGTGGTTAGTGGACTAACAGTTTCGTGCTGTTATCGACTTGCTGTTATCTAACAGTTTTGTCTGATAATTACACTTTTATTTCTCCATGTGACGGAGGTGCGTCCTCTGTTGATAGTGCCTGGCCCGGCCGCCACGGGTCTGTAGGGGGGGGGGGGGAGGTGTGGGGGGGGAGGTGTGGGGGAGGTGTGGGGGGGAGGTGTGGGGGGGGGCGAGGAAGAGGGGGAGGTGTGGGGGGGGGCGAGGAAGAGGGGGAGGTGTGGGGGGGGGCGAGGAAGAGGGGGAGGTGTGGGGGGGGGGGGCGAGGAAGAGGGGGGAGGGGGCTGGGAGAGGGTGGGTGAGGTAGAGGTGAGGGAGAGGTGAGGGCGAGAGTGAAGGGTGGGGTTGGTGTGTGAACTATTTCCAGCATAATATTATGCAGGGTAAAATGTTCTATTTATTATTATTAAATTATTTAATATTAATAATTCATAAGTGGTTGTGAACTGCCGTTTGGGGAGGAGGCCCATAGGTAACTCAAGAGACATGACAAGTTCTTGTTCAGTACTCTGATATATTATATATATATACACACATTATATATATATATATATATATATATATATATATATATATATATATATATATATATATATATATATATATATATATATATATATATATATATATTATATATATATATATACATTATATATATATATATATATATTATATATACTATATATATATTATATATAAATTAGGGTAGAGGTGTACATCATTAACATGTTAGTGTTAGTTTGACAGTGAAGGCTTCTTAATACATTACATATTCCCTAATGAAGCCTCCTACAAGACAACTGTCTCTCATGGCTCACTGATCTAACGGATATCGCCGCTCTTCTCACTCCTACAACAACCATAACATTTATATTAACTAAATCTATTATTATGTTAACTTGTTATTGGTTGTAAGGGACCCGAGGGGTACTTTATCTTGATGGTATTTTGTATTTTAATGTATTAAAAAAGGTGTCATTAGTTAAGAGTCCCACACCCTTGAGTCTTGCTCCTCAACCAAAAAAAAAAAAGGGGGCAGGAACCTATTGATTCATGGAAATATCCTCGTTACCTAAAATCGACCAATCAGAGCGAAGTTGTACCAAGCTCTCCAGCCCGGCCATTGGTTGACAGGAGCTGTCAGGAGGTGACTGCTCGCGCCCGTCAGCCGGTGAGATAGTTGTGTTGTGAATCTGGTCGACATTTTATAATCAGAAAGACTAATTGATCGGACATTATCTGGATGATTGAGAGGCGGGTGGAGCGAGAGTCCTCCAGGTGGACATGTATACAGGTGTTGATATATGCCCAGGCTGCTGCTGCTGCTGCTGCTGTTGTTGTTGTTGAACATTCGCTACCCGGAACAAAAAGTTCCAAGTAGCACGGGCTATGGTGAGCCCGTAGTGTGCCCAGGCGTGTGCGCGTGGCCAAGGTCACTTCTTGCGGGGCCCCGGTGTGATCTCCTATGGTCAAAGTCAGAAGAAGAAAATCCGTAGGAGCCGTGATGAGGATTCGAACCTATGTGGTAGGTATTCCCAAGCACACGCTTACACACAACAAAGCCACGACATGGTCAAAAGGATTGGAACCTGGGTTACTACTGCGCCCAAGAGGATTCCCGAGGCTCCCACTGAAGCTGAACCAGGGTTTCACACAATCCTCCCCCCCCCCTCCTATGCACTCTGGCTCCGTCATGTAGGAATGGTCTACCTCTCACGGTGCAATGAGAGATTTTCAACATTATGCATATTATTTGGAATACAACTTTGCAGTCAGATAGTTTTCAGAAGTAAAATGACATTCTTACATGGTGAAAAGAGCGCATGACAAAAAAAAAAAAAGTTTGAGATCCACTTGTCTAAGTGGATGGGCTCCATCCTATCCCTCCTTATCCTTTATCATTTTTGTTATAATACACAGGTGGGGTACATAATTAAGACAGACGATTTCCGACCCTCATTAGCAGGCGGAGAGCTTGCCCTTCACATAGCTGATGGTAAGCCTTACCCACAACCTTCCCCCTGAAACACCGCCCGCCAGCCAGCCAGCCAGACATCGCCGCGCTGCTCATCGCGAACGCCTCTACACCCACTATTGAGTAACATCACTGAATATAACCCAAGAAACTGAATATTGTCACGAGTCCTGCCAAGCTCGGGCCGCCCCGCGACCCCTCAGGGTGTCCTTGGTGTTGTGCGTGGTCGTCGAGGCTCAGGGTTAGTGGAGTGCTCACCTGGTTCACCAGAGCCTCACTGTCCGGGACAGGAGGCCTGCTGGGGTCATCTCGGCTCTCCCCCTAAGTAAGGAATTATCAAAAAGAGGCGCCAAGCAGGGGAGTGCACGGGCTCACCATAGCCCGTGCTACTTTGAACTTGTTCCGAGTAGCTGAATCTATAACAACAAGGGAGTGACTATGTAGCAAGGGGTTACCCTACCCAACGACTACTCATTCCCCAGTCTAATAACTCACGGGTACCCACCTGCTGCTAGATGAATAGTGGTTTTAGGTTTAAGGAAATGTGCTCAATCTTTTCGCACCGGCCGGGGATCGAACCCAGGACCAATAGGTGGCAGACCGAGTGAGCGTGCCAAGGCACTCTTACACGATTCCAAGTGTCCAGAATTCCACATTTGGGCAACGGCATTTGTTCACGATTTGTGTTGTTAAGCAGAGAAATATTAACAATATGTCGCTTGTCTAATGTACTAGACATTATGTTGTGACGTGGAGCCCCGTCTTTGTGTGTGGATATGATTTACTGTTGTCATTCTTAAGAAAACACTCAGCCCTCAACTGCTTGTTTGAGCTCACTTGCACGTGCTCTCCTTCCCGCCCTCGTGATTATTGGATAATTAGATTTAATATCCCGTGTGCCGTACAGGCTATGATCAATATTATCCACTATAAAACACCAGGATAAACCAGTTTACTTTACGACGGACACTGAGTTTATGCACAATATTGATCTCTTTGGAGACCCGGTGGATGTAATACTAATCAATGGAGGTATAGTGACCGTGTTCTCTCACTTATCACCAGTGTGAAACTCCTCAATTATCCGAGGTGAAATGTGTACAAGTGAACAGCGCTGGAAATAGTCTGAACAATTGCAGCCTGAGTGTGTCAACACTGTTGGACATCACCAAGACTCACGTACCAGTCCAGGGGTATAGACCCCTTAAATTATACCGTTCACAGCTTCCGTGAGGTAGTTGACTGCAGGCGAGGCGCCGCCCTCCGGTGCGGCTCTGGAGAGGAACCCAGAAGCGGACTGCCGCCAAACACACACCGAAACTACGACGTTGCTACAACGTTCGAACAAGTTTTAACACCTCCTAAACAGTTATAACAACCAATATAGCATGTTGTAACAACGTTCTAATACGTCATAAACACGTTAAGTCAAGATGTAACAACTTTATTACAAGTTGTAACAAGCGGAAAAATAGAGACAGTTACGGTTTGTGTTTCCAGGGTGTGGGGGCTTGCCGCTCTGAGTGTGGATAAACTGGTGGCTAACCAACTTCCAGCTGGAGGTTCCCGCACAGTACTATAGGCCGCGAGTTCACTTGGTAGCCAGCATGGACTGATTACGTCTTCCTCGCAAGACATTGTCTTGCTAGTAAGTTAGCCTCCACCGTGGGAAGGTTGTATAGTGGTTGACCAGACCACACACTAGAAGGTGAAGGGACGACGACGTTTCGGTCCGTCTTGGACCATTCTCAAGTCAACTGACTTGTATAGTGGTTAGCTGCAAGAGCATTCCATTAACCCAGCCGGGTACCGTAATCAGAGAGATGGCTGTGTTAGCGCTCTGGTCAATGGGGGTTCTCGTTAGTTAGAGCGATTATAGGGGTACACCGGAGACCAGTTATAGACCCACGCTAACTGCTACACGTGTGGTAGTGGCGGCAAGTATACCAGCCTCGTCTCCTGGTAACACTGTCACAAGGAGAGCAGCGAAGCCCCGCACCATTAGTAGTGCTGCCGCCACAACGACAAGGGGGAGGGAGGGGGGAGGGGTAACACTCCAAACAATGCCGATCTATTTAATGTTTTGAAAAGTAAACACATTGATAATTATTTAATCATTCGTAAAATTTAATTTTGGACATTCTCTGGGAGGGAGGTGCAGACCATGGTAGGGAGGGAGGGAGGGAGGGAGGGAGGGAGGTACAGACCAAGGTAGGGAGGGAGGGAGGGAGGGAGGGAGGGAGGGAGGGAGGGAGGGAGGTGCAGACCAAGGTAGGGAGGGAGGGAGGGAGGTACAGACCAAGGTAGGGAGGGAGGGAGGGAGGGAGGTACAGACCAAGGTAGGGAGGGAGGTGTAGATCAAGGAGGTATAAATACACAGAGAAATGAGGTAGCTCCAGCTATTGTCACCCCGTTCAGTACAACAGATTCATATATATATATATATATATATATATATATATATATATATATATATATATATATATTATATATATATATATATATATAACTGAAAACTCACACCCCAGAAGTGACTCGAACCCATACTCCCAGGAGCAACGCAACTGGTATGTACAAGACGCCTTAATCCACTTGACCATCACGACCGGACAAAATGAGGTGATAGCCGAGGCTATTTGAACCACCCCACCGCCGGCACTCGGATAGTAATTCAGGCTTGTTCGCATTTGTGTTCCTCACGTGTGCCCCAAAGAATGAGGTGATTTGGTAAAATGCTATGCCCAAGATTACTATCCGAGTGCCGGCGGTGGGGTGGTTCAAATAGCCTCGGCTATCACCTCATTTTGTCCGGTCGTGATGGTCAAGTGGATTAAGGCGTCTTGTACATACCAGTTGCGTTGCTCCTGGGAGTATGGGTTCGAGTCACTTCTGGGGTGTGAGTTTTCAGTTGCATATTGTCCTGGGGACCATTCAGGCTTGTTCGCATTTGTGTTCCTCACGTGTGCCCCAAAGAATGAGGTGATTTGGTAAAATGCTATGCCCAAGATTACTATCCGAGTGCCGGCGGTGGGGTGGTTCAAATAGCCTCGGCTATCACCTCATTTTGTCCGGTCGTGATGGTCAAGTGGATTAAGGCGTCTTGTACATACCAGTTGCGTTGCTCCTGGGAGTATGGGTTCGAGTCACTTCTGGGGTGTGAGTTTTCAGTTGCATATTGTCCTGGGGACCATTCAGGCTTGTTCGCATATATATATATATATATATATATATATATATATATATATATATATATATATATATATATATATATATATATATATCATATATAACACACACACATCACAAACGATAAACATATTACCGAACATTGTGAGAGATAAACATATACATTTCTTCCTTTACACATGCAGTATGTTACCAGACATACACACCAACACTTGTATGACTTGGTACACACACAATTTGCAATAGACATTCAGACAATTCAACAAAAGTTACAGTCTTGGTGCAAAATTCTTATTTCTCTCGAGAATATCATCAACCCTTTCCGTTGTGACACATCCAGGCTATTTGTTCAAGAACAGTCCTTATCTCAGTGTTTCTATATATACATTAATCACCGGACAATCAAGAACATAATGGGTGAGGGTGTGAGACCTTAACATATCACATAGTTCACACTTGGCGTCATTATCAGTAACGCCTGTTCCGTATTCCCAGTAATGTTTGTACCCAAGCCTGAGCCGCATGTACACACAGTCACTCCAAGCATTTCTCCTTTTACCATAAGTGAAATGTTGGTGTTTTGACTCACACACACATGTAGTGTTGCATGGTTGGCTTCCCTCATACAATATACCTCTCCTCGCTACTTTTGCCTGTGCCTGCATATTTCTGATCTTGCTTCTAATTTGTCTGTTAAAACAAACTCAATGTTAACTTGTGGTGTTGATGTGGCACGTTTGGCCAAGTCATCCGCCACCTCGTTGAGCACTATTCCAACATGAGATGGAATCCACATGAAAATCACACTGTGGTCTTTCAGTTGTATCTCATTTATCCTTTTCCTCAACAATCCTCAACTATGGCCATGAAGACTGAATTTCGGCTGTTTAAGGAATCAAGTGTTCTTCGGCCATCTACAAATACAAAAGCATATTTTGTCGTCTTGACGCACTTCCTCCAAACACGCCAGAATGGCCTGGCAGTTCAGCTTGTGTGGATGATAAATAATTACTAAGACGAAGTTCAAGTTTCCTGTCCACAGTCCCAAACTCAATGTCTTCCCTTATTAGGTAGGGTGAGTAGAAGATGCAGAAAAGCATCTTCTACTCAGGAGGAAAGGAGGAGGAGCCCTAGGCATTAGGCAGACCTATCATAACACGAGGGAGGGAGGGAAGGAAGGAGGGAGGGAGGGAGGAGGGGACCATTGCCCTATTCCTTCCCATAATTTCCCTTCGTGTCTGCAGCACTGGGGAAGAAACAAGGGAGAGAAGCAAGAGGGAGGTAAGGGGAAGGCGATGGGAGGGAAGCCACGAGGAGGATGGAGGCATCTTAGGGGAGAGGGAGGAGACACAGGCAAGCGGTAAGACGGAAAGGGAACGTGGAGAGAGGGAGGGAAGGGGAGAGGGAGGGAAGGGGGAAAGATAATGAAGGAAGGTGGAAATGGACGGATCATACGAGAGGGGAGGGGGATCATACAAGGGGGGGGGGGGACCAAACCAAAGCTAACCTAACCCATGCCCGGCCTGGTGGCCCTGGTGGCCCCGGCCTGGTGGCCCTGGTGGCCCCGGCCTGGTGGCCCAGGTGGCCCCGCCCTGGTGGCCCTGGTGGCCCCGGCCTGCATGTACTTAACTATCGTAGTCGTGCTTGCCAACACTTGCCGTTTGGTTGCATGGTAAACTGGTCTTAGTTACGACAATTTTGGTATTCCACATATTGATAACAACATTCACGCTGTTTATTGGTTGCAATTGACACTCAACAACATTACGTTTCATTCCTTGTGTTGATAACTATAGCTTTTGTGGTCTATTTGTTAACCTCACTCTCGACACGCTACACACAATGGAGCATGTACCTCAGTCTGTCTCGTGTCTCCACTAGATACTCGGCCATTTTGACTTCTCAGCTCCTAGGGAACTTTGAGTTAAGTTTTAGCTCAAAGTCGACGCTCATTTAGTCGTCCACAAATATTTACACTTTCTTCAATAATATTCATCCTAATTTCCGAATCGCATGGCTGGCTTAGAGTGGCAGTCACGATGTTAGCTCTCTGCCCCAGCCCGTCCTTCTTGGAGATGCAACGACGGACAAAATAGAGGGTAGACACTAGACAGAAAGTTGGAACCAAAGCTACTGACCTGACATGACATGACATGACCTGACCTGACCTGACCTGACATGACCTGACATGACCTGACATGACCTGACCTGACCGAGCCAAACCTAAAACCTTAGTTTGTAAGCCGCTACTTTTCATAAACATCTACAGTCATTTTACGTGTACCTTCTCCGGCGGATGTGTCCACAGTTCCCATACATCCCTACATGACTTGGGACCCGGTTAATTATAACTTTTCTTCCTCGTAGGTGAAGGTTCTGGAGGAGGAGATGGAAGGTTTAGCCTTTTCTGGAGCTTTTGGGAAAATTTTTGTTACTCGTTTAGGATTGGGTGCTTATTAATACATAATTATGATGGTTGTCATATGCTTGTTCAAGGGACAGTTTTGTAGCGAACTTTTCCGTATGGAACGTGAAGACATCGGTCGTCTAGTCTAGTGGAAGAGGAGCATCATCAGAAAGCTGCTGCGTGGGTGGATGGTTGATGAAGAGAGCCATCACCGCAGCCTGTAACACCGTAGAGGTGTGTGTTGTGGCCCGTAACACTACGACTCTGGCTTTAAGGTAGTGCGGCTGACACATGTCCTTCCTACAGTCACCCTACACGGGCAGGTGTCACCCACGTAGAGTGTCTCGCAGACTGGTGCAAGTGTTGCAAGTCCTTTTCTGGGGCGTTTACAAAATTCTGGATTAGTGCGGCCATCCACTTTTCCCTGTCCGGAAATGGGTTTGCATTTTTAAAACCAACTACGAGCCCCTTCTGGAAGCAGCATCCTCTATCGGATTTAATGAACTACTAGGAATTTTGTTAGGTCTTGCACTCTAGTTCCAAGAGGTTGAAGACTTGTGTGGAGGAGATGGCGTGGGGGGCGTGGGGGGGGGAGTGGTGGCGAGGCAGGGAGGGTACCGGGTGTCCGTGTTAACTAGGGCGGCGCTGGCACCAGTCTTGGAAGGAGGAGGAGGAGAGAGGCTGGAGGAGATGCCTGGAAGATGCGGCGAGGGAGGGGTGGGGAGGGGGAGGATAAGAGGAGTGTGGGCGGAAGATGAAGAGCGAGGGGGAGATGTAGAAGGGGAAAGGGGAGGGCGTGGAGGCTGTGAGGGATAATACAGTGAGGGAGGGGACACGACCCTCACTCTCCCCCCTCTCTTATGGTCTTGTGGAAATCGTCCAGGAGATGAGAGGCCGATGGTGTGGGGGGGGGGGGGGTCCCCTTACATTCGCTGCTTACACTGGGTGTAGCTCCCCCCCCTTGCTGCTACACTGGGTGTAGCTCCCCCCCCCCCCCTTGCTGCTTACACTGGGTGTAGCTCCCCCCCCCCCTTGCTGCTTACACTGGGTGTAGCTCCCCCCCCCCCTTGCTGCTACACTGGGTGTAGCTCCTCCTCGTTACAGACAAGAACTAGATAAGCTGCAGGAATGGTCGAACAAGTGATTGTTAGAGTTTAGCCCACGCAAATGTAATGTAATGAAGATAGGTGTAGGGAGCAATAGACCAGATGCAAGGTATCATTTGGGAGATGAAATACTTCATGAGAGAGAGAGAGAGAGAGAGAGAGAGAGAGAGAGAGAGAGAGAGAGAGAGAGAGAGAGAGAGAGAGAGAGAGAGAGAGAGAGAGAGAGAGAGAGAGAGAGAGAGAGAGAGAGAGAGAGAGAGAGAGAGAGAGAGAGAGAGAGAGAGAGAGAATGAATTAACATCAGCGGCATATGCCAGGTTGGCTAACATAAGAACGGCATTTAGAAACTTGTGTAAGGAACCTTTCAGAACTTTGTATAACACATATATCAGACCAATCCTGGAGTATGCAGCCCCAGCATGGAGTCTATATCTAGTCAAGCATAAAACTAAACTGGAAAAGGTTCAAAGATTTGCCACCAGACTAATACCCGAACCGAGAGGTATGAGCCATGAGAAGAGACTACGAGAATTAAATCTCACATCACTGGGAGACAGAAGAGTTAGAGGGGACATGATCACCACATACAAGATTCTCAGAGGAACCGATAGAGTATATAAAGACAGACTATTTAACACAAGGGGCACACGCAGTAGGGGACGCAGGTGGAAACCGAGTGCCCAAATGAGCCACTGAGACGATAAAAAGAATTTGTTCAGTGTCAGAGTAGTAGACAAATGAAATGAATTAAGAACTGATATAGTGGAGGCTGACTTCATACACAGTTTCAAGTGTAGATATGACAGAGCCCAGTAGGCTCAGGAACGTGTACACCAGTTGATTGACAGTTGAGAGGCGGGACCAAAGAGCCAGAGCTCAACCCCAAACACAACTAGGTAAATACAACTAAGTATACACACACATACACCTGTCACTTTCACCTGCTTGCTTCACCAATCCCCCTGTCATCCATCACTGTCAACAGCCTCCTACGTGTCACAGATCAACCGTCTCCATCACTTGCCCCCTACCCATCACCTGTCACCTTCACTTGCCCCCTACCCATCACCTGTCACCTTCACTTGCCCCTACCCATCACCTGTCCATTTACCCCCTCCCTTTCCACCTCAGCCTCTTCACCTGTCCAAGCCCCCCCCCTTCTCCCTCCCCCCATTAATTCCCCTCACCTCGTCACCTACACGTGGCAGAGAAGCTAAAATAACCATTTATATTCATTGTTTTGAGGTGACTATCAGAACAATCCCTCAATCGGCCGCCGTGTCGACGAGCGTCGACACGGCGGGCTTGGTCGCCGACACACCCCGGCTTGGATCGACACCGACACAATCCAGTTTCCTCAGTCAAGTCCTCAATTTTTTTCCCCGTTATATTTTGGGATTCTTACCAAGTTAAATCAAATATCAATCATAGGTAAATATTGTTTTTTTTTTTGGGGGGGGGGGGAAGGTAAGGAGTTGCCAGATTATTATTTTTTTTTTTTTTTTGAGATATATACAAGAGTTGTTACATTCTTGTACAGCCACTAGTACGCGTAGCGTTTCGGGCAAGACCTTAATCCTATGGTCCCTGGAATACGATCCCCTGCCGCGAAGAATCGTTGTTACAACCAAGTACACATTTTACTGTTGCGTTAAACAGAGGCTACAGTTAAGGAATTGCGCCCAGTAAATCCTCCCCGGCCAGGATACGAACCCATGACATAGCGCTCGCGGAACGCCAGGCGAGTGTCTTACCACTACACCACGGAGACTGTAGGTGTAGATGACACTTCTACTACACCACGGAGACTGTAGGTGTAGATGACACTTCTACTTCGCCAGCGCCTGTTCTTGTGTGTTCTTGACGAGGACGAACACCATGTTCTTGAGAGCATGGGTCAATGGCAAAAGAAATAATGGTGGTTCGTATCATGAGATTTCTATTACAGTAACCTCCCAAGTCATATGACAAACTACACACACACTTGCTTGATGGATCAGCCAGCCTCTGACGACTCCCGCTGTGACACCTTTATGTGTGTCCAGGCTGTCTGTCATGCCTTAACACCCCCCCCCTCCCCCGTATCCTCCCTTACATGTTAACATTTATTCATATTTTTGTTAAATGCATCTCTTACGTTCCAGTTTATTTGTTCAGATGGACTGATGTAACAGCGAGCCAGTCAGTAACAGTGTATTATCTCAAGTTTAATGTACACATTCATGCGAGTCCGTCCTCACTCGGTGCATAAAGAATCCTTTGTAATTTGGATAACGTACACAGAAATCACAATTGCGTGATGCATCAAATGAATAAATCCACAAGGGCCGTGACGAGGATTCGAACCTGCGTCCGAGAGCATCCCAGACGCTGCCTTAATCGACTGAACTACGTCATATTGGATAATGTAGGTTTGCCACAAGAGAAACAATGGTGTGATACAGCAGTACGGGCACCACAGATAAGGACAGCTCCTCTGTATCCTGTGTCAGATTCAGGGAAACCCCTCAGCTGTTAAACGGGAGTGAGTGGGGTGGGAGTGAGTGTGGGGTGGGAGGGAGTGTGGGGTGGGAGGGAGTGTGGGGTGGGAGTGAGTGTGGGGTGGGAGTGAGTGTGGGGTGGGAGGGAGTGGAGATGGGAGGGAGGGGAATATGTTTGGAGACACGTTCAACGTTACCACCAGACCTACAACCGTGTTTTTTTCCACTTATACATTCCACACTCCACCCGTTTCAATCCAGCCACAGCCTCACGTTTTCTTTGGTACCTGCTATCATCGTGACCCCCCACCCACGATCATCCTACCACCCCCACGATCATCCTACCACCCCCACGATCATCCTACCACCCCCACGATCATCCTACCACCCCCACGATCATCCTACCACCCCCACGATCATCCTACCACCCCCACGATCATCCTACCACCCCCACGATCATCCTACCACCCCCACGATCATCCTACCACCCCCACGATCATTCTACCACCCCCACGATCATCCTACCACCCCCACGATCATCCTACCACCCCCACGATCATCCTACCACCCCCACGATCATCCTACCACCCCCACGATCATCCTACCACCCCCACGATCATCCTACCACCCCCACGATCATTCTACCACCCCCACGATCATCCTACCACCCCCACGATCATCCTACCACCCCCACGATCATCCTACCACCCCCACGATCATCCTACCACCCCCACGATCATCCTACCACCCCCACGATCATTCTACCACCCCCACGATCATCCTACCACCCCCACGATCATCCTACCACCCCCACGATCATCCTACCACCCCCACGATCATTCTACCACCCCCACGATCATCCTACCACCCCCACGATCATCCTACCACCCCCACGATCATCCTACCACCCCCACGATCATCCTACCACCCCCACGATCATTCTACCACCCCCACGATCATTCTACCACCCCCACGATCATCCTACTACGCCCACGATCATCCTACTAACCCCCACGATCATTCTACCACCCCCACGATCATCCTACCACCCCCACGATCATCCTACCACCCCACGATCATTCTACCACCCCCACGATCATCCTACCACCCCCACGATCATCCTACCACCCCCACGATCATCCTACCACCCCCACGATCATTCTACCACCCCCACGATCATCCTACCACCCCCACGATCATTCTACCACCCCCACGATCATTCTACCACCCCCACGATCATCCTACTACGCCCACGATCATCCTACTAACCCCCACGATCATTCTACCACCCCCACGATCATCCTACCACCCCCACGATCATCCTACCACCCCCCACGATCATCCTACCACCCCCACGATCATCCTACCACCCCCACGATCATCCTACCACCCCCCACGATCATTCTACCACCCCCCACGATCATTCTACCACCCCCACGATCATCCTACCACCCCCACGATCATCCTACCACCCCCCACGATCATTCTACCACCCCCACGATCATCCTACCACCCCCCACGATCATTCTACCACCCCCCACGATCATTCTACCACCCCCCACCATCACTTCACCACTACCATCATGACCCCCTCTCCCACCACCATCTTACCCTAACGAGCCACAAGAAACAATGAAGGACAGTGTAGTCACTAGAAGAGGTCAAAAAACACACCTAGAGGAACTAGATATGACAAATCAATGTGAGGGTCAGACCTACCCTCGTCACGGCGTCTGAAGGAACCTACCGAAGTACTTTTGTCACCAGTTATCTAAACAATTTAATACAGTGGCTAAGACAGGAAATCTCCCAGAAGTCTGGAAAAATTTAAGAAATAATCCCCCAAAATGCTGTAGAAAGTAATCAGGTTGAGAGTGTGGAGGCATGTGGAAAGCACCAATTATGTGACAATGTCAGCATGGATGTATAAAGAAAAGATCATGCCTGACAAAATCACGATTTACGACAGGTTACTAAAATATGACAGGGAAAACGAAGGCTGGGTAGACTGTATTTTACTAAATTGTCAAAACGTGTTTGACATTATTCCTCATTAAAGACTGGTGCACAAGACGGAGAGACAGGCTGGGATAACTGGGGAAAACACTGAACTTGGACTTGCTAACTCACGCCATATCTGAAGGACAGAAAGCAAAGAGTCACAGTGAGAGGTTTCAAGCTGGAGGAATGTAGCAAGTGGGGTCTCACAAGGCTCTGTCCTGGTACTGCTGCTGTTCCTAATGTATGTGAATGATGTACCTTATGGAGTGAGCTCGTGTATGTCATTCAGGTAGATCATTCATGTATGTAGACCATTCATGTATGATTGATCTACCTTATGGAGTGAGCTCATGTTTGCAGATGAAGCAAACCTGACGAGGAATGTAAAAACAAAGATGAACTGCTGGAAGTTACGTTAGGATCTTCATAAACTCCAGGAGTGGTCAAACAAATGGTTACTGGAACTCAATCCCAACAAGTGTAAGGCAATTAAGATGGGAAAGATAGAGAGAAGACCAGGAGGCATCTACACTATTTGGGGAAGGCGACTATAGTTATCTGAAAGAGAAACGTTTGGTCCAACACAAACACAGGATAACATCGTCAGCATATGGGACGCTAGGAAATATAAGAACGTCATTTAACAACCTAAACCAGGATTTCAAGACAATCAACACAACATTTGTTAGACCAATACCGGTATATGTAGCACCGGCATGGAAGCCACACCTTGTGAAGCATAAAATCAAAGTTGAAAAAACTACAAAGGTTTGCAGCAAGATTAGTGCCAGAGCTAAGAGGATTAAGCTACGAGGATTGGCGAATCAAATCTCACAACCTTAGAGGATAGTAGGAACAGAGGGGACATGATCACGATAAACACTATACTGAGGGGAATGGATAAGTATAAACTCGTCAGATTAAGATCAGGTCAAGGGGGACACGTATGGAAGCTGGATACTCAAATGACTCTAAGGAATGTAAGGAAATATTCGTGACCACCTCAGGTGGTCAACGAGTAGAATACACTGAAAGAAGAAGTAGTTGTGGAAGCCACCTCCATCTTAAGGCCAGATTCGAGGAATAATTTGACCATCAGAATTGTTCAATTGTAAACACCAAGTAATACAAGGCTGGTTGGCGGGGCACGAGGAGGTAGACCTCACTCCCTCGTAGTCACTTAAGCAAGGACCACTCCCATAATCCTTCACGACCCCCTACACCACCCCTTCCCACACTGTACCCCACCACCCCTTCCCACACTGTACCCCACCACCCCTTCCCACACTGTACCCCACCACCCCTTCCCACACTGTACCCCACCACCCCTTCCCACACTGTACCCCACCACCCCTTCCCACACTGTACCCCACCACCCCTTCCCACACTGTACCCCACCACCCCTTCCCACACTGCACCCACATCACCCCTTCTCTTAAGCCAAAGCGACCGCTCTTCAAGCACCCTTCTCTTGCTCACCCTTCTCCCTACACCCACTCGCCAGCCTCTCGCGCCCCACACGGCCATCTCCCCATCCCCCCCCTCACCACCCTCCCCCCCCCCTATACTGGCAAGTCGCAACACAAGCCAGGCAGCGGGGCCTAGAAACACTCGCCTTTTTCGACCAGTATACACAAACACGGCCTTAAGCCCACGTGACGTAGCCACGTGCAGACGTCTGCTAGCGTCTTACACGTCACGTTCCTCGCGACGTTCCATAAACGTCACATGACGGCTGTGGACATACTCCGAGGCTGCGCATGAGAGAATATGAATCAGTCTTCTCAATCCGATAAAAAGCTTATGACACATATCGCATTTTAAAAACATATAAAAAAGAAATAATAAAAACGCATTTTACCCAACACAAACATTGCTTTGACGTCCTCCATACCGAGTCAACTGGTTCAATATTTTTCTTTAATATGCTGTAAAGGCAGAGTTGATTCAAGCAAAAGGGACACTTCGAAACCTATCTTGGGGTCCCGAAAATGATTCCTCGCCGTTTTCTTTGATACATTCAGAGACCTCAATGTTTACTGATGAGGACGTCAGTACGGAGGAGACTTCGAGCGTGACTCTCCCGACGTCTTGTTCACCTGCGAGTGAACAACAAGCAAACACAGGTTGACCTCGAGACACTTGTAAAGGGTTGATCCAGCAAATATCTGCTAGACTTTTACTCAGGAAAGTGTAAAGAAATGAGTCTCGATGCTTGAAATAGGAGGTCGTACTCAAGGTCAGAAGATAAACGCTCCTAGACGGCACCAAACTCGTCAACTAAGCAACTGAATACAAAAGCCTCAGTAGTGAAGACAAACATCATTAATACCGTTTCCAATGTGCCCAATCGCCTCGGGCACCTATACACCAGTTGAGAGAGGGCCGAGAGGCGCGACCAAAACCCCGAAGCTCAATCCTGTTAAGTACAATTAGAGGAGTAGGCGAGGCGGGAGTCTTCCTGCAGGAGGGGAGTGACCACCAGGCCGCGGGGGACAGGGCAGGGTAGGGGGTGTATGCGCACCTTTGTCAACTCATTCCCATCATTATAAGCACGCGTAGGTGTCAACACACCCGTCCATGCGCCATATCCGCCCCCCCCCCCTCCCTGCCCCGGCCCGTCCACACGCGCCCCGCCCGTCAACACGCGCCCCGCCCGTCCACACGCCCCGGCCCGTCCACACGCCCCGGCCCGTCCACACGCGCCTCGCCCGTCAACACGCGCCCCGGCCGTCAACACGCGCCCCGCCCGTCCACACGCCCCGGCCCGTCCACACGCCCCGGCCCGTCCACACGCCCCGGCCCGTCCACACGCCCCGGCCCGTCCACACGCCCCGGCCCGTCCACACGCCCCGGCCCGTCCACACGCCCCGGCCCGTCCACACGCCCCGGCCCGTCCACACGCCCCGGCCCGTCCACACGCCCCGGCCCGTCCACACGCCCCGGCCCGTCCACACGCCCCGGCCCGTCAACACACGCCCCGGCCGTCAACACGCGCCCCGCCCGTCAACACACGCCCCGGCCGTCATAAATGCTGTAAGGGCTCCCTCATTCACAGTCAATGGATGCGTAGAGAAGCGTGCATGGCAGGGTGTGGGCGGGGGCCAGACAGTGCAGGAGTGTGGTAAAGTTGCACTTCTGGTGGGTGGGCGGGGTGTTACTGTACGCAGGTGCACGCCGCCCACCCTTACTGTGGGCGGGTGATACTATCAACAGCAGCATGCCGGCCACATGTACGTGCGCGTGTGCGTGTACGGCGTGTGCGTGTTGGCGGATGTGAACCCGAGAACGTGCCTACGAGAGAGATAACAAGGAAGAGAAAAGTAAGAGAAAGGAGGAAGGAGAAGGGAAGGGAGAGGAGGAGGGGAGAAGAGGGGAGCGGCCACCCCAACGATGAGTCTTCCCCTCGCTGTTTACCCTCACGCAGGGGGTGGGCGCCCACCCCTCCCTGCCTCTCTCCACCCCTCTTCCCTCCACCCATCTTCCATATCCTTCCTGCCACCCCCAACCCATCACCTTCCCCCAACGCTCTTCCCACACGCACCCCGCCCATCACCTCAACCTCCTCCCCCCCAACCCACCCGCCCACCCTTCACCTCACCCTCACTTCCTTTATTCCAAGTAATCAGCCAGTGTATTGACCAAGGCAGGTGGTGACCGCCCACACCCTGGGCCTCCTTCCCCACCCACACAGATTCCCACCACCACCCACCCTTACCGCCACCCCTCTCCACACACACCCACACACACACACACACCCACACATAAAAACACACGTTGTTTTTCTTAAGAACCGCCTTTAGAAACTTGTGTAAGGAATCATTCAGGACCCTGTATACCACTTATGTCAGACCAATCCTGGAATATGCAGCTCCAGCCTGGAGTCCATACCTAGTTAAACACAAGACAAAGTTAGAGAAGATTCAGCGGTATGCCACCAGGCTCGTCCCGGAACTGAGAGGAATGAGCTACGAGGAAAGGCTAAAGGAGTTGAACCTCACGTCCCTGGAAAACAGAAGAGTAAGGGGAGACATGATAACCACCTACAAAATTCTCAGGGGAATTGACAGGGCGGACAAAGACAAACTCTTCAGCACGGGTGGGACACGAACAAGGGGACACAGGTGGAAACTTAGTACCCAGATGAGCCACAGAGACGTTAGAAAGAATTTTGTCAGTGTCAGAGTAGTTAATAAATGGAATGCACTACGAAGTGATGTGGTGGAGGCTGACTCCATACACAGTTTCAAATGTAGATACGATAGAGCCCAGTAGGCTCGGGAATCTGTACACCAGTTGATTGATGATTGAGAGGCGGGACCAAAGAGACAAAGCTCAACCCCCGCAATCACAACTAGGTGAATACAACTAGGTGAGCACACACTAATAGGCCAATCAGTCTATGCGAGGCCAGTCCTATTTACACCCAATAGTTTTCAATCGTGTATACCTATGGTGTAGGCTTAGTTATGTCCCTAACTACAGCTTACCAACTCCTCTGTGTCCGTCCCTAACTGGCGTTTACTGACGTCGTTTCGCAACATTTGTTCAGTTTGAATCCCCTAATAAATATTACATTAGTCTGAGCCATTCATCTTGTTTATCGTAAAGTATCAAGAGCCGGGCAGAGAGCGGGAGACTCCGTTCATAGGAGCTGCTTAGTACAGGAAGGGTTAGGAGTGACCCAGCGCTGAGGGCTGACGCAAGAGTACGTGTCAGTAAGTGAGTACGTGTCCCGTACGTACGTGTACGTGTCACGTACGTACGTGTACGTGTCACGTACGTACGTGTACGTGTCAGGGAGTAAGCATCAACACCTCGGGAGTCGCAGCTTCAAGGGGATCACCAGTCTGGAAGCAATACTAGACCAGACAGACACTCATTTTTTTTAGAGAGAGAGAGAGAGAGAGAGAGAGAGAGAGAGAGAGAGAGAGAGAGAGAGAGAGAGAGAGAGAGAGAGAGAGAGAGAGAGAGAGAGAGAGAGAGAGAGAGAGAGAGAGAGAGAGAGAGAGAGAGAGATGTGTAATTGCATGCTAAAAACAGATCATACTACAACGAAACTGTGCTGGAATTTACAAGAGAGACTTATTAAGATGATATGAGTGACAGACTATGACACTGGTGCAGGAGTAACTGGCGGGCGAGGGCTCCAACCCTCGGGTGCGCGGGCAACAACAGTCCTCCCTCAGCTGTAAAGGAAAACGGAGCCTCCATCATCACACGCGACAGTCATATCAAGATATTAACCATCTCCGCCTAGAGGATTATTCTTAACCATTAAGCGCGACCCTTCACTTGCATAGCAGCACTACATAACATAATCAATGTCCCAGTGAGTTAACTTGACCTTGATACATTACCTGACCTCTGTCAGCCGGTGACCTTAACGCCAAGCTCCCACACTTTTCTTGTCAATTTAGCTCGAACCAATGTTGGAGGAAGGAAGATGTCGCTTGATGGTACCAGTGGGAATGTTAGCACGAGGTGACAGATCCACCTCAGAGTACAAAAGACTACCTGCTTGATGGGGTTCTGGGAATTCTACTACTCCCCGTAGTCCGGCCCATGGCCAGGCTTGATTTGTGAGAGCTTGGTCCAACAGGCTGTTGCGTGGAGCGGCCTTGCTGAATGAGCAGGACAGGGACGTTAGTAGACACGCTGTACAGTATCTGCAGTGTTCGTTCTTCACTACTAACAACCATCACGAGTAAGAACACTAATGGAACAAAAAGGTTATCTCCCTCAAAGTAGATAAGAGACGTCACTTTAGAAAGTGGTTCATCGCTATTAAAATCCCAGGTATCAATAACTCTCTTTCGGCACTTCGGTAATCAAATTAGGAGGTGTGGTCGAGCAGAGGCGCTGCGAGCGACGCCGAGCACCGTCGACACGTCGCAACCCAGGAGCTAAGGCTGCCCCAGAAGGTAGAAGCCCTGCACTTGGCCAAGATTGGGGCTCATAGCTCCCCCATGTCACGTCTCTGAGAATCCAACACATCAACTCTTCGACAAATCTTACATTTGTGTAGTACTGGCGAACTGTAAAATCATTAAGCACAGATTCAAGGGACTGCGATTCTAGATGTTTGTATGTATGGGAGATGATAGGTAGCTTACGGAAGTGGACTGAATGTTATCTTACGGGAAATAGAGCCAGGGTTTGCTTTGATAGATCAGTCCTAAGTATGTTGAATATAGAACGTCTCAGTGATGGGTGGTAAGTCCAACACTCTTCAACTCTTAGGAGTACAGCAAGTAGGCTGTGCAGGCTGTTTTGAGACAAGTCCCTCTCTGTCGGAAAAATGAAACAGGAGGGAGGGAAAGAGGGAGGATTTAGTCAGCTTGTCGCCAAAAGCCATTGGAGCCGAGGGTCGGGTCTAAGAGGCTTTAATTATTCACAATGTTCTTTTTTGTTGCAAACTTGTGCATTATGCAAATTATTGGCCGCAGGTGCAGGGCGTGGGGTGGGGGGGGGGATTGTACACGGTGTTAAGACGGATAATATGTAGTTGGTGTGTAGCTGTACAGAGGGCGTGGCGGCGGCCATAGTGTGTAGCTATGTATACGACTTGCAGGTGTGTACACGTACACACACACACACACACACACACACACACACACACACACACACTCTGTCTTCCAGGGTATACTGTGTGTACACTTTTGTCTCCAGGAACAACCAATCACGCGAGCTGATGCTCTTCTCCGGCTCCTTGGAGTTTACCAGTCAAGTCTTGTAAGGTTTTCTCAGAGCATTCTTCTCCTCGTCTCGCTGACCAGTTCTGTCCTTCCGAGAAAGTTGGTCTTCCACTCGCGCCTCTTGTGTCTACAGTCTTCATTACCACTACATATTCAAAGACGTTAACGTTACATGCACTTCATATCGATCTTATTCTATGTGAAACCCAGGGCCCGGAGTCGTCAAACATTTCTGTTTCCACTTACGAATCCTGTACATCTTGCCTCAATCATGGTGGCTTTGGTATTACAACCCATCCTCAGTTCGTCCAAGCTGCGGCCGTCCCCACAGACACATTCGTCAATGTATATCTTCAAAATCGGTATTTTATTTTTTTTAATGTAAATTATTAATATATATTATAATTTCGTGTATCGTAAGGCCAAAGTTCCGTTCCGTCAGGTGTTTAGGGTCTATTTTTGTTGTTGTTGTTTTATATTCAGGTACTTGGAAGAAAAGTTCCAAGTAGCACGGGCTATGGCGAGCCCGTAGTGAGTGGACTTCTTGATTCGTATTTGAACTACGTGGGTGAAACATTTAAATTTACAACTCCAAACATTTAGAGTTTATGAAAAATCAATTCTATAGGGATTGTAGAACAGACAGCAGTGCACACTATATGTAAAAATGATGAGAATCGGTCAGAAACTAGATTTTTGGATACTGAAGTAAGTTGAAATTCTAGTTATACTGTACAGTAATTGAAGTTGAAGTTATTGACAATGAATAAGGCAGTTCTAATTCATGAATTTACTTTTATGTTGTAATAAACATTGTGTGGCATTTATACTCAAATATGTGAAAGTTGTAGGTCACTGTGTGTTGAAATGAAGTCAAGAAAGAATAACCCCAAAAAAACAAAATATAGGGATAATTATAATGATTTAGAGGATATATTTTAGGGATACTTTTTTAAGTTAACAAACCCTAATCTAGTCCCTAATCATCAAAACAACCTAAAAAAAACAAGGAAAATAAGAGTTTGAAATCTGTGAAAAAACCAACCAAAAAAAATTAAAAGTCCCAAGTTCTGAGAGTTGTGACTGATTTATTTGTTGACCAATTTAATTCTGTCTTCACATAGTTAGGGATGGGTATGCACTCTCCAGGATGTATAGGTTACAACAAATTCAAATAATAAACAAATGAGAAAAGAAACCTAAAAACCTAAAAAAAAAAAATTCCCCTAAAAATATATTTTTTGGACATTGTTGAAAGTAACAGATAATAACATTGGGCAATGTATTTATATGATATATAACAAAATAGAGCATAATAACATACTTACTCAATATTATTTGTCATTATGTATGACTCACCAATGCTATAAATATAAAGGCACCAGCTGTATTTCCACTTTGTGGACACTTCTTACTACTATTCTTCGTCTTTGTGCATCAGACAGCTGCTTGCATCTCTCTCTTATTTCATTATCCATCAGTTCCAGTTAATAGGAGCTGTTCTTTTCGACAAAACTTTTTTTTTTTTTTTAAATATTCGTCTAAAATGAATTTCTGAAAATATTTTGGTGAAAGTTTCACGACACTGAAGTCAATAAGTTGGAGAGTTGTTTAACATTTTTAAGTAATTTTGATATATTTCAAGTATTTTTCAAATTATACCCCCCTTATGCTGAGCAGTTTGAGTTAAAAAATGTTCCCTAGTCTTGAATTGGCAATAGTTCTATTTTCTGTTTTATTTAACACAACACTAATACTGTACTGAACAGCATCTCGGATTTATGCAGGGAATATTGTGAAAAAACACAGTAGAAATAGAACTTAGAGGGTTGCACTTTTGAGGTCTGCGAAAGTCCACTTATTTTTCAACTCCATTCAGAAAGAATCTGTTCAAATATACAGCACCGATGCTGGTAACTATTCCTGATTCTCAGCCCCAAATACAGTATTGTATTATGTATTATAGAAGGCTTGCAAGGTTCTGTGATGTAAGAATACTGTATAGTGCATAACGTACGTGTATGAGGGATAACAAGGTTCAAATGATGTGTTTGGTAGCTCACTTGGGGTGGCAGCACAAGGGAACTATAACTCAATAACTCAAATTTAAGCTCGGCCATGTGTAATGCAAAATATAATCCCCACACTTTAAAATTATTAACCAAACATTATGATTGTTTATGGGGGTTCCTGCTGAACACAGCATCTGTCATCATGCAAAGTGCAATGCAGTGCAGTGCTGTGATTTTTGCTCATTCAAGCTGGTTTTGCTGATCTTTCTATACAGTGGAATACTGTAGTTCTGGATCAGCTGGTTTGTAACATCACATAGCAAAATGTGCTACAAAAAGGGTTAAAGTATTCAACAAAAAGTTTGTTTTGTGTTATGATTATGGCATAAAACATGCTCATAGTGTGTCATTTTGAATCATACAAATACTGTAATAGTAATAAGGGAAATGTGGAATTTGTAATCAAGAGTTTGCAGCAACAAATGGATCAGTACAGTATTTTATGTTAAATTTACCTTTTCTATATTATTTTAGTACAGTATTAACACCTGTATAAATACATAATCTTATTTATAATAAGATCATATGCAAAATGTTGGAACAACAAAAACATTGTTGCACAAAAATTATACATTTCTCTGCAACATAAATGCCTGCAGTAGAAGGGCCCAGAACCAGTGAAACTGGATAATGGAGTGGTCATTATATATTATTGAGAATTAGGATCATTATGCATTATAGAAGAATGCAGTACTTGTTGCTGTGTTCTTAGGGGAATAATTATTAATTTGAAACTGAATGAATTTTGTATTCATTATCCATAATTTGTTGCAGAATTTCTAAGAGAGAACATTACTCTTTAGTAACTTTTCTTATGTTAAATCTAACGCATTAAATCTAACAATAATGCATACAAATATAAAATACAGCTAACACTTATCTTTTCACTGCAAGGTCGAATATGTACACATAACAGTACAGTAGATATTGGCATTAGTGTAAAAGAAAATGAAGGTAGTGAATAACAGTAATAATATGCATTAATTCATTACCATTAAATCATTTCCTACTTTTTGTGGTTAAAAGGCACTTTCCACGCTCTCCTTCATCTGTTCTTTTTTTTTTAAGATTCACTCATTTTCACTTAAAAGATTTATGGATTGGGGAATGAACAACTAAGTCAACTTTAAGCAAGATACAGAAACATGACTTCTCTGGTTCTTCCCTATAAATGACTACGCAAGACTTAAAATCTAACTTTATGTAATATCTTACGAGCCATTTATACCTGGCCGCTTATTACCTCTTGGCATGTATGTTTCAATAATTTGTTTTCTCTTAAAGTTGTGGATAGAAGTAGGTTTCCCAACTTCATTTTAATGCATTCTACTGATGTCCCATTGTTCTACCTCTTCAATTTAAATAGACAGTCCTTGTTCACGGGATTGTGAGACTGATTGATCTCCTTTAAACTGTCCACGTAGCAGACTGAGCCCTCTCAATTCTGGTACTAATCAAGTTACAAGTTTCCTCTTGTGCTTCACAAGGTGTTGGTTTCATGATGGTACTGAATATTCCAGTAATGATTTAACATGGGCAGTGTATATGGATTTTAAAGTCTCATTGTTTAGATTTTTAAATGGTGTTCTTGTGCATGCAAGGTATGCATGCAAACCTTCCATATTCTGCTGAGTTTCTTGTGGTAGTGTTGGAACTACATCCACTCCCAGGTCTTTTTGTCTTATTGTTTATTGCAGTTGCCTTCTCCTTATACTGTATTGTAATTACCTACAGTACAGGTCTCCAGTCTTCCATTTGCAGCCATTTATCTGCCCACTCCTAAAATTTGTCTTGACTGCCCACTCCAGTCTTCTTGCAGCACTCAACAGTCCTCTTGAATTCTTTTCCTCATTAAATGTGTAGAATCTGCAGTTATTAACATGGACAACCAGGTCAGTGTGGGTGTGGCCATTCAGGTCATATTGTTATAAATGGGTTCCCAAATAAGTGCTAACTACACATTCTTTGCATATTATTTTAGGAATTAGGATTATCCCTAATCCTAATTCCTGTTGACAAAATTTTTTGGGATATTCACAAGTACAACTCAACAATTGAGCTGGTATTTATATTGTGGGTGGCATGTTGCTATAGAAAACTGATCTTTACTAATTTAATAAATGTGTGGTCCATTGACACATGGAGTAGCAGACTACAGAAATAATCAGGCAGACATATTTTCGTTCCCAAGCAGAATCTAGTCAACACATTGTACTTATGGGGAGAGTAAATAATTACTTGTCGATATATAAATTATATAAGTCGTACTTACATTATATAAATTGTACTACATAGCATGAATAAGCACAACACACTCCAGCAGAAATCAACAGCAGCATGTGTATGAGATCAGCACTTCTGTTTAATTGTCATACAGTAGTATATACAAATACAATCACTCCCTCTCTGAAAGCAGGTTCCTCTGAACCTTGCCATGTTACAACCCTTGTGTTATATACCAGGTATATTAAAGGCACATTTTCTTACACACTTCCATGTTCTCATGTACTTTCTGATCATGTTTGTTGTTATCCAACTCTCAACAATTGATGTTGAACATTGGAAAATTTAAATACCAGTGATGACTAAAACTCTTTTAATACCAAATACTTTCAACAGAGTTACAGTATATGACATAACTAGTTAAAAGCCTCCAAACACCAGTATTGAAGTGATACTCTAAACTGTTCTTAAATAATTGGCTCTTGAGCATTTATCATGCCTGCCTACCTATATACAGTACCTTAAACTCTTTTTTGAGGTACACTATTTAATTGAGAGAAGTGGATCTAGGCAAAAGCTTCAATGGTTCCAGTTTAAACGTAGATATAGGAACATCCTGTGGTAGCAGGTCATGAGTGCATGGAGGTTGGTATCATTATTCTTGTTTGATGTAATATTGCCCAGCACAAAACACCCCGCCCCCACAGTGTAAGTTGAAATTAGTTCTAAAGGTGGCCACATTGCTCGAGTATGAGGTGGCCATAGGATATGACAAAAAAAAATAAGCGTAGTGGAACAGTGGGTCAAAGCAAGCATGTTTTCATTGTTGAGAAATCATTCGTTCCAGTGGTAGTTTTGTTAAAATTCCTGCAATAAGGCAGGGTTTATATTATATGGTTTATTTTGCTTATGCATAACTTGGCAAGGAATGACAGCTTTTGTTTTGCTTAATATCATGATAAAAATGTTCTTTATATCTCCCGAAATGCAAATTCATAAATTAAACTTATTTGTTGGTCTTAGAAAATTCTAGTTCTCCAGTTTTCGGTTTATTAACTTAGATCTAAATAAAATTTATGCTAAGGTAACATTTGTCAAAAGATATTACATGCTACACGATCATTGTACGCTGGTTGTTGGCAGAGGCTTGAGCAAT
>NC_091176.1:10261983-10295059 GCF_040958095.1 Procambarus clarkii | reverse complement strand
AGTTAGTGTGCCCCCCCCCCTCCCTAACCACAACACACTCGAGAGAGTTCCTAGTCCCTGTGTGTTTCTAACACCTCTCTCTCGTACACTCCACATATCAATTCCCGACGCGATCACATAGCAATCAAATTCAAGTTAGCTAAGTAGACTTGGTGATGGTCACGCCAAACCTAGCCGTGCTGGGGGCAGGTGTACGGGAGGGAGGGATGGTCCACCCAGCCCGTCCCACCACCACCACCACTACTCAGGGGGTCGCCATACCACTAGTATGGCGACCTGCCTGCTCCACTCCCTACCACGTCCGCCTATTTAAAGGTGATTATTGATTATTTGTGTTTATTGTTAGTAAAAAAAAGTGCATGTCAGTTCATCTTGAGAGTTTATTGGAGACGATTTTCAAGTAACTATTTCTAATTAATAGGATATGGAAGGTAAATATTGGGGCGTGGCAACTCCGGTCACTGTTGACCACTCACCCGAACACTGTCTATGTCAGACACACTCGAACACTGTCTATGTCAGACACACCCGAACACTGTCTAGGTCAGACACACTCGAACACTGTCTAGGTCAGATACACTCGAACACTGTCTATGTCAGACTCATTCGAACACTGTCTATGTCAGACACACTCGAACACTGTCTATGTCAAAGACACTCGAACACTGTCTATGTCAAAGACACTCGAACACTGTCTATGTCAAAGACACTCGAACACTGTCTATGTCAAAGACACTCGAACACTGTCTCTGTCAAAGACACAAGAATGTATGCTGGTTACCATTGGAGAAGGACTTCAGTCACCTTCTGTGGTTGAGTGTTCAATAACCCACTGAACTACATGTAAGAGATCTCTAATCCTGTCAATGTATTGACAATCATAATTGTATCAATACTGGTTAGCATGGTAAAAGCCAAACAATCCCCTGTGGTTGAGAGCTCAACAACTCATTATCCCCAACCCTGTCTATGGAGGACAGAAGAAAATGTATTGATGTTGGTTAGCATATTGCATAAATGAGTGTCCACGTCTGTGGTGGATAACAAACTAAAAAACAAAAAACTAGCGCCGTCTGGTTAGGCTTAAATGAGCAGTTAGATAACACTTCCTCTCCCTGTTCTCATTAAAGATTTATAATATAATTAACACACACACACACATATAAGTGATGATTGTAAGTTTTTCCGATGACTGTAAAGTATGAGTGAAGCAGAAGTAACGAGGCAGGTGAACTAGGCTGTGGTTGTCTCTGAAGTGTTCGCTGGCAACGCCTCGCGTAATTTGTAGCCTTTGGCAATTTACTGTGGACCTGTTTTCTTACTAATGTTTTTAAGTACAATTCGAAACAAAATGTCTAAGTAATTGGGGGAGGATGTGGGGGGGGGGGGGGGCTATAGAAGACACTATACAAATGCAGACGTGCGGACCATATAGAACTCTAACAATGTCAAATATTGTATTTTTCTTGGTGAAGGAGCCTCATCATATATATATATATATATATGTCGTACCTAGTAGCCAGAACTCACTTCTCAGCCTACTATTCAAGGCCCGATTTGCCTAATAAGCCAAGTTTTCCTGAATTAATATATTTACTATAATTTTTTTCTTATGAAATGATAAAGCAACCCTTTTCTCTATGTATGAGGTCAATTTTTTTTTATTGGAGTTAAAATTAACGAAGATATATGACCGAACCTAACCAACCCTACCTAACCTAACCTAACCTATATTTATAGGTAAGGTTAGGTTAGGTAGCCAAAAAAAGCTAGGTTAGGTTAGGTTAGGTAGGTTAGGTAGACAAAAAAACACTAATTCATGAAAACTTGGCTTATTAGGCAAATCGGGCCTTGAATAGTAGGCTGAGAAGTGCGTTCTGGCTATTAGGTACGACATATATATATATATATATATATATATATATATATATATATATATATATGTCGTACCTAGTAGCCAGAATGCACTTCTCAGCCTACTATGCAAGGCCCGATTTGCCTAATAAGCCAAGTTTTCATGAATTAATTGTTTTTCGACTACCTAACCTACCTAACCTAACCTAACCTAACTTTTTCTGCTACCTAACCTAACCTAACCAATAAAGATAGGTTAGGTTAGGTTAGGTAGGGTTGGTTAGGTTCGGTCATATATCTACGTTAATTTTAACTCCAATACAAAAAATTGACCTCATATATAATGAAATGAGTATCTTTATCATTTCATAAGAAAAAAATTAGAGAAAATATATTATTTCAGGAAAACTTGGCTTATTAGGCAAATCGGGCCTTGCATAGTAGGCTGAGAAGTGCGTTCTGGCTACTAGGTACGACATATATATATATATGTATATATATGTATGTATGTATATGTATGTATATATATGTATGTATATGTATGTATGTATATATATGTATGTATATATATGTATGTATATATATGTATGTATATATATGTATGTATATATATGTATGTATATATATGTATGTATATATATGTATGTATATATATGTATGTATATATATGTATGTATATATGTATGTATATATATGTATATATATATATATATATATATATATATATATATATATATATATATATATATATATATATATATATATATATAATGTATATACAGTATATGTATATATATTTCACTGAATGTTCAAATCAGTGGGATGCTCTTGCAGCCCCAGCACCCATCATAGAAGCAACAAAAAACTTAAACAGTCCAGGCTGGGACCACCCACTAGTAGAAAAAATAACTGATGCCATGCTCAGCGCCACAACATCAGACAAGGAGCAAGCCCGCCTCAGAGCAGTGCGTGCCCCCCATGCAGGAGACTTCCTCCTGGCAGTACCCATCTCGGCAATGGGCACGCGCCTAGATCCAGAATCCCTTCGTGTAGCAGTGGTCCCTCCGCCTTGGTGCCCCAATTCACACTGAATACAAGTGTATTTGCAACAGGGTGGAAGCAGACCAATACGGACTGCATGGGTTGCATTGCGGAAGCACAAAGGGCTGGCATGCAAGACACAACGAGGTCAATGACATCTTCAAGAGAAGCCTCGTCTCAGCTGGGTGCCCAGCGGAGAGAGAACCTCGCATCCTAGGGGTCCAAAACCCGGATTTCCCCGCACTTCGCCCTGATGGCATCACCATACACTTCTGGAAAGGGGGCAAGCACTTGGTGTGGGACTACACATGTGTATCCACCCTGGCTGACACATATGTACACCTCGGAGCTGATCAAGCAGGTGGGGCGGCCAACCACAGGGAAATAGCAAAATCAGTCAAATACAGGCGATTGAAAGGTCAATACATCTTTGTTCCCATAGCGTCTGAGACGCATGGCCCCTGGGCAAGAGTGCCTTGGGATTTCTCAAAGAATTGGGCTCCAAGCTCATTGACGTCACCAGGAACCCAAGAGCTGCCAGTTTTTTGTTTCAACCCCTCAGTGTGGTGATCCAGAGGGGAAACGCCTGCTGAATCCTCGGTTCCCGTCCTGAAGCGGAGGAGCTTCAAGAGATCCATAACCTTAAAGCACTCTTTGTATCAACCAATGTATATCTTGTAACCCTTAAACATATAATAAAGCAAAAAAAAATCAAAGGAAGGGGGTGGTAGGAGAAAAGCACACAGAAACTGTATTGGAGGGGACCTAAACATTCCCTCTAACTAATGTGTTATGTGTGATTTCCTCCGAGGCTAAGGGTCCCTCTTCTTCCAGCCGACCGGACCGCCCCCGTGCAGAGCCATATATATATATATCGCAAAATCCACAGAGAAAATTTATATAATATATATTGTGACGATAATCTCTTTCAAGAGAGATTGAGCCTGCTCTTCCCTACATAAGTATGTCAATATACAAGATAATATAGAAGATACGTCCACCAAGTATCGCCAAACGTTTTGCCCAGAGAGCAAATCGTGCCCAGCACACAGTGACACCTGCTACCTACCACCGCCGTAACCAGCTAACTGCTCATCCTCTACCTGCCTATCGCTGATTGGCTGGTGACTCGTCGCCCCTGCCCTCCGCCGCCACCACAAGTCGACGTCTGGGCTGCAGTGCGCCAATATCGTCAGAATATCTCAGTGCTCCAAGCAGTTGACATCTCTCGCTGGTAGACTAAGCCTTGGCTTTCGTGTACTAAGGGAGGTGGCAGCTCGAAGCCAGTATTCCAGCACCACTTATATTTTATTTTGCTATCACTGTACCTTACTTGTCTTAACGTAACTTTTCATTTGCCAGTGATTATCCATGTTATTTTGTTTGTTGACTTATCCTGCATATTTTTATGTGATTACCTTTATTCATGTCCTTGTTTTTCTAGAGTAATTAAAATTTCATTGTTTATATACTTGTGTTTTGTGTGTCTTCCCATTACCTTACCACAGACGAAAGGACCAACTTTCTCTTTTTTTTTTATTATGGGACGAGGCCCTGCCCCTAGGTTTTGAAACAGCCGAACACCAACGCTTTACCGTCACAATATATATATAAATTTTCAGTATTGACATTGAAAAGGCATGATCTGTTGACAGATTTGCATTCTGGGAGCTTCCATCATTTAAATGAAGCTACTTTTATGGGAAGGGGTCAACCCCATCTAATTGCCTATATAAATTTTTTTTATTTAAGTATACGTGAGCAGGTTCACCGCTATGCTGCACAGACCTTACCACTTGTGAGGTGACAATTGTTATTCTCGGTACCATTGCCATCGACACACACCTGTTGACTCTATGATCAGCTGGCTCCCAACACCTGTTCACATCCAGCTGGCACATGTTTACACCCAACACGTGGGTGAATGACGTCAGCACGAGGGATCTGTAGTCGTTCCTGGGACCTGATTCATTCTTATATATTTTAAGTTTGACTAACGTTAGCTTCGTTTGTTATTGTTTTATGAACTCGTTTCCTGTAATCTTAATTTATGTTCAGTGCATTATTACTTCAGTGCAGTTTAGTGATTATCTTATTTAGTACATAAATAAGATTTCATAAATAAGTTAAATTGAAAAACATCTACTCTCCTCAATTCCAAAATCAATTTAATTTCTTATTTATTTATTTATATTTTAAATGCATTTTTTTTATCTGAGAATGTCTTAGTGTCAAATATGGATGGGAACAATTATATAATTAGATTTATAAATTCTTTTGCCAAAGTCACAGCCACAACATTGGAGCGCAAGCTGTGTCATTCAAGCACAGGAAATATAATATATAATAATACAATATTTGTGCCACAGTGTACAATGAGAAATAGCTTTAACATACATAGTCAGCTCTAAGAAGCATAACGGCACATGCTAGTGTAACCAGCATGGCCAATATGTTCTTGTTTAAGATTCGCTACCCGGAACACAAAGTTCCAAGTAGCACGGGCTATGGTGAGCCCGCTTGTGTCCAATAGGTGACCATTAACTGGCACTTGGCTCTATAAGGTCGGTTTCTATGTCTTGTCACTTGACGATATGAAGCACAAATGCCTCCCTCAGAGCCACTGGTAATGTATTTGTGATAAGCGGCGTCTTTAACACCCGCATAATTAACCATTCCATAGAGGCGAATGACAAATTTTATGTTAGAGGAAGGTTATCTGGTGTTGGGGGGAAAGTGGCGGTTCCAAGTCAAGGTGGAGAGACAGGAAGGTTTACTACAGGGAGACAGAGAGGAGAGGGAGAGGCACGCGCACAGAGAAGGGGGGAACGAGAGAAACAAAAATTCGAGAGAGCGATAAGGGTGGATACGGAGAGGGGGGGGGTGGAAGGGGTGATAAGGAGGGAGAAGAGGGCAGACAATAATGGTAAGAAGAATGTGGTGAGCGGAGAGAGAGAGGAGGAGGGGGGAAGGGGAGGGAACTTGAGCCAGAGTCGCCTTCAACATTTTGACAGCAAGTGAGCGGATGCCAGGCAGATCCCTCCTGTGAATTTTATTCCGTAATCTGTGTGTCTCCGCTGAAAGGCTTGACCGCCCCCGTGTTCCCTCTCGAGTCCCAGTTCCTTATCAACAGGGCGGCATAGTGCCGGGGAGATAAGAGTGATAAAGGTGGGAGGATAATAGTAAAGTGACAATATGGCAGTGGCAGGCGGGTGGGTGGGTGGCCAGCCCAGGTGAGTTAATGATTACGAGGGGAAGGTGAGTGAGGAGTGGAAGGGAGACGTGAGTGAGGGCTGCGTGGCCCCAGGCGGAGAATAAGGGTGCGGGAGGGGAGGTGAGAGGCGAAGTGAGGGAAGGTGAGGGGCTTGGGAGGGTGGACAGCGAAGGGTGATGAAGGGGGTGAGTGTGGGAGGGGGCGGGATAGGCGCGGTAGGGAAGGTGAGGCGAGTTTTTTCTGTACCGCAAATGTACGGCAACTTTGTTATTTTCTGTTACTGTTTGTTTATCTGTTTATTATATATAGTAGTAGTAGTAGAGGGCGTCCATCAGGCTCAGGAGACTACGGAGTTGTGCATGAATTCCCATGAATTATTATATATAATTCCTGGAAATAGGTGGTACTATGGAACAGCCTTGATTGCTGCATTTCTCGTGCGGTCTTGTAAGTGGTTCCTTAAGCTGCTGGAACTGATTTTTTGTTTTTCCTCGATGAACTTAACTTCTTTAATCATTATATTTACTTAAGTGAGAATTAGTACCATTAAAGTTAAATTCTGGCAGAATCTGCCAGTGACACTTTAATTTTGCTGGCGGTACTTTACCTGCTGAAACGCATTACATCTGAGTAAATAGTAGTTGTGGGAATGTACAATTGGTCGTCCGCAATATTCTCACTTTGCTCCTTAAGGTTGAGATAGAGGAGGACTCTAGTGATGAGGAGACAAGAGCTAATAATCATCACAGTGTTACTGTCATACGCATAATCAAGAGACACTTTTATACACAACATTGTCATTTCAGTTTCGAGTTCGTAGAGTCGAGTTCGTAGAGTCGAGTTCGTAGAGTCGAGTTCGTAGAGTCGAGTTCGTTCTCGACTCACAATCGAGAATTAAGGGTTCAAGTCCCGGGCGGGACAGAAATGGTTGGGCGCGTTTCCTATCGCCTGATGAGCCTGTTCACCCAGCATTAAATAGGTATATCCAGGAGTTAGTCAGCTTGTTGTGGGGTTGAATCCTGGGGAGGGTCAGTAATTTTACCCTGTGGGGGGGGGGGGCCCTCGATATAAGCATTATATATATATATATATATATATATATATATATATATATATATATATATATATATATACTGACTGTCTGCCTGATCCCCAACACAATGAATTATTCAATTATTATTTCTTGGTTTTGGTAGGATCAGTAGAGGCTATGTTGGATGGGTGGAGATGGGGGGGGGGGGTGTGGAAAGCAGAAGTGGATAGCAATAAGTGAGTAAAACCTGGAAGTGGCAGGGAAAGTGATGCCTGGGAGTGGCAGGGGAAGTGACGGCTGGGAGTGTGGCAGGGAAAGTGATGTCTGGGAGTGGCAGGGGAAGTGACGGCTGGGAGTGTGTCAGGGAAAGTGACGGCTGGGAGTGTGGCAGGGAAAGTGACGGCTGGGAGTGTGTCAGGGAAAGTGATGGCTGGGAGTGTGGCAGGGAAAGTGACGGCTGGGAGTGTGTCAGGGAAAGTGACGGCTGGGAGTGGCAGGGGAAAGTGACGGCTGGGAGTGTGGCAGGGAAAGTGACGGCTGGGAGTGGCAGGGGAAAGTGACGGCTGGGAGTGGCAGGGGAAAGTGACGGCTGGGAGTGGCAGGGGAAACGATGTCTCACAGGAATTACACACTCATCACTTACTATAAACCACACTGCAAATGTTACCAAACTATGAACTCAATTTAAACAAAATGGAATATTATTGGCAGGTTAATTACTCAAATTGAAAAATACATAATACTATCCTAGCCTGGGTTGATGCACCATGACAAGAGTGGCACTGTTGTCAGCCTCCTCAACTGCTTGCTAAATAACCTCAAGAAACTTGAAGTAACTGGTCTATCAATGACGAGCACGTCAACACCACACGCTGAAGCCTGGCACCAGGCTGCTACTTACCGCGTCCCCCCCTCACTACGCCTTCATTATGGAGGCCAGACAGTCACAGATACGTCACATCCCGGCCAGCACCCTACCATAACACTAAACTATTCATCCAGTACTCCATTACCTCTGACACATGCCCCCTTTCCCGTCATAAATATTTCTCAATCGCCTTACTGTTGCCTATCATATTCTACACGGATCTGGCGTTTCATTTCCCCCGGTGTAATTAACTTTGCTTCAATACCAGTGAAGTTGAGTATTCAGTGTTATGGTGAATCAGTATCGGTGATGTCGCAAGAGCAACACCCACTCTCGACTTCCGCTCTACAGTTACACTCTTACAACTCTTCATCTTCCGCTTTTTTCCTCTTGCTCCTACTCTTTCCGGCCTCGTGGAGGCCACTGGAGAGATAATAGTCCTCAGGTAAATTCTTTCTTCTGATCCTCGGGTCATGTGGACCAGCAGGGTGGCCTCCTCCAGGCGGTCCTGTCAGCTTCCCGCCTTTCCTGTCGTGTTGCCGCGCTCTGCTGCACCGCGGCACCGCGCGGTGAGAGATACTTCTACTTCGTTATGTCTTCTCCTTTATTCAGATAGAACTTTGGATAGAGTCAATTACGGTCAGATAACATGTTCTTGGACCAATAGGTCTTCTGGTATCTGGCCAGTTGTAAGTGGAGTACGTCGGTACTCTCTCCCGGGACCTCTTGTTTATCAAATATATCGACGAGTTAAGCTGAAAAGTTTGGTGTCCTCTATTTAGATAATAATGAGTTACCAGTTATCAGCTGGACAATGTTGAAATTGTCAGTTCTGAATGCGGAAAAGATCTAGGAGTACTAATTAATAGGGATCTTAAGCCAAAAAACGTTTGGCTTATTCAAACAGAACTTTGCTTTTGTCTTCTGCGCAGTAAATGTACAGAATAAAACAAAGAGGATACTGGACATTTATTTCTATACCCTTTAACAATAACGCATCTAATGTTATTCTTCAACTTTATCTTGCCCTTGTTAGGCCCTAAGGCTAAGGAAGAGAGGGGGGGGGGGGGAGTGGTCAGGAGGGAACAAAGTGCCAGAGCTTAACAGTTGCGTGCCGTCTGGTCGTAGGACGGAGAGGCAAGTGCTGTCAAGGGGTGTTTTGGCCTTGATAGCACAGGCACATCAACAAGCCTATCGCATCACGGCAGTTTTTTTTAATATTATTATTATTTTCTACCATAGACGTAGCCACACATTAATAATGCTAACCAGCATATATACATTTTCTTCTGTCCTCCATGGACAGGGTGAGAGATTTGTTAAACATATAGTTCAGGGATTTATTGAATAATAACCACAGAAGGTGATTGTAGTGCTTTTAAAATGCTAGGCCAAGCTTCATACGTAACTACATAAGATACACAGACTTACGGTCTGCCCTACATAAACTGTTCGATGTGTCTTTTACATAGTGTCATTAATGTGCATTTACAAATGTGAAATGTAATCACGGCAGTGATTGCCTCCAGAACGCCGGGGCGGAACTGGCCAATGTTATACTTGAGCTGTTTGAGAGAGAACATAAAATATGGGTTATATAGGTTTGTTAAAGAGATGATGTGTGTGTTTTACGAGGTCTTCTGAGAGTGTTGTTAAGGAAATGAATATGATGATCGTGATTTGCGAGGAGTCTGTCAATTTATTTATCAATGAGTGTTTTCCAATATGTTTTGAGTGCCAGAATGTTTCTTCTCCCATTAAGATGATGCAGTTCAGATTTGGTCTTCATACTATAGAATGATATACATTCACTGCGACGCGTACAGAGATGAATGACAAAGTAAATCCCATGAATTAGAAACCCCCTCATGAAAAGAACTTAGAAATTTTTTTTATTTACATTCTTTATTAATAAGGTTTGAAATATACCAAAACAGAATAGAACTCGAAACGACTGATATAAAATTTATTAAGTTTAGATTTAGGAAAGACCTGAATAAATGCTGGTGTGTAAACCAGATTGTGGATTTACGGAAGAGATCACCGAGTAACATTACGAACGTGGGAGCGCTGGCTTGTTTCAAGCGTAGGTTAGACATACTTGAATGAGTTTGGGTGGATATAAGTAGTAGCGGCCTCATAGGGCCAATAGGTTTGATGTGGGAGTTCATCAATGCATTGATGTGTAGCAGATGGGGCTAGTCTGCTGCTTTTGTTTTTCCCCTTCAAGAACAATATTTTGGCGAAAAGTCTTTTGGCGAGCGTTTCCGCGATGTTCTCTTCATCAGAGCCGCCTGCTTGTTCTCCACACCTGCCTGCTTGTCCTCCACACCTGCCTGCTTGTTCTCCACACCTGCCTGCTTGTCCTCCACACCTGCCTGCTTGTTCTCCACACCTGCCTGCTTGTCCTCCACACCTGCCTGCTTGTCCTCCACACCTGCCTGCTTGTCCTCCACACTTGCCCGCTTCTCCTCCACACCTGCCTGCTTGTCATCCACACCTGCCTGCTTCTCATCCACACCTGCCTGCTTGTCATCCACACCTGCCTGCTTCTCCTCCACACCTGCCTCAGTCGTTGCATTCGTGGTCTCAAAAGCATTAATGGTGTTTACTGAGAGGTGCGTGAAGAGAGAGAGAGAGAGAGAGAGAGAGAGAGAGAGAGAGAGAGAGAGAGAGAGAGAGAGAGAGAGAGAGAGAGAGAGAGAGAGAGAGAGAGAGAGAGAGAGAGTTATAACAACGCTGCACGACAGACAGACAGACAGACAGACAGACAGACAGACAGACACGAAGACAGTGAGAGCACACACAGGTGGGGGGTATAAACAACACCAGAGACGTCAGTATATATGTACCAACTTGTCTGGTGTTAACACGAGTGGTGCGTCGGGAAACACCTACATCATGTAGAGGATATACCTGACTGGGGCTCAGTATACCTGCTGCCCGCTGGCCCCTTCTACACTGTGGCGCGCCCCACACAGTGGGCGCCGGGGAAAGAGAAGCGGAAGGCTCTCGTCCTCTACTTTCTCTACTCCCTCCGCCTCACTGCTTCCAATGACAGTGGAACCGTCAAACTGTAGTGATAAGCGCGCATGAAAATTTAACAGATCAGCCGGAATTTGGAGGGAAGGGAATGGAGTGGGGAAAGGGGGTGAGGGAAGGATGTGTAGGGAAGGGAAAGGGAGGGAGGTGAGGGAAGGGAGAGCGGACTGAGGGAAGGATGGAGAAAGGGGGGCTGGAAGGGTGAATTATATTAGCAATGGAGAAGAGAGAGTAAGTGAGAGGAGCAAGGGTGAGGGCGGGGAGGGGGAGAGGGGTGAGGGCGGGGAGGGGGTGAGGGCGGGGAAGGGGAGAGGGGTGAGGGGGTGGAGGGGGAGAGGGGGCGAAAGAGTGAGAGAGTGAGAGGCAGGGAGAGTGTAGAGCGAGCGAGTGTCCAGGGATTTTAAAGGTGCGCCTAACCTGTGTAGGTTGAAATTACCTGAGGAGAGGGGGGTAGGTCAGCTTGAAGGGGGGTGGGGGAGGGGTGTTAGGTCAGCTTGAAGGGGGGGGAGGGGGTTAGGACAGCTGAGAGTGTGGTGGAAAAACACCTAGAGGGATGTCTGGTCAGCTGAAAAGGTGGGGGTGCGTGTCACCTGTGGGGTGGAGAGGGTGGGGGAGAGGCATCAGTTAGGTGGTGGTGGGGGGGGGCGACTGCATGAGCAATGCAGCCTAACCTTCCCTCCCTCCCCCTCCCCCACCCACTATACAAAGAGGTGTAAAGACAAAGACACAGAAGGAGTGGCGGATGGAGACCCAGCTGAGGCACAGAGATGACACAGACAGCTTTCACCGACAAAAATAGTCGTAAATAAATGGTAAGTTTCGACATCTTACTGAGACGACATCTTACTTACAATTGAATTCGTCGAATTCAATTGTCAGTAAATACTTGTACAAGTCAATATGATAATGCGATAACGCCTCACTATTCATTTGTCTGGAGTTCATAGCTGATGGACGACTTTGCAAGACTATGTGGGCGAGCTCTCAGCGTCACACGCACGCGCGCGCACACACACACACACACACACACACACACACACACACACACACACACACACACACACACACACACACACACACACACACACGCAAACACAGACACACAGACACTAAACGAATGTTTACCGTGTCCGAGTAGTGAACACTCACACTCGCATCAACCGGAAATCATCAATAGTGCCTGCACTAAAGGAATTCAGCCTCGCATCACTGGGGGAACAGCACAAACACAGGAGACATGATCACCGCATTCGAAATATTGAGGGAAATGAACGTGCCACCCTAGGCAATTAGGGTTGCACGTGTTCGCCCTAATACAGGGATAAGACAACCGCGGCTTAAATAATAAGCTGATGAATGAACTAGAGGGCGGGACCCACGAGCTGAAGCTCATCCCCGCAAGCACAACTGGGGAAGAATAAATAGGTTAGTGCACTCTCACACACACCTGTTGATTGACAGTTGAGAGGCGGGACCAAAGAGCCAGAGCTCAACCCCCGCAAACACAAATAGGCGAGTACCACGGGGCCTCTCGGCTGAGTGGACAGCGCTACGGGGTCGTAATCCTATTGGCCCGGGTTCGATTCCCGGCAGAGGCTGAAACAAATGAGCAGAGTTTCTTTCACCCTGATGAGCCTGTTCACCTAGCAATTAAATAGATATATGGTAGTTAGACCGCTGCTACGAGCTGCTTCCTGGGGATGTGTGTGTGTGGGGGGGGGGGCATCTTCTTGAGATGATTTCGGGGCTTAGCGTCCCCGCGGCCCGGTCCTCGACCAGGCCTCCTTTTTCTTACACACCCCCAGGAAGCAGCCCGTAGCAGCTGTCCAACTCGCAGGTACCTATTTACTGTTAATTAACAGGGGCATCAGGGTGAAAGAAATTCAGCCCATTTGTTTCCGTCATCGCCGGGATCGATCCCCGGTCCACAGGACTACGAATCCGTAGCGCTGACCACTCAGTCCACAGGCCCCTCATGCTTGTGGAAGAGAAATATATGTAGTAGACATAATAGAAGGAAAATAAATTGGTTAGAGAGACGGGGTCCAGGAGCTAATAGCTCGATCCTGCAGATACAAATAGTAAATACACAGAAACGTTACGACGCCACAGGGACGTTAGAACGAACTTTTTCAGTGTCAGAATAGTTAACAAGTGGATTGCATTAGGAAGTGATGTGGTGGAGGCTGACTCCATACACAGCTTTAAATGTAGATATGATAGAGTCCAGTAGGCTCAGGAACCTGTACATCAGTTGATTGACAGTTGAGAGGCGGGACCAAAGAGCCAGAGTTCAATCCCCGCAAGCACAAATAGGTGAGTACACACACACACTCACAGGATTAATTGAATTCTACGACCAGGCAACAAAAATCAGGCAAGAAAGAGAGGGGTGGGCAGACTGCATATTTTTGGATTGCCAAAAAGCCTTTGACAAAGTACCACACAAGAGGCTAGTGAAAAAGCTGGAGATGCAGGTAGAAGTAAAAGGGAAGGTACTTCATTGGATAAGGGAGTACATAAGCAACAGAAGACAGCGAGTCACTGTGAGGGGTGAGGCCTCAGATTGGCGAGACGTTACCAGTGGAGTCCCGCAGGGTTCAGTCCTTGGACCTATACTGTTTCTATCTCAATGTTTGCTGATTCCTCTCATTGTTTGCTGATGATGCAAAAATAATGAGGAGAATTAAAACAGAGGAAGATAGTATAAGACTACAAGATGACCTAGACAGACTGAATGAATTGTCCGGCAAATGGCTACTAAAGTTCAACACGATTAAATGCAAGGTAATGAAACTAGGCGGTGGAAACAAGAGGCCAGACACAGGATACAGGATAGGAGATGAAGTACTTCATGAAACGGACAGAGAGAAAGATCTAGAAGTTGATATCACACCAAACCTGTCTCCTGAAGCCCACATAAAAAGAATTACATCTGCGGCATATGCGAAGCTGGCTAACATCAGAACAGCCTTCAGGAACCTGTGTAAGGAATCACTCAGAAACTTGAATACCACATATGTAAGACCAATCCTGGAGTATGCGGCCCCAGCATGGAGCCCGTACCTTGTCAAGCACAAGACGAAGCTGGAAAAAATTCAGAGGTATGCCACTAGGCTAGTCCCAGAACTTAGTGACATGAGTTACGAGGAAAGGCTGCGTGAACTGGACCTCACGTCGCTGGAAGACAGAAGAGCTCGGGAGACATGATCACCACATACAAAAATCTCAGGAGAATTGACAGGGGTAGACAAGGATGGACTATTTAGTACGGGTGGTACACGCATAAGGGGACACAGGTGGAAGTGTGTCCCCTTGTGTCCCTAAATGAGCCACAGGGCTCATTTAGGGACACAAGTACTGAAATGAACCACAGGGACATTAGAAAGAACTTTTTCAGTGTCAGAGTAGTTAGTAAATGGAATGCATTAGGCAGTGATGTGGTGGAGGCTGACTCCATACACAGTTTCAAATGTAGATATGATAGAGCTCAGTAGGCGCTCAGGAAATTGTACACCAGTAGATTGACAATTAAGAGGCGGGACGAAAGAGCCAGAGCTCAACCCCTGCAAGCACAACTAGGCGAGTACACAGCCACCACTGCGTCTCTTCAAAGCCCGGTGTACTAGCTAATCCTTTTTTGCAGTGTGCAACAATGGGGCCCGGGATCACCAACAAGCAAAGCTTGGTGGTGCTCCCTGGCAGGGTGGTGGCGGGGAGCCAGGCGCTCTGTGCTTCCCTTCCATCCTCCCTCCCAGCCTGGCCGTGTGCTGGCTGGGAGAGGGTGGTGGGGTGCGGGAAGGGCGGAGTACTGCGGACATTGGTGGCGTCTCCACCCCTCTCTCTCTCCCCTCTTGCGGCGGTGGCACCCCTCTCTCTCCCCTCGCCCCCATCAGCACTACTCCTGGTGCCACGGTGCCACACACTATCGATTGTCCGGCGCCGCTCCTGCCGCCCGGCCCACCCTCTTGTTGTGGCTCCTGCCGCCCGGCCCACCCTCTGGTTGTGGCTCCTGCCGCCCGGCCCACCCTCTGATTGTGGCTCCTGCCACCCGGCCCACCCTCTGGTTGTGGCTCCTGCCACCCGGCCCACCCTCTGGTTGTGGCTCCTGCCACCCGGCCCACCCTCTGGTTGTGATGACAATAGTGTTGGCATCGTGAAGTTTCTTTTCTTCTTATGAACCTGTAAGTCTATTTCTAACTCACAAGGACCCCAGCCTGGTGCGGTGTAAGGACCTGTCTGTGCCTCTACTGTCCCCTGTCGTCACAACCAGTAGTGGTGTGTGTGTGTAGGGAAACTGAACAGTTGAATATATCTTTTGATGCAGTCAATGGCCCCCATCTTTTAAATTGAACTGATTAAATGCCCAATCCCATTGTTTGTGCTTTTGGGCATGCTGTATGAATTTATATTGACGTACTTCAATGTGCTCATGATCCGGGTAATTTGTTCTAGAGAATGTGATGTTCCTGATGAGTTATTCGATGTTCATGAAGATCAGGTGGAGAGTACAATTTCTCTAGTTGGCTCAGTTACCTCCCTTTATTTATATATATATATATATATATATATATATATATATATATATATATATATATATATATATATATATATATATATATATATATACACACACACACACACACACGGTGTGGTGTGGAGAAAAAAAAAAAAAAAGTAGTGAACAGTTGATTGACAGTTGAGAGGCGGGCCGAAAGAGCAAAGCTCAACCCCAGTAAAAACACAACTAGTAAACACAACTAGTAAACACACAAATAGATGAACAGAGGCGAACAGTTGAGGAATGGTGCCTAGTCATTTCCCCTGGCCAGGACTCGAACCCAGACCAAGTCGTTCGCGGGTGCGAATGTGTTACCACTCGATATTCTTCCTGTGCTCATGGAATTCTTCAATTGTTTCCTCCTGAAGTTTAGATTTGAGGGTAATTTCTAGGTTTTATAGTTTTCTGTTTCATTTCCAATGCCACCACTACACTTCTTGGGACCTGAACAGTTATGTGTAGGTAAGTAAGTCTTTAACGTACACACACTCAGTTTTTCCTATTTGCTCTATATAACAAAATTTTATGCATGATCCAATACCTTCTATATCATCCTGGTTAGTATACAATCTTCACTTTCTTCTGTGTCTAGCAAATAATGTTGATATCTTTCTGCTCAGACGTTTCCCAGCTTTCCGTTGAATCTCAGACTGATTGTGTTTTCCATTTAGGGAACCTCGAGAAACTCTGTCTGGAGTTAAAGGCTGAAATTAAATTGGTGAAAAGGCAAGTGCAGCTTCTGGAGGAAGAGACAGTATTTCCAAAATCGTCTTCAAGTGAAAAGATAAGTGAGAAAATCATTGGAGCAGGGCGGGGGATCGAACCAGCGTCCCGGATAACCCCAGACGCGCACTTTAACAATTGGACTACCACGTGCAAAAGATTATACAACCCGGGGTCCGCCTGGCTCCACTAGGAGTCTGGAGGCAGCGGCTGATAGCCAACCCAAGCATTACACACAACCCGCACGCACTCTGGTGCAGGTAGTGGTCTTCTCCACCAAACACTCCCTTCCAAATACACAAGGAAATCTCAACCTAATATGTATATCACTGAGATAAATCACGATATTTTCTCGCAGATCTATCGCGTCATTGTCATTTCCTTGTGCAAGTGAGCCGGGAGCCTTAATCGTTGAGAAGAACACGAAGGTCATGACAGAAGTGATGACACAGGTGGAACATTCACAGCCCAACAAGGCGCCGTATGATTGTAATTAACAAAGCCCAAATGAAGATGAACTACGCCCACCTTGTGACTCGAAGCACTGACAGAGTTGTTGTTGTTTTAGATTTAGTTACTCAGAATGAAGTGTCCATGTAGCACGGGCTATGGTGAGCCCGTAAAAACAGAGGTGCTGACAAAGGTGAAAGCCTTTTAATCACTGCTGACCCCTCAGGCCAGGTGCACGGACCTAGTGCAATTTTTTACAGCTAGTATAGGGGCAAAAAAAAATTACTGTGCTGATGTAAATCAATTGAGCCGGGATTGGGTGACGATCCTGATTGAAGTAACACCTCATCACGTGATGATGGAAGTGAATTTATACCGTGTGGTGTAGTTCCTGCACAGCTGCTGCTCTTAACAGTTCTGCAACATGTGAGGCTAAGAGAGTGTCTGAAGGCTGGTGTTCTGCACCGTCAACGGAATGGGTCTGGGTGCTGATCCCTGAGGGACGCCGTGTCTTCATATTACACGACCAGGAGGACTGGTCGACGACCGGGCCGCGAGGACGCTAAGCCCCGGAAACACCTTAAGGTAACACAGATAACCCAACCTGTGCTGCTACATCCCAGTGATATCCAAACCTGTGCTACTACATCCCAATAATATCCCAACCTGCGTTTCTGCATTCCAATGATATCCTAACCAACATATCCATATCCGGATGATATAACAACTTGGTTTTCCACATCCCGATGACATCCCACCATTTATTTCCTGAAGATATCCTAACCTGCATTTCTACATCTCGAAGATATCTCAACTTGTGTTTCCAGTTTGCTAGTGACATGTGAGGTACTGCAACAACGACCTTCTAGTAGTGTAGTAAGATACAGTCCATCCTCCCCTCTCACTCTTGTCTTCTTGTTAGGCTTGAGTTATTTTACCTAACCTAACCCGTGTTGGTGGACCATGATGAAAGTTACACTCTCAAGGTCCACTGTTCTGTTTTGTAGAATCTTCATCACTCTGATAGGTATACATACCAGGGACACTGATCTGTATAAGTATGTAAATGTATGCATGTGTGATCACTTATAAATTTTCATGTGCATGTGTGTAAATATCTGTATGTGTGTGTGTGTGTGTGTGTGTGTGTGTGTGTGTGTGTGTGTGTGTGTGTGTGTGTGTGTGTGTGTGTGTGTGTGTGTGTGGGAGAGTCGACACACAGGCCGCCTCGTAAATACTGCTAATACTCTTTAACTAGCCTGGTGTATGATCTTAATATCCCAATTAGCCTTCCCGGCCAACGCCACCGCACGAACACTTCCACATCGATCATGGGATAGGGAGAAAGGAAAGGAGGGGAAGCTATGGAGACACTGGTGGCAGCGGTGGGATGGTTGACGGTGTTAGGTGGAGACACTGGTGGCAGCGGTGGGATGGTTGACGGTGTTAGGTGGAGACACTGGTGGCAGCGGTGGGATGGTTGATAGTGTTAGGTGGAGACACTGGTGGCAGCGGTGGGATGGTTGACGGAGTTAGGTGGAGGCACTGGTGGCAGCGGTGGGATGGTTGATAGTGTTAGGTGGAGACACTGGTGGCAGCGGTGGGATGGTTGACGGTGTTAGGTGGAGACACTGGTGGCAGCGGTGGGATGGTTGATAGTGTTAGGTGGAGACACTGGTGGCAGCGGTGGGATGGTTGACGGTGTTAGGTGGAGACACTGGTGGCAGCGGTGGGATGGTTGACGGTGTTAGGTGGAGACACTGGTGGCAGCGGTGGGATGGTTGACGGTGTTAGGTGGAGACACTGGTGGGATGGTTGACAAAAGTAGATGTGACAGCGACAGGATGGTTGACAGTATAAGGAGGAGATACTGGAGACTGCAGCAGGATGATTGACTGTGTAAAGTGAAGACACTGGTGGGATGATAGTATATAATGGAGATGCTGACGGCTGCAGTGGGATAATTGACAGTATATCTATCTTGAGATGATTTCGGGGCTTAGCGTCTCCGCGGCCCGGTCCTCGACCAGGCCTCCTTTTTGCTAAACACACCCCCAGGAAACAGCCCATAGCAGCTGTCTAACTCCCTGGTACCTATTTACTGCTAGGCGAACATTTTGCTTTTGTAAACGACAAACTTACTAATTTTATTAACCATATCAAAAATACATGTGCAATCATTTATGAATAAAGTTTTTAACATGAGTTGATTTGAGTGGTAGCTCAGCTGACCCAAGATCATTAAAAGTGTGAATGTTATTATGTTTGGACTAATGGTTGAGCCACATGGTGGTGGAACCGGTTAGGCATTCATTGCGATGTGTGTTGACTCCTTTGTTAATATTACCCAGGAAACACCAGGGCTAATATATATTTTTATTATAATGACCCCCTACCTTCTCCCCACTTTAGATGCTTTTGGAGAATAAACATCTCTATTACACAGGATTTCTTGGGCTCCTACTAACAGCTCTTAAAGACATTCAGTCTCCCCTGAGGTTCTCCTCTGGCTCTCTTCCGTTTCCCCTTAGTCTCTCCTCAGGATCCTCTCAGTTTCTCAGGTGAGCGGTTGAAGAAGCAGAGGAGGAGGATCAGGAGAGAAGACAAGGAAGGTGGCCAGTGATTATTGCTTGACGTATGGTGCCTCAACACACCACCACCACCATGGTGCATCTGCTATACAGACTTTAGCTCACACAATTTCCTTTCTTCCAATCTCGGGTCCACTGTTTCCCATACAAGTACGATCACGAGTAGTTTTCAGTATATGGGCTTGTGTCACCTCTTGCAGGCTACTTACGCTTGTTCTGCTTGTATTGTATTCTTGCCTCGCGGAGCTACGAGTCTCTGAGGGCCCGTAGATCACCGCCACCGAGATGTTCCCCGCGATGCTGGCGTATATGTGTCCGCCTTCGCCAAAGGGATCTCAAGTCTTGTGCGTTTTATGAAGGACATCTCGGTGCTGTTTCACTCGTAAATACGAACGTCAGTGGCCTAATTCTTTTTTGTTTTCACATGATATAATGTAACTCGCAGACTGTACAATAAGGTATAAAGACTGTACAATAAGGTACAATAAGTTATAAAGGACTTTTCCTTTCAATAAGTCCATTTTCAACCTCGTATAGGACTAACAGTCGATGTAGATATATTGTATATTCTGTCAATTCAATTTCTTTCTTTATTATGCACCCCATATCTATCCCGTGGGCGGTGGTGTAAAGGATTACAGAGGCACATAGTCGGTTCAGGAACTGAAACCTCTAGTTCGTTTAACTAAGCAAATAACAATCTTTTGACGCTAATTACAAAATTATTAATGTTATATATACATGTACACATACATGTACATTATATATATATATATTATATATATATATATATATATATATATATATATATATATATATATATATATATATATATATATACATATATATATATATATACATATACATATACATATATATATATATATATATATATATATATATATATATATGCATACACATACATATTTAATCACCCATACAAATACACACATCAATAATCTTTGTGTCACAAGTGATCAACAAGAGGCTCACAACAGTCACTATACAAGGCACTTTACATCTATGGTGAGTCACACAGTTACTAGTCTTGCTGCACACCCACCCAACTGGGCGGCAGCTTTACAGTCATGTGCTCCACACCCACCCAACTGGGCGGCAGCTTTACAGTCATGTGCATGCATTACCTACAGTAAGCAAATTTTTGATACTTTGCTAAGATTTCGGGCAGCACATCATTATGAATGAAGTACTTACACATTTCTTGGACACTATTGATGGTGTTATCTCTAGATTCCGCGATTTTTTCACACTCCATTATATAATGACGCAAAGTATGCGAATAGTTCTGCTGACAGAGTTTACATTTAGTCAAATCTACATCAGTAGATGTTACAAATTCCTAGAGGTACTTGTAGCCGAGCCTAATCCTAGCAGTGGTAACATCTAGAAGTCTGCTAAGCTTACTGGATGACCCATAGACGTGCGGTACTTCCTGCATAATAGAATGATGATAGATGGAGTAACTGGTGTGAATTTCACTTGGCCTCAAGTGTCCGAAATTTAGTTGATGTTCCCGTAATATTACTGCCCTCAGGCTGCTCAAAGGCAGTACAAGTTGGTAATCAATTCCCTCTTTACGAGCAAAAGTCTTGGCCAACTCATCAGTTCTATCATGCATTCGGAGACCAATATGGGAAGGAATCCACAGGAGACAGACTCTGACTCCATCATTGATTATTTCATTATATCTGTGTCTAGCTTCAGAGATAAGCACGTCACAATTATGCCTTGGGGAGTATATTCTGTCGAGAAGCAATTGTTCTCTTTTGTTTTTCGCTGTTGCAATCCCAGTTAGGTCTTTAATACTACCGTGCTCTGCCTTCTGAGTTCTCCTGTCTTGTCTGTCATGGACGGGGAATGGGTTGTTTGGTAGGCAACACGTCTACCACTTTCTTGTTGCCATTCTCAGGGCTCAGACTGTGGTGTTGAGTCTCTGGCTTCCAGTCCCTTCTGACACTCCGTAATTAGCACCTGTGTCCTTGGTTGGTGCTGCCCTCTGTCTATCACCCAACTCTGATAGTTTTATCTCACTATTCATCAACTTCATCAAGTTGGCTCAACAAATTCTCTTTCATCTGTATAGTTTCCATTTCTCCATTACCACCCGACACTGTTCTTCCCTAGTGGCAGAATCCCTGCTTCCTTGTTTCTGTAATTCTTCGCCCATTTTCCACTCCCTTGCCACCTTCTAACCTCCTCTCTCTGGTTCTCCCAGTCATCTTTCATATATTCTATCACTTTCCATTTTGTGTTTGGGTTAAAGCGTTAATGGCTTAGCGCTTTCTCCTGATAACTGTTACCTCATTGTTTCAAGTTTCGCCCCATTCCTTCTGCAACCATGTTGGGCTTCCCCCATTATCTTCACCCCATGGTCTTCCCTGAGGGGCTGTCTCCATAGTGTACACACCTAGTTGTGCTTGCAGGGGGGTTGAGCTCTGCCTCTTTGGGCTCGCCTCTCAACTGTCAATCAATCAACTGATGTGAGTGATTTCTCCTTTCATGGTGTGATGAGGAAGCTACTTCACCCAGAGCAAGACGTGTATATGGGTGACGAGAGAGAGAGAGAGAGAGAGAGAGAGAGAGAGAGAGAGAGAGAGAGAGAGAGAGAGAGAGAGAGAGAGAGAGAGAGAGAGAGAGAGAGAGAGAGAGGTAGGAGGGGGAGGAAGAGAGAGGGGGCAGGCGAGGGTTGCGGTGGGGGGAGGGGGGGGGGCTAATTTGGGTTGGAGTAAAGATAATTACAGGATGATGGTTGAGGAGGCTGGGTCACGAGTGTGGGGAGGGGGGGGGAGGGGGGGAGGGGGGGGGGAGGGGGGGTGGCGCTTACCCCAAGACCCCCAGCATAACCCTATTGGTGGACAGGTGCAATCTTCACAGGTAGGGCCGAGGGAGGGTGATGGAGGACGGGATGGGAGGGTGAGGGTGAAGGGGAGGGTGAAGGGGAGGGTGAGGGAGGGAGGGGGGAGGGGTCAGACGGGTCAGGCAGTGCGGCGAAATGAATGAAATGTCTAAATAATCGATGCAGTGTTCCCAGCCTCATGTTGGTGTTGGCGGTAGTAAGAGGGAGGGAGGGGGACGAGGTGGAGGGAGGCAGGATAGGTGGAAGGAGGGAAGAGAGAGAAGGGGGAAGGAAGAGGTAGGAAAGAGGGTAGAGACAGAAGGGGAGGGATATGTTGAGGGAGGAGTGGTGGTTTAGGGGAAGTGAAAAGGGGGTTGGAGAGGAAGAGAATGAAAGAGGCGGGGAGTCAGGGAGGGGAATAGGGAGGGAATCTATGCACGTGAAGTACTTCACCTCATCCTTCTCGCTAGTAAACATGCAACATTCCCCCATCACACGGGTAAGATTCCCCCATCACACATGTAAGATATCTAGTATTCGGATACAGAGTACTGGGACTCAAGATTAACACAACAGGAATAAACATTCGCGTAAAGGATATCATAAAGAACACCACAAACTAACAGCCGCAGGGAAACTGTTGAGATCCCGGAGCCTGAGTCCGACCAGACAAGGCGCTCTCTCTCTCTCTCTCTCTCTCTCTCTCTCTCTCTCTCTCTTCTTCACTTCCTTTCACCTGTGCCTCTCCATCATCTTTACTCCAACACTACCCCTCACCCCTCCAAAACCAAATTTGAAGAAGTACACAGGTTAGACAATGTTTGTGTGAGAGCTAAGGAGGGTGGTCTATGAGGATAAGTTTAGGGAGCTAGCCCCTCACAACCCAGGAGAGGAGAAGAAACAAGAGGGACATAATCGCAACATGCAAGATACTGAGGGGGAACTGATAAGGCGACAAGAATAGCCTCTCTGTAGGCTATCCATGTATATATGTCTATCCTCATATAAAATATGAGGAGTGGACATAGGTGGAACTAGCAAATGAGTCGAAGAAGTGTCAGAAAGTTCTTGCGTCTGGGAAAGGATGGTTAACAAGTGGAACACGGTGAAAGAAGTACTTGCGGAAGCCACCTCCATCCATAAATTGAATGCCAGATTCGATAAGGAGTTGGAATATGAGATACCCTCCCGACTCTTATCTGCACCCCTTCTGTCCCTCCACCCGTCCCACATCATCGCCAGGAGAGGTGGACGAACACTGTGGTTGACTGGTGTCCTTCATGGAAGAAAAAATATCAAATACACATTTACACTATCATTTATAACTGATCTAGACAAGTTTATCCCATGTACTGATATATACAATTGAAGATGTGTGTATGTACTAGCCTAATTAAGTGTATGGAGTCAAGTTTCAGCTCTTAGTAAACAATTTCCAGCTCTCATTTGTTTTAAAATGGAAAATAAAGTTTACTATTGTGGTCTACTATTTCATTCCAATTTCTCACGCTGAAGAAATGTCCCGTCAGTTAATTCCTCCCACTTTCTCCCATCATCTCGTGACAGTAGCGAGGCAGCCCGGCGAACAATTTGGTTTGGTTACTTGGCCAATCATCTGCGAGAGTCTTATTAAAGCCACCACAGTAGCTTCAGTTTGTGAGCATAACTGAAGAGTAGACTCGGTGAAATATACTCCAAGAAGTAGCGGTATATACCCCCCCTTGGTGAACGTACAGGTCTCGTGCGCCTCGTCCTGTACACGCGCGGACTCCTCCACACTAACCACTTGTCGTAATCACCAGCCACAAACAACCACGGCAGTAGTATAGTGTTGTCAACCTCATCCCATTCCAGTGTTTCTCTCGTCGCATGTGACACTTCACATTTTAGTTACAACTTTCTGCCCGTTTTAAGAATGATATACGGGGGTGTCCTGGGGCCAGATTCACGAAAGCACTTACGCAAGCACTTACGAACGTGTACATCTTTCCTCAATCTTTGACGGCTTTGGTTACATTTATTAAACAGTTTACAAGCATGAAAACTTGCCAATCAACTGTTGTTATTGTTATAAACAGCCTCCTGGTGCTTCGGAGCTCATTAACTGTTTAATAATTACAAACAAAGCCGCCAGAGATTGAGAAAAGATGTACAGGCTCGTAAGTGCTTTCGTGAATCTGGCCCCTGGGCAATACTCTTTGTTTACCAACACTCCCGGGAGCAGATAATCCCGCGAGTCAACGCGTGTACTGTGAGCCGCTGTATTTTGCTGCGCAATAATTACAGAAGGACGGTGTATAATGCTTTATAAAAACACAACTTCTCTATTATTTCCAGAGTATTTGCTGTTTAATATTACGTTATAGTCTTCATAATTGGTAATGATACACCCAAGGCATTGATTTGGTTCATGAGACTGCGAGTGTGGGCGTCTCTGGCTCCTTTGTTAGGAGTCCCAGACGCTACGCGGTAGATCCTGATCTTACACCTCTCTACGCGGTAGATCCTGATCTTACACCTCTCTACGCGGTAGATCCTGATCTTACACCTCTCTACGTGGTAGATCCTGATCTTACACCTCTCTACCTGGTAGATCCTGATCTTACACCTCTCTACGCGGTAGATCCTGATCTTACACCTCTCTACGCGGTAGATCCTGATCTTACACCTCTCTACGTGGTAGATCCTGATCTTACACCTCTCTACGTGGTAGATCCTGATCTTACACCTCTCTACGCGGTAGATCCTGATCTTACACCTCTCTACGCGGTAGATCCTGATCTTACACCTCTCTACGTGGTAGATCCTGATCTTACACCTCTCTACGCGGTAGATCCTGATCTTACACCTCTCTACGCGGTAGATCCTGATCTTACACCTCTCTACGTGGTAGATCCTGATCTTACACCTCTCTACGCGGTAGATCCTGATCTTACACCTCTCTACGCGGTAGATCCTGATCTTACACCTCTCTACGTGGTAGATCCTGATCTTACACCTCTCTACGCGGTAGATCCTGATCTTACACCTCTCTACGTGGTAGATCCTGATCTTACACCTCTCTACGCGGTAGATCCTGATCTTACACCTCTCTACGTGGTAGATCCTGATCTTACACCTCTCTATGTGGTAGATCCTGATCTTACACCTCTCTACGTGGTAGATCCTGATCTTACACCTCTCTACGCGGTAGATCCTGATCTTACACCTCTCTACGTGGTAGATCCTGATCTTACACCTCTCTACGTGGTAGATCCTGATCTTACACCTCTCTACGCGGTAGACTGGGAACTCTCACATCTGTAGTAGGTAAAGGAAGACCTGCACCCCTCCCCCCCGTTCCCCACCTGACCCAGGGCAGCAGCTGACCAGAGGTAGTGGAAGATGGGGTCAAACAATCCTCCCTCCAAGCTCCCCCACTCTGCTTCTCAACCAGGGCACACCTTAAGTCAACACCAGGCCTACCATGCCCACACCCTACCCCCACGCCCATACTTTGCCCCCAAACGCCCACGTCCTGCTGCTCACGCCCACACCCTGTTAACCCCCCCTACCCCACCATGCGCCTTCCTTCCCCACGTTCACACCCTGCCTCCACGCCAACACCCTGGAGCTCCCCGCCCTAACGCCCACATCGAGGAGCCCCCCCCCCTCACACCCTGTTCACCACGCCCACACCACGCCCACACCCTGCTCACCAAGTCCAACGCCCACATGAATTCAATTAAATCATTTCTTATCATCCATTCCAAACCTCTCTCCCACTGAACTTCTCGCAGATAAGCTCTCCACCCCTCCTCGCTCCTACAGCTGCAATAGGCCCATCTCCACTCTTGTAGTCCCACTTCTGTAATAAGCTTTCACCTTCCTGTAGTCCCCACGCCTGAAACAGTCCTTTCCCCTTTCCTGTAATCCCCCCCCCCTACAGTAGGACCTCGCCTTTCTGTAGTATCTACGTCTGTAAACTCTTTACCACCACTGTGTACTCGAGCACAATACAGCGGTTGTTAGCTCCTAGTGGCGTCTCAATCTCTAGATTCAAGTGTTCCTGGTGCGGGTCCTTATTCTCTTAAACTTGTTGTTGGTACCTGTGGTATATTGCCTCGGGGAATTATTTGTCTGTGTCTACTAGTTTTGCTCTCCATGTCCACATCTTGTGCTCACTCTCCTCCATCCGGGGTCTCTCGTTATATAATCTATTCTACTGTGATTTAAATCTCCGAGCATTAGAATCCTAGCAAGGGCTCCGACGTCACTGTGGCCACGCCGTTTTTCACCACCACCACCACCACGGGCTATCATCTTGATCACCACCACCACCACCACCACCACGGGCTATCATCTTGATCACCACCACCACCACTAGTGGTGTGCAACCACTAGTGGTGGGTTGTGGTGTGGTAGCCTGGTTGTGTGGTAGCCAGGTGGTATGGAACCCTGGTGGTATATTTATTGTCCCTGGTGATATAGAAGGGGGGGGGGGTTATGGTATGGTGGTAGCCTGGTATGGTGATTGTATGGTAGGGTGGTAGTATGGTAGGGTGGTAGCAGCAGGTGGAGTCAACATGGTGATGGTGGGCGCGTGGGTTGCCATCAAGGCTACCAATGACAGGTGGTCAGTATGGTTGCTTCAGCACACACACACACACCTGGTGAATCATGGCGGGTGTGGTGGTGGTCTGTGGGTGTAGAGGTGGTGGTGGTGGGGGGGGGGCACTTCAGGTGTAACTAGAGTGTCCTACACACCTGGTGTAGGGCGCCACCACCAGCTGAACTGGAAGCCTCACGTGACCATCTTGAAGCGCAGAATATGCATTGTTTGCGCTACTTGCGAAACCACGAAATAATACCCAAAAATCTTTCATGTTTAATTGCGCACAGTACGAGATGGACATACCTGGGGCCCTCACCTGAGACACATCCCTGGGGCCCCTCACCTGAGACACATACCTGGGGCCCTCACCTGAGACACATCCCTGGAGCATCTTGGGAAGCAGCACCTGTCTTGGAGAACCCTTGAGCACAGGTCATGCAGGTCTGTCACCCACCACGGCACTGGAGGCAGGAAGACCCACTTCAGTCATCCCCCCCACATAGTCATCACATATGTAGACGTTACTACTGGCAGGTTTGGGTCCGGCTATAAGTACCTCTAGGGGGTGTGAACCTCATGCTGAGGTTCAATAGCTAACCAAAAGTCAGTTTTGTCAGCTACAAAACTTTGTCAGCTGCATTCCGTACTTCACAATGTAACTGTGTACAACAGTCCAATGGTTTAGCAACAAAGTCTAACGCTGGGGTTCAGGCAAGGTCCGAGTACTTAAGTACACAGAGTACACACACCAAGCTGGTGCACACACACACACACACACACACACACACACACACACACACACACACACACACACACACACACACACACACACACACACACACACTAAGCTGGTGCACTCACACACATACACGGGATCCAAGAGCCAATGCTCGATCCTGCAAGCACAAATAGGTGAGTACAAATAGGTGAGTACACTAAGCTGGTGCACACACACACACACACACCAAGCAGGTGCACACACACACACCAAGCAGGTGCACACACACACACCAAGCAGGTGCACACACACACACCAAGCAGGTGCACACACACACACCAAGCAGGTGCACACACACACACCAAGCAGGTGCACACACACACCAAGCTTGCATGCCTCGCTGGCGTATCTCGTGACCATTCACCATAATCTCAGCCACCGAGACATAACCAATTACCGTCCGTGTAACTTTACCACAAATTGGAAGCAATAAAACTTGTAGTAAGTACACTACAAAAGCAGAATTACTGACCGTCCTCAGGTTCCATCCCCCAGCTGCCTAACTCTTGGGTACCATTAAGTAAACAGACACAAGGTGAATGGAAACGTTCCCAACCATTCCTGCCCCGTCTGGGAATCGAACCCGAGACATATATTATATATATTATATATATATATATATATATATATATATATATATATATATATATATATATATATATATATATATATATATATATATATATGTCGTACCTTGTAGCCAGAACGCACTTCTCAGCCTACTATACAAGGCCCGATTTGCCTAATAAGCCAAGTTTTCATGAATTAATTGTTTTTCGACTACCTAACCTACCTAACCTAACCTAACCTAACTTTTTCGGTTACCTAACCTAACCTAACCTATAAAGATAGGTTAGGTTAGGTTAGGTAGGGTTGGTTAGGTTTGGTCAAATATCTACGTTAATTTTAACTCCTATAAATTTTTTTTTACCTCATACGTAATGAAATGGGTAGCTTTATCATTTCATAAGGAAAAAAAAATAGAGAAAATATATTAATTCAGGAAAACTTGGCTTATTAGGCAAATCAGGCCTTGCATAGTAGGCTGAGAAGTGCGTTCTGGCTACTAGGTACGACATATATATATATATATATATATATATATATATATATATATATATATATATATATATATATATATATATATATATATGTGTGTGTGTGTGTGTGTGTGTGTGTCACGAAAATTAACACGTGATTAAAAATGTGACAGTGTCAGACCACGGAGGAAAATTGAAACAGGAATTTCCTTAAGTACTTTCGTATATTAATACATCTTCAGAAGGAGTTCACTCCTTCTGAAGATGTATTCATATACGAAAGTACTTAAGGAAATTCCTGTTTCAATTTTCCTCCGTGGTCTGACACTGTCATATATAATATATATATATACAAAAGGGACGCATAATGTATTAACTAAACTTAGCACAGAATTAAAGAATCATTGACGTGGACGTTGTGACCAGCACGGGGGGACGCTGTGGACGTTGTGACCAGCACGGGGGGACGCTGTGGACGTTGTGACCAGCACGGGGGGACGCTGTGGACGTTGTGACCAGCACGGGGGGACGCTGTGGACGTTGTGACCAGCACGAGGGGACGCTGTGGACGTTGTGACCACCACGGGGGGACGCTGTGGGACGTTGTGACCAGCACGGGGAGACGCTGTGGACGTTGTGACCACCACGGGGGGACGCTGTGGACGTTGTGACCAGCACGGGGGGACGCTGTGGACGTTGTGACCACCACGGGGGGACGCTGTGGACGTTGTGACCAGCACGGGGGGACGCTGTGGACGTTGTGACCACCACGGGCGGACGCTGTGGACGTTGTGACCACCACGGGGGGACGCTGTGGACGTTGTGACCACCACGGGGAAGGGAAGGTCCCAAGCGGATTCCCCAAGGCAGAACATGACGCGCCATACCGGAAAATTCTGTGAAAGTTGGGTAATGTCTCCATGGGACTTGTTGTGGGGGAGAAGGGATGGGGGAGGGATCAAGACCTCTCTAGCAGGTGTCTTGATCACCGCCCCCCCCCCACCCCCAGGCCGCCCACACACACAGCAGCGGCGGGGCGCGGGCGTGGGCAGACCGGGGCTGGACACTCCGCCCTTATTATCAGGGTATCGCGAGTGAGAGTGGGCGGGAGGGTGGAGTCGGCCCTCACACCGGGTATTACCCAGTGTGAGGCTGTTATGGCCGCGGGAGGCTGAACCTCACCTGCTGGGTCGAGGTTCCCTCCCACAACCCTCCCTTTCCCACCCCCTCAACCCGTCCCATCACCACCCCTTCCTTGACGCATCGGAAGTTCACGGATGGGAGTTCGATCTCACGGCATTCTCTCGATATCTTCTTTACTGATTTCTTATTTAGAACCCTAATTTTACTAATATCTTACTTAGAACCCTAACTTTACTAATATCTTACTTACAACTCAAATTTTTAGTGATAAGTTAAACAAGTTTTTATTCAAATTCGTGTTTGTATTTCACCATTGGCGAGTAGCGAGAGAGAGAGATAGAAGTTTAGAATACTAAATTGTTCACTGTCGGGGAACACTGATAATTAGAAATGGGGAGTTTGCGGTCATCTGTGGGGGGGGGGGGGAGGGACGTTTCAATCACCCGTGCTTGGTCAGGTGTGCTTGGTCAGGTGTGCTTGGTCAGGTGTGCTTGGTCAGGTGTGCTTGGTCAGGTGTGCTTGGTCAGGTGTGCTTGGTCAGGTGTGCTTGGCCAGGTGTGCTTGGTCAGGTGTGCTTGGTCAGGTGTGCTTGGTCAGGTGTGCTTGGCCAGGTGTGCTTGGCCAGGTGTGCTTGGTCAGGTGTGCTTGGTCAGGTGTGCTTGGTCAGGTGTGCTTGGTCAGGTGTGCTTGGCCAGGTGTGCTTGGTCAGGTGTGCTTGGTCAGGTGTGCTTGGTCAGGTGTGCTTGGTCAGGTGTGCTTGGTCAGGTGTGCTTGGTCAGGTGTGCTTGGTCAGGTGTGCTTGGCCAGGTGTGCTTGGTCAGGTGTGCTTGGCCAGGTGTGCTTGGTCAGGTGTGCTTGGCCAGGTGTGCTTGGCCAGGTGTGCTTGGCCAGGTGTGCTTGGTCAGGTGTGCTTGGCCAGGTGTGCTTGGTCAGGTGTGCTTGGTCAGGTGTGCTTGGTCAGGTGTGCTTGGTCAGGTGTGCTTGGTCAGGTGTGCTTGGCCAGGTGTGCTTGGCCAGGTGTGCTTGGTCAGGTGTGCTTGGTCAGGTGTGCTTGGCCAGGTGTGCTTGGTCAGGTGTGCTTGGCCAGGTGTGCTTGGCCAGGTGTCCTTGGCCAGGTGTCCTTGGCCAGGTGTCCTTGGTCAGGTGTGCTTGGTCAGGTGTGCTTGGTCAGGTGTGCTTGGTCAGGTGTCCTTGGCCAGGTGTGCTTGGTCAGGTGTCCTTGGCCAGGTGTGCTTGGTCAGGTGTCCTTGGCCAGGTGTGCTTGGTCAGGTGTCCTTGGCCAGGTGTGCTTGGTCAGGTGTGCTTGGTCAGGTGTCCTTGGCCAGGTGTGCTTGGTCAGGTGTCCTTGGCCAGGTGTGCTTGGTCAGGTGTCCTTGGCCAGGTGTGCTTGGCCAGGTGTCCTTGGCCAGGTGTGCTTGGTCAGGTGTCCTTGGCCAGGTGTGCCTGGTCAGGTGTCCTTGGTCAGGTGTGCTTGGTCAGGTGTGCTTGGTCAGGTGTGCTTGGTCAGGTGTCCTTGGCCAGGTGTGCTTGGTCAGGTGTCCTTGGCCAGGTGTGCTTGGTCAGGTGTCCTTGGCCAGGTGTGCTTGGTCAGGTGTCCTTGGCCAGGTGTGCTTGGTCAGGTGTGCTTGGTCAGGTGTTTTGCTTTATTCAGGCATTGTGATTGTGTTATAATTTAAAGCGTCGTTTGGGGGTCTTTACTCAAAAATACAAGCTAGTGTATGTGTGTATTCCGAAGGTTGAGAGACAATTCGTTGTGTACACAACAACAACAACTCGAGTAGATCAACAGTTTCGACTGGAAAAGACGAATGGGAGTATCAAGGTTAGGTTTGCATTTTTGTGTTTAGGGAGGATGTCTGCCGAGGTGTCTGTGGTTAGCCAGACTGTTATAGCAGGTTGAGACCTTTGTAACCCAAGAGTCAAATGGATAGTTCAATGCCGTCAAGGACTATAAAGTAGTTATTGCTGAGCATAGAGTAGTTCAGTGTAGTTCGGTTTGTTCAGTGTAGCTCACTCTGTTCTTGAATGTTATTATTACGAGTCCATACACACAGAAATCAAAATAACGTGATATATCAAATGGACAAATCCACAAGGGATTTGTGGAATCCTTGCCTTGATGAGGGGTCGAACCTGTGCTCTGGATTTTCCCAGACGCACTTTAGTCAACTGTACCACGACATGGCGTCTGGGAACATCCATCGTGTAGGTTCGAACCCGAATCAAGGCAACATGCACCCGCCAAGGAGTGTTCCTTGGCGGGCAAGCCACTCAAGTGGGACTCCCATAGGTCGTCTCAAGCCCCCTGGAAGACATTTTTCTCAAGGTTCCATAAGACTGTCGAGGTTAACGGGGCTGCTGATGTGAACCAAGTAGACTTGAAGTTATGTCTTCTCCGAGGACTTTCCTTCCTTTTCCGATGTAGGATTTTGTCTCCGTCTTAACCTCACAACTTTGTATTTATTTGAGTTAAAATCCAGTATCAATTCCTCATGCCACTTCCAGAGTGTGTTACTTTCACTTTAAATGTAATCCCGTTGCATTCCGTTTTATTTGTGTTTATTTTCATTATCAGCCTTATACAAGGAGTACAGACCCCTTGTGCTATGCTTCTCGTTGCCTCTCTGATATCTCCCCCTTACACTGTGCTCCTTAATTTCCTCCTGAGTAGAACACTCACACTCACCGAATTCTTATCTACACTCTCTCTTGCACCTCTAGCTCAAGCAGAGTGTCACCTGAAGGACAGTGGCGAAGTCTTTCTGACAGTCGAGAAATATGCCGTCAGCCCAACATTCTCCTCTTTCATTTTTGCCATTTTGTTGTGTAAACTCTAGTAAGTTTATCACACAGGACTTTTCTATACTGCCTCCATATTGGTGCTTGGAGAACAACTGCAGCTGTTCCAAGTGGTCTGTGACTCCTCCTTCAGATCAGTCTACTGCATTAATTGTGTTACATGTATTAAGGAAGAAGAAATGTACATGTTTACCACTCAGAATGTTCGGTAATAAGCAGCTTATTGTTTGTAATGTGTGTGTATAGTCTGGGTCTATATATAATGTTTATGTCCATATGTGTGTCACATATATATATATATATATATATATATATATATATATATATATATATACACGTTGTACTGAACGGGGTGAGAATACTGAACTACCTCATCCCTTTGTGTGTATTTATACCTCAATAAACCTATTTCAATTTCAATTCAATTTCTTGCAGTGATGCTTGTTGCTGATTCTGGTCTGTAGTTCATCTCTTCTACCTTTTCTGTG
>NC_091176.1:10186983-10256983 GCF_040958095.1 Procambarus clarkii | reverse complement strand
TCCCCTGGTGTTGCTACCCTCCCCTGGTGTTGGTACCCTCCCCTGGTGTTGGTACCCTCCCCTGGTGTTGGTACCCTCCCCTGGTGTTGGTACCCTCCCCTGGTGTTGGTACCCTTCCCTGGTGTTGGTACCCTCCCCTGGTGTTGCTACCCTCCCCTGGTGTTGCTACCCTCCCCTGGTGTTGCTACCCTCCCCTGGTGTTGCTACCCTCCCCCAGTGTTGCTACCCTCCCCTGGTGTTGCTACCCTCCCCTGGTGTTGGTACCCTCCCCTGGTGTTGGTACCCTCCCCTGGTGTTGCTACCCTCCCCCAGTGTTGCTACCCTCCCCTGGTGTTGCTACCCTCCCCTGGTGTTGCTACCCTCCCCTGGTGTTGCTACCCTCCCCCAGTGTTGCTACCCTCCCCTGGTGTTGGTACCCTCCCCTGGTGTTGGTACCCTCCCCTGGTGTTGGTACCCTCCCCTGGTGTTGCTACCCTCCCCCAGTGTTGCTACCCTCCCCCAGTGTTGCTACCCTCCCCCAGTGTTGCTACCCTCCCCCAGTGTTGCTACCCTCCCCCAGTGTTGCTACCCTCCCCCAGTGTTGCTACCCTTCCCCAGTGTTGCTACCCTCCCCCAGTGTTGCTACCCTCCCCCAGTGTTGCTACCCTCCCCCAGTGTTGCTACCCTCCCCTGGTGTTGCTACACTCCCCCAGTGTTGCTACCCTCCCCCAGTGTTGCTACCCTCCCCTGGTGTTGGTACCCTCCCCTGGTGTTGCTACCCTCCCCCAGTGTTGCTACCCTCCTCTGGTGTTGCTACCCTCCCCCAGTGTTGGTACCCTCCCCCAGTGTTGCTACCCTCCCCTGGTGTTGCTACCCTCCCCCAGTGTTGCTACCCTCCCCCAGTGTTGCTACCCTTCCCCCAGTGTTGCTACCCTCCCCCAGTGTTGCTACCCTTCCCCAGTGTTGCTACCCTCCCCCAGTGTTGCTACCCTCCCCCAGTGTTGCTACCCTCCCCCAGTGTTGCTACCCTCCCCTGGTGTTGCTACACTCCCCCAGTGTTGCTACCCTCCCCCAGTGTTGCTACCCTCCCCTGGTGTTGGTACCCTCCCCTGGTGTTGCTACCCTCCCTCAGTGTTGCTACCCTCCCCTGGTGTTGCTACCCTCCCCTGGTGTTATTCAAGCAGAAAGCAATGTTGACTGTTAGCATACCACCAACACAAATGGACCAAACACAACCCTCCTCCCTCTCCCTTCCCCCCTTTTTCCTTGTCCTCCCTTTCGTCCACCCTTCCTCCTAATGCTCCCCTTCCTCACCACCCTTCCTTCTTCTCGGGCCCTGTCCCCCAACCACCTGCCCCTCCCCCCCTCCTTCCCCACTTCCAGAACCACCCAATTCTTCCCCCCCCCCCCCTTCCTCAGTGGCCCTAGAACAGTTAGTCCACTGCTACACTGGTTCTCAACACTAGCAGCTTAACTAACCTCAATACATTAGTTAATAGTAGTTAGTAACCTCTATAGTGAGTGCAGTCCATCAACATATACATGAGTATTAAAGGCATCGCTTGCAATCTACACTATGACCCAACATTCTTTTAAAACTGCCACTATCAGGTTAATTCCAGGTCGCGTAAACCCACAACTCCAACAGAAAATTAGAGACCAATTACCTTTCTCGAGGTAACAGGCAAACTATTCGAAGGATAAAAAAAAATAATTAGAGATTTATGAAGAACACGGAAGAGAAGGAAAAGTATAACACGAGATATACTTAGAACAGGTTGGTTGCCGGAACAACCGTGGATATCTTTAAGAGAAAACTAGTTCATTTTCTTCAAGGAGTGCCGGACCAACCAGGCTGTGGTGGATATGTGGGCCTTGCGGGCCACTCCAAGCAACAGCCTGTTAGATCAAGCTCTCACAAGTCATTTTTTTTAATACATTAGGTACATCTGCATTTGTGCAGCTACCCTAGACAATATGAAGGGGGAGTACAGTGTCAAAAAGCTAGCTACGTGATGCTAAAAAATCCCCATCATATAGGATGGTTAGTTATACAGAGGCATGTGATAAGTGGTCTGCACTGACAGACTCTGGGTTCGTTATGAGGATATCATCAACACAAGAGTGAATAAGGTAGCAGTGATACTAAAAGTCCCCATCTCGCAGGATGGTTAGTCATACAGAGCCATGTGTTTAGTAACCTACACTGGCAAATTTTGGGTGCAATATGAGGATATCTTCAAGAACACGAGAGTGAATAAAGTAATTGCAAAGCTCCAGGTACCTCATGCCAACTGGTCTGAAATGTCTAATAACTGGGTATTCGGTGATGTACTGTGGGAGATCATGCCGTAGTTCCTGCTCACAGAGCTTGCACCTGGAGTGCTCAGGATTGGGAGATCCGTCACCTGCAGCCACCTGCCACAGGTAACGGTAACCCAACCTGATCCTGGCAACCACTGTGTCGCACAGTCTGATGGATGTTTTGTACTGTCCATAGATATAGGTTTCATATCTGAACAAATCATAGCTTTTTATACTGGTGCTTTCAGGTCGTTGGGAGTCAGGTCTGATAGGAAAGAAATTACTGATTGTTTGGAACAATACAGTTTTGACAGTAGAGATGGGTATACCTAGATCTAATTCAACTTCATCTTTGTTAAACGCTAATTTGGCTGCAATGTCTGTCTCATTATGACGGGTTATATTTATGTGTGATGGTATCCATACATAGGAGATTCGAGACCCATTACTCTGTGTAGCAATTAGGTCATTTATAATTAGAGCCAACTGGGGAGAGGAGGGAGCCACAGAGGAGAGACACTCCCAGAACCCCATCAAGCAGGTATCAAGCAGACAACATATAGGTTTATATACCGTAGAGGGGCCCTTACAGCTATATAAGCCAAACAGATCTATGAGCCAATGTAATAATTCATTCATACATCACGTTAATGTGATTTCTTTGTGCAAGAGAAGCGCTGGGAGGTAGACCTCCCACACATCACGCCACAGTGTAGGCGGGCAATGTGTCAACCCCCTGATGTAGTCTCACCTGGATGCTTTAGGAACCCCCGAGAGGGTTCCACTGACTCCTCGGCTGCATTTCTCTTTTTAGCATACATGTTTAGTACAGTGGCTTAAGGCGTGTGCGTACCCATGGTACAGGTTCGAATCCTCCTCGTGGCTCCTACTGGTTTTCTCAATAATAATAATAATAATATACGACGAAGAATTAGTGATCGTTATGAGACGTTGGCTGTCTTAAGTAGGAGAGAAGGGAAGGTTTATAGCAGATGAGCGCACTGTGGGAGAGTTTACTACCCCAAAAAGAACGCTGCAACAACAGTGTTGTTGATCAGAGGAACACGAGTTTCAACGGTCACAACAGTACTAACGGCACAAGCAACAAGAGCCTCAACGGTCACAACAGTACTAACGGCACAAGCAACAAGAGCCTCAACGGTCACAACAGTACTAACGGCACAAGCAACAAGAACCTCAACGGTCACAACAGTACTAACGGCACAAGCAACAAGAGCCTCAACGGTCACAACAGTACTAACGGCACAAGCAACAAGAACCTCAACGGTCACAACAGTACTAACGGCACAAGCAACAAGAGCCTCAACGGTCACAGCAAGAGCAGTGGACTAGAGAGCAACAGTAACGGGGAGGGACTGTTGTCAGGTTATAACAACCAGGTGGAGGACGCAGTGGAGGGGTGGCAGCTATGAGCATCCTCCCTCCCTTCCCTCCTCTCCCTTCCCTTCCCTCCTCTCCCGTTCCCGTCCCTCCTCCCCCGTTCCCGCCATCGTGGACCCGTCATGCCACGCCGACTTCAAAGCTAATTCTAATCAATCCAATATTGGTGCATTTCCCCTCTTCTGGCTGGCGGCGTGAGGCGGGTACGTGTCCCCTCGTGGCCTCCACCCCGCCCTCACTTCTCACACCTTTTTCCTTCTCACACCCCTCACTTCTGCCTCTCTCTCCCCTCTCTCCTCTCATCGGCTTCTCTCTCTCTCTCTCTCTCCTCTCCCCTCCTCTCCATTCTGCCTCTTCCCACCCCTTCTCTCACCTCTGCCTCTCTCATCTCACTTCACCGTGGTCTCGCTATACCTGCCTGCCTGCATGCATGCCTGCCTGCCTGCCTGCCTGCCTGCCTACTTGACTGCTTACCTGCCTACTCGCCTGCCTGCCTGCCTGCCTGCCTACTTGACTGCTTACCTGCCTACTCGCCTGCCTGCCTGCCTGCCTACATGACTGCTTACCTGCCTGCCCTGCCCGCTTGCCCTGTTTATCTGGTGTGGTTGCCTATTAACATGTGGCTCTGTGCTTAATAAACGTAAGCATTACAAGCACTTGCTAAAGGGGTAGCTTCCCCCAAACCCTTCCCATCCCTTGCCTTCCCATCCTCTGCCTTCTCTCTCTCTCTCTCTACCTCGCCACTCATCATCTCCCAAACATCTCAGCCACACCCCCTCTTACATGCTATTTTATTTCCTATTTCCCTCCCTCCCTCCCTCCACATATCTACCTCGTCTCTGCCTATCTACACCCCTTCTATTGCCCCTCTCCCCCCCTATATCTACCACCATCCCCCATTCCTCCTCCTTCCCCTTGGAAGGCTGCCTCGCCACAGACGTCACTCCACAAGTGGAATGGTAGGAACTAGTTATGAGTTAGGTGGACACGGGTGGTCAAGCAACGGCTGGATGATGACGTGGATCACCAAGAGTACAATAAAAGTCCTCCAACCGAAGGAAGATCATTAATGCCACCATAACCTATTAACCGACCAGCAGGTATACCGTAGTCCAGGCTAAAGGAGGTATATCATAAGGAGGTATACCTCTCAGTGAATATATGCTTGTCATGTGTGTGTATGTGGGGGGGGGGGTGCTTTGAAATGTCAAAACACAGATACAAACGCGATTTCGAAAAGCAATGGAAGTTTTTGTTGGTTTAGTTCATGTATTACGCCCCAGTTACTTCCTCCTGTGAGTGGTCGCTGCTTCAGATTATATATATATATATATATATATATATATATATATATATATATATATATATATATATATATATATATATATATATATATATATATATGTCGTCCTTAGTAGCCAGAACTCACTTCTCAGCCTACTATGCAAGGCCCAATTTGCCTAATAAGCCAAGTTTTCATGAATTAATTGTTTTTCGACTACCTAACCTACCTAACCTAACTTTTTCCGCTACCTAACCTAACCTAATCTATAAAGATAGGTTAGGTTAGGTAGGGTTGGTTAGGTTCGGTCATATATCTACGTTAATTTAAACTCCAATAAAAAAAATGACCTCATACATAATGAAATGGTTAGCTTTATCATTTCATAAGAAAAAAATTAGAGAAAATATATTAATTCAGGAAAACTTGGCTTATTAGGCAAATCGGGCCTTGCATAGTAGGCCGATAAGTGCGTTCTGGCTATTAGGTACGACATATATATATATATATATATATATATATATATATATATATATATATATATATATATATATATATATATATATATATTAGATTCATAGATTCAATAGTTATAGATTCAGTCACTCGGAACTAGTGTCGAGGCACTCTGCTGACCACTCACAGAGTCGAGGCACTCTGCTGACTACTCACAGATGCGAATCAACACGGGGACTCTGGTATAAACGTTGATGTGAGTTGCTGTGAGTGTGGTGACGATCACAGCCATACAAGGACACCTGCAGGTAACGGAACTGGCCTTCCAGCTCACTGGTGAGTCAGGGGGGGGGGGACACACCGCTACCTGGTGATGTTACCATGGTCACCAGGTGATAGTGTGGACACTAGGTGTAAACATACCTATGCAAATAAGGGACGGTTGTCTTCCTCAGGCGACCAAACCCGTCAACGTGTGGGCGTTGGGCGGAGGGTGGGTGTAGCCCAAGAACTGCCACCCACGCCCTGCCACCCACGCCCATTCCCTTCCACGCCCTGCCACCCACGCCAACCGGCTCTGCGCGTTGCTATATCCTACCCTGAACAATACCAGCCAACCCTAGACCTCCATACACCCCCCTGTGCTTACCTGTGGAAGGCTTCGAGTATGTCTTGTTCCGACTGACCGGTCTGAGGACCAAACTCTCCTACTTATTTCTTGATCCATGAGGCTGTTTGTGTTCCTACCCTTGAAGGGCACACAGCCAGACTGGTCATCATGACAGCTTCTACGGTTGTTCCAGCAGTAAATTCTGTCATATGTTTGGTACAAGGTTCAAGAATCGTAGGCCTGTGGTGAACACTCTGTGCTCTCTCTGATTGGGCTGATGGCACAATAATAAATCCAACCAAAAATAAAGCCAATGTATGGGGGTATACATTGGATTTATTTTACATGTTCCATCGTATCTCTCACTCCAGTGTGTTGTCATTTTTAATAGCGCGGACGGCCACCCAACCGTTTTTATGCATGTTGATAATACGAGGCATCGCTCTTGTCTCTCACTTCCAGCGAGTACAGTGTGAGAGCTGTGAGGTGATCCCAGCTGTACTGATCTCTTGACACTCCCACCAACATACGTTGTTGTTGTTGTTTAAGATTCGCTACTTTGAACAAAAAGATCCAAGTAGCACGGGCTATGGTGAGCCCGTAGTGGAATTACCTGGCACAGGAGAGGTGCAGACCAACATACACTTCCCTAACACCTTATACCTTGCGGTTCCTGCCACCACCACCACCCCCCCCCCCCCCTTCCATTCCTCTATCACGGTCACCCATGCTCTCACCCACGTCTACATCTGATCCAATACCACGAGAGAGAGAGAGAGAGAGAGAGAGAGAGAGAGAGAGAGAGAGAGAGAGAGAGAGAGAGAGAGAGAGAGAGAGAGAGAGAGAGAGAGAGAGAGAGAGAGACAGACAGAGACAGAGAGACAGAGACAGAGAGACAGAGACAGAGAGACAGAGACAGAGAGGCAGACAGAGAGAGAGAGAGAGAGAGAGAGAGAGAGAGAGAGAGAGAGAGAGAGAGAGAGAGAGAGAGAGAGAGAGAGAGAGAGAGAGAGAGAGAGAGAGAGGGGGGGGGAGGGAGGGAGGGAGGGAGGGAGGGAGGGAGGGGAGGGGGGGGGGGGAAGGTAGGTAGGTTAAGGACGTGGGGTTACAAGAGCAAGGATAACAAACAGGTGGGGATGCCAGTACAGTATGCTGTCAAGAAGCTACTCAAGAGCCATATACAAACAAAACGAAGAATTAACAGGATCTAAAGCCAAGGTGCTGAGTCTGCCTCGCTTCCTCGTTTTAAATAATGTTCCAATACACGGAGGGCGGACACGGCCAGGGTGAGGAGAGTGTACTGTGGAGGGTGCGGACACCTCGTACATCACCCTGCCCGCTGCACAGAGTGTGGGGGCCCACCCCCACCCACCCACCCACCCACCCACCTGCGCACCCTCCCACCCCACCCACACAACCCACCTGCGCACCCACCCACCCACACACCCACCCCACCCACACACCCATCTGCGCACCCACCCACCCACACACCCTCCCACCCCACCCACAAACCCACCTGCGCACCCTCCCACATAAACACTGACCTCGTTAATGCAGCAGTCGCCCGCATGTTTAGCTACGAGAAACACTTCACACGTGACTCATGACTGATTACGCCCGAAATTTATTCCAACCGTTCTTCAGTCCCTCCCAGTGTTGGAAGCCGTTCTTCAGTCCCTCCCAGTGTTGGAAGCCGTTCTTCAGTCCCTCCCAGTGTTGGAAGCCGTTCTTCAGTCCCTCCCAGTGTTGGAAGCCGTTCGTCAGTCCCTCCCAGTGTTGGAAGCCGTTCTTCACTCCCTCCCAGTGTTGGAAGCCGTTCTTTTCTTCAGTCCCTCCCAGTGTTGGAAGCCGTTCTTCAGTCCCTCCCAGTGTTGGAAGCCGTTCTTCAGTCCCTCCCAGTGTTGGAAGCCGTTCTTCAGTCCCTCCCAGTGTTGGAAGCCGTTCTTCAGTCCCTCCCAGTGTTGGAAGCCGTTCTTCAGTCCCTCCCAGTGTTGGAAGCCGTTCTTCAGTCCCTCCCAGTGTTGGAAGCCGTTCTTCAGTCCCTCCCAGTGTTGGAAGCCGTTCTTCAGTCCCTCCCAGTGTTGGAAGCCCGCCTCTCTCTATACTCCATCTTTGTACTGTAAATGCAAATAATTTCTAACGGAACCAAAACACTTTCTGATATCTTCCTTAGACTAAACTACCCACAATACCTTAACATACAATAATATTAATATATATTTGGGAAAGTGCCGTTCTAGATTACACAATATGATAATATTTACGACCGCGTCTTAGGCTGTCGGCTACGTCTTTGAGGCGCACAGTTTGAGGACTGATTAGTCCCTCACTTTGAGGCAAATTTATTCCGACTTTGGAGACACGTAAAGGGACAGTATCATATTTTAGAGTTCAATGAAGTGGCTTAATACAGCGTGTCAGAGGAACACCGGCGACCTTCTGAAGGCTTAACTTCTCGTTGGCTCAGGTTAATGTTTAATATTTTCTTGTATTTATGTATTTGTTCACTAGGAGGGGGACCCGCCTATGCCCCCCCCCCGTCCCCATCCCCATCACATCTTCCCCCCCCCTCCCCCCCCTCCCCCCCCTCCCCCCTCTCTCGGAAAATATATTATTATAGACCACTGTAACTGCTGAACAACTTTATGGGAACCACAGCAAATATTTCAGACTTGACGTCATGAAAATCCTATGGGGGGGGGGGGGGGTTAGGGAGTGGCTGCTCTGTAAATGCCAATTTATCTCCTTTTCACTTTGAATTTCACTTTGGCCGACTCCAACTGACCTATGACTCTCCCCTACCCATCATGATTCACTTTGGAAAGTTGGGTGAGACTAGCCCTTACCATCTGGCCTCCAACCTCGGACAAATATACATATACATAGGGCATCCATTATATAGATATAAAGATGCAATGAGGTGTTATACATTTTGTTCAAACATGTTCCGGAAAATATGCCCAAACACTTGGACTAGACGGTATAGAGCGACGGTCTCACTTCATGCGGGTCGGCGTTCAATCCTCGACCGTCCAATGAAGCGGTTGGGGACAATTCCTTTCCCCCCACCCGTCCCATCCCAAATCCTTATCTTGACCCCTTCCCAGTGCTATATAGTCTTGGCTTGGCGCTTCCCCCCTGATAATTCCCTCCCTCCGTAAAAATATTTGGCGTATCACCATTGGTTTAAGGCGACTTGTGAATGCCTTAAGGAATATATATATATATATATATATATATATATATATATATATATATATATATATATATATATATATATATATAAGCCTATACTTGCATAAACCACAAGTGAAGATTAACAATCTTTGGACAACACCCACCAGTGGGACTCGAACCCAGAAAGCACAACTACCTTCCAGTAGCTGCCATAACTAGTATGCTTTAACCCACTACACCATCAGACCCTACAAAAGAAGTAGAGACTTCGAGATATATATACATCTCAAATATCTCCACTTCCCGAGGGCACCAGATGAGTGTGAGGTTAGTCTGCATTTTTCGTCAAGCCAATTTTTTCGTCATCAAGTTTTTCGTCATGGCTTGACGGAAAAATGCAGACTAACCTCACACTCATCTGGTGCCCTCGGGAAGTGGAGATATTTGAGATGTATATATATCTCGAAGTCTCTACTTCTTTTGTAGGGTCTGATGGTGTAGTGGGTTAAAGCATACTAGTTATGGCAGCTACTGGAAGGTAGTTGTGCTTTCTGGGTTCGAGTCCCACTGGTGGGTGTTGTCCAAAGATTATATATATATATATATATATATATATATATATATATATATATATATATATATATATATATATATTATATATATATATAATATATATATATATATATATATATATATATATATATATATATATATATATATATATATATATTATATATACACACACCCCTTCTCTGAGGAATGCCTGCTGAAGGATCTCCACCTATGTGAATGCCCCATCGAGGATATCTAGGTACATCACAAATTATCGTTATCAATGAAGAAATTTAACACAAAGGCCTCATTATGGCAAATGTTACTCCTTGTGACTAAAACAACTGATTGTGCATTTATGTGTAAACTTACCAACTATCTTAGTGACTGGCGGAGGAGACAACGTGGCCCGTTGGGTCATTAAGTCGCTCCGGAGAACTGAGTCACACGCGATAAATATGGAGATAGAGACTTTTGAGGATGTAAATTAGCTCTTAAAAGCAAACACGATTATTGCCAGCGCTTCTCAGCTGCACGTGTTCTCAATAACTTCCCTTCAAGTGAAAACACAGGGACACACACACACACAATACAGGGGCCGGTGGCTGAGCGGACAGCACACTGGACGCGTGATCCTGTGGTCCCCGGGTTCGATTCCGGGCGCCGGGGCGAAACAATGGGCAGTTTCTTTCACACCTGATGCACCTGTTACCTAGCAGTAAATAGGTACCTGGGAGTTAGTCGGCTGTCACGGGCTGCTTCCTGTGTGTGGTGTGGGGGGGGGGGGGAAATAGTAGTTAGTAACAGTCGATTGACAGTTGAGAGGCGGGCCGAAAGAGCAGAGCTCAACCCTCGCAAGCACAACTAGGTGAATACAACTAGGTGAATACTAGTCATCACAGGGGAAGAAGAGGACCAGGGGCCAGATTCACGAAGCAGTTACGCAAGCACTAACGAACCTGTACATCTTTCCTCAATATTTGGCGGCTTTGGTTACATTTATTAAACAGTTTACAAGCATGAAAATTTCCCAATCAACTGTTGTTATTGTTATTAACAACCTCCTGGTGCTTCAGAGCTCATTACCGGTTTAATAATTGTAAACAAAACCGCCAAAGATTGAGAAAAGATGTACAGGTTCGTAAGTGCTTGCGTAACTGCTTCGTGAATCTGGCCCCAGGGAACTACATACCAGCATCACTAACGAGCATATCCTGTTAGTGACTCAAAAGACTGACCCGAAAAAGGCTCGTAGAACAGAATAATTTTATCTCCAAACACCAGCAGGGTGTCAGTGAAGGCAAGTCCTTCCCCTGGAAACACAAACCGTAACTGTCTCTATTTTCCGCTTGTTACAACTTGTAATAAAGTTGTGACATCTTGGCTTAACGTGTTTATGACGTATTAGAACGTTGTTACAACTTGCTATATTGGTTGTTATAACTGGCTAGGAGTTGTTAAAACTTGTTCGAACGTTGTACCAACGTCGTAGTTTCGGTGTGTGTTTGGCGGGTCTTGACTAACTTATAAACGTTGAACAACTAGCTGGAGATCAAACATGAGTGATGGAGGGTTAGGTTGACTACATCTTCCTTGACTGTCACAAAGTATTCGACGCCGTTCCTGATATAAATCAACAGAGGAAATTGGCTCATTCAATGAATGTTTGCTGTTGTTAACAGTTTTACTAGAAGAATCAGATTATATAGGGATTCTAATATACCGCAAAGTGAATTAAGCTTCCCCACAGGTGGTCTGAAAAAATGGTTGCTCGACTTTAAACCAGACAAATGCAAGGTAATAAGGATAGAAACGCGCGTGAAAAGATCATTACACCTTTACTGAAAGAAGAGGAAACAGTCCTGCATTGAAAAGATAAGATCTGAGAGTTGAGAACCCAATATGTGCCAGAGTCACACATTACCTGAATGACATATGCTGTCTATTGCACACGAAAAACATAAAACAAAAGATGAGGATGAAAAGACCGAGGTAACTGGACATCACATTAGAGCCGAGAAGAAACAGGGAGGACATGATAGCGACTTGTAAGATTGTAAGTGAAGCTGAGACAGTAGACACAGAAGCAATGTCCATAGCGAGGAACGCCGGCACGATGGGATGAGTAAGAACTGAAGAACAGATATATCAGGAATCATTTTGCTTAGTGACGTAATTGTAAAGTTGTGTGCGGAAAAGGTTCGTTGAGTAACTTAATATAAAGTTTGAAATACATTCAAGTTCAAGTATGTTTATTGAGACAAGAAAAAATACATCTCAAAGGGATAGAGTAGTTTAGGCTATTTCTACCCCCCCCCCCTAGAAATACATTTGTTATGAAAAACGAGGGAACAGAATTACTGCATTAAACTACAATTGGCTAGTGCATTTGGGCACATAACTGTCTCGTGGGATACACTACACATATACGAGACCAAGCAGGCTCTGTGCTTGGTATGTATGTATATATTCAGTTCGTCAGTGATGTTCAAGACATCTCATTTATTTTTACTGTACTCACCTAGTTGTACTCACTTAGTTGTGCTTGCGGGGGTTGAGCTGCGGCTCTTTGGTCCCGCCTCTCAACTGTCAATCAACTGGTGTACAGATTCCTGAGCCTACTGGGCTCTATCATATCTACATTTGAAACTGTGTATGGAGTCAGCCTCCACCACATCACTTCCTAGTGCATTCCACTTCTTAACTACTCTGACACTGAGTAGTTAACAAGTGGAGGTAGTAGTTAACTGTGTGTGTGTGTGTGTGTGTGTGTGTGTGTGTGTGTGTGTGTGTGTGTGTGTGTGTGTGTGTGTGTGTGTGTGTGTGTGTGTGTGTGTGTGACCTGTGATGACCCAGTGTGTGTGTGAGAGAGGCCGCCCACGCCTCCTGCTCCACCTGTACCTCACCCACCAAATGCGGTGCCCCGCGTCCTTTCACCGCCCTGCTCTCTCACCTTGGCCGCCCACACCCGCCCTCATCTTCATGGTCCACTCCACCAACACCCACCCATTGAACCATGTGCCACTCCACCCCCCCCCCTCTCACCAGCCAACACCTTAGTGACCCATTCATCCTATCCAAACACTAATGACCCATTCAACCCACTCCCACCTACACCTTAATAACCTACTCCACCCACATCAAAATGACCTTCTCCGCCAACCCCGACCAGACCCCAATACACTCTTTCCACCCATTCGCCCCTAATGATGGGGTGACCAGAGATGTGACAAGACAAGAAATTGTGTTGATATACAGGCGATGAGTCACAATAACGTGACTGAAGTATGTTGACCAGACCACACACTAGAAAATGAAGGGACGACGACGTTTCGGTCCGTCCTGGACCATTTTCAAGTCGATTGTGACTTGAATCACAATCTGATTGTAACAAGATTGACTTGTCACAATCGGCTTGAGAATGGTCCAGGACGGACCGAAACGTCGTCGTCCCTTCATTTTCTAGTGTGTGGTCTGGTCAATGTGTTGATATGATAGATGTGCTGGCCATCAGAGATGTGCTGGGGCAGCCATCACCTACAGGTGGACATATCTCACCTGGCACAACAAGGCTACCAGGTGTGCTGGGGCAGCCATCACCTACAGGTGGACATATCTCACCTGGCACAACAAGACTACCAGGTGTGCTGGGGCAGCCATCACCTACAGGTGGACATATCTCACCTGGCACAACAAGACTACCAGGTGTGCTGGGGCAGCCATCACCTACAGGTGGACATATCTCACCTGGCACAACAAGGCTACCAGGTGTGCTGGGGCAGCTCAGTTGAACCTGGCTTTATTTTGGGGGGTTTTGTGAACGTTTCTGCATACATGAATAAAATTCATCACCGGAGGATCTGCGAGCTGGGTGCCCCTCACCCCACCCACCAAAAGAGTACCTTACCAACCCAAAAATAAAATGAATTCAGTGGATGCCAAAGATCTAGATGTGCCGAGGAGGAATTTTGACGACTGATATTTAGATTTTTGGGGGGCGAATGGAGCAGGTTAATAATGTAAGTAATAATGTAAACCTATGCAACAGTCATCCTGCAAAGTTTGGCGAGATATGACTCATTAAACTGTTGCAGGGTTACTGGGGGGTGGGGGTGTTTGGGGTGCCGGGAGGGGGGGGGGTTGTGTGGATGGTTACATTGATGCAGGTCGCGTGTAGTGTAGAGTCAGATTATTTATGTAAAGGTACATCCATTGAGTTAAATACATAATGATAGATTTAAAGATAGAGATAGTACATACAATACTTAAAGCCACTAGTACGCATAGCTTTTTTCGGGCAAAAAGTCTAGATGGCTGTAGTGATGAAGACAGTGTGTAGCAAAGATGGTTACAGTGATATTCACACAGTACTGGGAACACGAAGGTGCTGAAATGTCGTAGTCTCCATCGGTGTGTGAGGGCCGAGGGATGATAGTGGCGCCTTGTACTCCGTCCTCACTGTTCAGGATGGTGTTGTGGATTACTGAGTGAGGTTGTTTCATACCTTTTTTGTAAATGAAGTGCGGGACACTTACTCAGTGTTAGTATTATGCCATTGCAGGTTATGTTGGAGAGTGCAGTCTCCGGCGCGGCATTTGACAACTCTGGAGACAGAGAGGTTGAAATAAATTTTTCTAGCACGAATTTCCTCTATATTTCTTATGTTCTTTTCACTTGAGAAAGAATTTTAAAGTTAACTCTCCAAAAATCAGTTTACAGTTTTACTGCGGTCTGACGCTAAGAGATGCGTTTCCTTGGTCCCTGTCATCATTCTCAAAGGCAGAGGGATTGATGAAGCTCATGCCTCCCACTAGGTGGCACGGGCATGAATAGCCCGTAAAGGGAGAGTACAAGTGGAAACAATTTAGCTGGAGCAGCCGAATATATAACAGAGACTGGCGGTGTCACTACGAGACGGGAGACATCTCCCGTCACGCAGGGTGCAGTCGCACCTCCACAGATCTCCAGTATCAGCTCTTGATACTGGTAATGGCTCAAAAGGGCCACCACTTACGGGCTATTCATGCCCGTGCCACCTTTTGGGTGGCTTAATCTTTATCAATCAATCAATCTGTCACTACGACCAATGGGACGCTGTCGCTTACGGTCGCCTGTGTTTCAGCGATGGTTGGGGCGGTCGGTTGGCTGCTCCGTCTTGGTCTGGATGATGGGTGAGTGTAACAAGGTGTGAGTTGCCTCTTGATGGCTACCTTACCTTCAGGTTACCTTCAGGTTACCTTGAGGTGCTTCCGGGGCTTAGCGTCCCCGCAGCCCGGTCGTCGACCAGGCCTCCTCGTTGCTGGACTGGTCAACCAGGGTGTTGGATGCCGCTGCTCTCAGCCTGACGTACGAATCACAGCCTGGTTGATCAGGTATCCTTTGGAGGTGCTTATTCAGTTCTCTCTTGAACACTGAGGGGTCGGCCAGTTATGCCCCTTATGTGTAGTAGAAGCGTGTTGAACAGTCTCGGGCCTCTGATGTTGATAGTTCTCTCCCAGAGTACCTGTTGCACCTCTGCTTAGGTTGGCATGGTGCGTAGCGCCTCACCGATGCCCAATCTTCTATCGTCGTTGTATCTGTCGATTATATTAGTGTTGCTTCTCAGGATATCTCTGGTGATGATCTGGTTGTGTGTAGAGACCGTATCTTCCCTGATGTCTGTACACTGCCAGGCGCCTTGAAAGACCTCTCGTTGTCCTATGTACTATGAGCTATGTACTAAGAGCCTATGTACTGGGATAGTTGGGGCTGACAGTCCCCAAGTGGGCGTGTGAAGGCATTTTTCTCTTTCAAGGCATTTCGTTTGGTGTCGGAAGACCAAAGTCGGAAGACTTCGCGAAAAAAGCTGACGGTCTTCTTCTTCTTATAATATATTAATAACACAATCTGATGGTTAGTGAGAGTAGGAATCGCGTTTCTATCCATAATGTCTTGCAGGACTCTTGTCTACATTTTGTGAGTCGTAGAAAAGAAGTTTCTGTAGAATATTGTAATAGGAAGGACCGGTAATGTATCGTTGGGCGTTTCGTCAGAGGTGGCGTAGTGGCTCACCTTCTTTTTAATGATCTCTCTGACATATCCATGAGATTATCCAGTACTGAGCTCTACGCCAGGGAGAATGTGGCCACCGAAGACGCCCTGAGCACCATTGAGTGTCTGCCTGTGTTAATGGAGCTCGACAGCGAACCTACCCTGGAAGAACTCAGCGAGACCTAGACTCCCTTGCTTCTGGCAAAGCTCATGGAAAAGATGGCATTCCTGCTGAGACCTTGAAGAGCTGCAGAGGTAGCCTGCTCATGGAGCTGCATGAAATTCTTTGCCTCTGCTGGGAAGAAGGAGAGGTGCCACAGGACATGACGGACGCCATCATCGTCACGCTGTATAAGAATAAAGGTGACAGGGGCGACTGCAACAATTACCGTCGAATCTCCCTCCTCAGTATTGTCGGAAAGCTGTTTGCTCGAGTCACATTGAAAAGGCTCCAAGTACTTGCAGAGAGAGTCTATCCAGAATCACAATGCGGATTCAGAAATAACAGGTCCACCTTCGACATGGTCTTTTCCCTCAGACAACTGCAGGAGAAATGCAGGGAACAGAAGCAGCCACTCTTCGTAGCCTTCATAGATCTGACGAAGGCCTTCGACCTCGCCAGTAGGGATGGCCTGTTCAAGATCCTCCCCAAGATCGGATGCCCACCCAGGCTCCTCAGCATCATCAGATCTTTCCACGAGAACATGAAGGGCACCGTGGTCTTTGATGGCCTAACATCAAACGCCTTTGACATCCGAAGTGGAGTAAAGCAGGGATGCGTACTGGCTCCAACCCTATTCGGGATTTTCTTTACAGTTATGCTGCAGCACGTCTTCGGATCTGCTACGGAAGGTATCTACCTCCGGACCAGGTCGGATGGAAAGCTCTCACCAGGCTGAGAGCCAAGACGAAGGTTCGGCTGAGATGTGTGTGCGACTTCCCTCTTTGCCGACGACGCAGCAGTCACTGCCCACTCAGCCGAAGACCTCCAACGGCTCATGACCTGCTTCAGCGAGGCCTGTCAGGCTTTCGGACTCACCATCAGCCTGAAGAAAACACAAGTCATGGGACAAGGAGTGGACTCCCCACCTGACATCGGCATCTCCTATTCCAAACTGGAAGTCGTTCACGACTTCGTGTACCTGGGCTCCACAATCTCTGACTCCCTCTCTCTTGATACGGAGCTAAACAAACGCATCAGTAAGGCATCTACTACCATGTCCAGACTGACAAAAAGAGTGTGGACCAACAACAGGCTGACTGAGTATACAAAGATTCAGGTTTACAGAGCTTGTGTCCTGAGCACTCTCCTATATGGCAGTGAGTCTTGGACACTCCGCGCCCGTCGGGAAAGACAGCTGAACGCCTACCACATGCGCTGCCTTCGACACATCTTGGACATCACCTGGCAGGACAAGGTGACAAACAACAACGTCCTGAGGAGAGCTTGAATCACCAGCATGTACACAATGCTAAAACAGAGACGAATGCGCTGGCTCGGGCACGTTGTGCGAATGGGCGACGGCAGGATCCCCAAGGATCTCCTGTATGGAAAGCTGACGCAGGGACAGCGTTCAACAGGCAAGCCCCAGCTACGGTACAAAGACGTATGCAAGAGGGACCTGAAAGCCATGGACGTCGATCTTGCTACGTGTGAAACACTGGCCGCAGACTGTTCAGCCTGGGGGCAGTCTGTTCAAAGAAGTCTCTCTAAGTTTGAGGTGTCACTTGCCAAGAAATCGGAGGCAAAGAGACAGAGAAGGAAGCTTCGTTTGTGCTCAGTGTGGGATGGACTGCCACTCTGGGATTGGCCTCATCAGTCACACCAGACGCTGCACCAGGATTGACAACCAGGGTGCAACTCCATAGTCTTCCGAGACTGAAGGACGCCTACTACTACTACTACTACTACTATCCAGTACTGACACTATCCAGTACTGACACTATCTACACGCTACTATCCAGTAGCGTGTGTTTGAGAGAGTACCTGCTGTACTCTCTCAAACACACGCTTCCAACTGGAGTTGTCTGTAAGAGCATGGTTGGCATAGGCGTCAACATCATGTTGGCTTGGAGAAAGGAACGGGAAAGCTTGAATGTTCCCCAAACTACATTTGTTAACAGTAAACTCAATGACCCACTGCTATAGGCGTGATAGCGGTGGAGTGGGTGGGCGGGGCAAGGGTGGAGTGTGTGGGCGGGGCAAGGGTGGAGTGGGTGGGCGGGGCAAGGGTGGAGTGTGTGGGCGGGGCAAGGGTGGAGTGTGTGGGCGGGGTAGGAATGTATCATAGGGGCGGGGCTAGAGTGTAGTGTTGGGGTGGTGGTGCTGGCATGAGGGGGATGGGGGACGGGCTGGCTATCTCCAACAGCAGCAGCACAAGGCAGGTAAGGAGGGCGGGGACCTCGTAGGGCCGGGTACAGGGTTGGCGGTGGGTTCCCCGCCCACGCCCACTCTAGCTCCCCGCCCACGCCCACGCTGGCTCCCACGCCCGTGAGCGGGGCGAGGGGGGAGGCGGGATCCAGATGAGAGGACCTTATTGGGTCAGCGGGATGGAGTGCTGTGGGAGAGGCAGGAGGAGGCGGCGGCTCCAGCACTATGTTGGGCAGCGGCCCCGTATATTACAGGTGTAGCCCCCAAGGGCGGCCATACCACCACCGGTCTCCTATTTAGGGGCCGGAGAGCAGTGGGAGACGGTGGGCGTTGTGGCAGTGGGTGTTGGGGCAGTGGGCGTTGGGGCAGTGGATGCCCGCCACTGAGAGATAAGACAACACAGCCCCCTGGGCGGCATAAATTACCATGGGGCATTTAAGTCCGGTTGAAAGACACGAGCACCACGTATGGTTCCCGCAGTCACCGCAAGGTGCTGGGGTGATGGGTGCTGGGGTGATGGGTGCTGGGGTGATGGGTGCTGGTGTGATGGGTGCTGGGGTGATGGGTGCTGGGTGTTAGGGTGATGGGGTGATGAGTGCTGGGTGTTAGGGTGATTGGGTGATGGGGTGATGGGTGCTGGGGTGATGGGTGCTGAGGTGATGGGTGTTGGGGGTGATGGGGTGATGGGTGCTGGGGTGATGGGTGCTGGGGTGATGGGTGTTGGGGTGATGGGTGCTGGGGTGATGGGTGCTGGGGTGATGGGTGCTGGGGTGTTAGGGTGATGAGGTGATGGGTGCTGGGGTGATGGGTGCTGGGGTGATGGGTGCTGGGGTGTTAGGGTGATGAGGTGATGGGTGCTGGGGTGATGGGTGCTGGGGTGATGGGTGCTGGGGTGATGGGTGCTGGGGTGATGGGTGCTGGGGTGATGGGTGCTGGGGTGATGGGTGCTGGGGTGATGGGTGATGGGTGCTGGGTTGATGGGTGCTGGGGTGATGGGTGCTGGGGTGATGGGTGCTGGGTTGATGGGTGCTGGGTTGATGGGTGCTGGGGTGATGGGTGCTGGGGTGATGGGTGCTGGGGTGATGGGTGCTGGGGTGATGGGTGTTGGGGTGATGGGTGCTGGGTGCTGGGTTGATGGGTGCTGGGGTGATGGGTGCTGGGTTGATGGGTGCTGGGGTGATGGGTGCTGGGGTGATGGGTGCTGGGGTGATGGGTGCTGGGGTGATGGGTGCTGGGGTGATGGGTGCTGGGGTGATGGGTGCTGGGGTGATGGGTGCTGGGGTGATGGGTGCTGGGGTGATGGGTGCTGGGGTGATGGGTGCTGGGGTGCTGGGTGCTGGGGTGATGGGTGCTGGGGTGATGGGTGCTGGAGTACTGCACACTAAAAGAGTTATGGATGCTATATAAAGAGTACTGCATGTAGGAGTACTGGATGCTGGCAAACGAGGACACAGGAAGCTGAGACAAGGACAACAAGAACACAGGAAGCTGAGACAAGGACAACAAGGACACAGGAAGCTGAGACAAGGACAACAAGGACACAGGAAGCTGAGACAAGGACAACAAGGACACAGGAAGCTGAGACAAGGACAACAAGGACACAGGAAGCTGAGACAAGGACAACAAGGACACAGGAAGCAGCTGAGACAAGGACAACAAGGACACAGGAAGCTGAGACAAGGACAACAAGGACACAGGAAGCTGAGACAAGGACAACAAGGACACAGGAAGCTGAGACAAGGACAACAAGGACACAGGAAGCTGAGACAAGGACAACAAGGACACAGGAAGCAGCTGAGACAAGGACAACAAGGACACAGGAAGCTGAGACAAGGACAACAAGGACACAGGAAGCTGAGACAAGGACGCTGGAAGAGGGAGTGGGAGAGGAGAGTGGGTTGGGAACACTTTCTCAGGCTCCGGGTCGAGGGAGGTCGCCTGTGCTTCCTTCCCATCACCCCCTTCACTCTCCCGCACCCCCTTCACTCTCCCGTCACCCCCTTCACTCTCCCGTCACCCCCTTCACTCTCCCGTCACCCCTTCACTCTCCCGTCACCCCCTTCACTCTCCCGTCACCCCCTTCACTCTCCCGTCACCCCGTTCACTCTCCCGTCACCCCCTTCACTCTCCCGTCACCCCCTTCACTCTCCCGTCACCCCCTTCACTCTCCCGTCACCCCCTTCACTCTCCCGTCACCCCCTTCACTCTCCCGTCACCCCCTTCACTCTCCCGTCACCCCCTTCACTCTCCCGTCACCCCCTTCACTCTCCCGTCACCCCCTTCACTCTCCCGTCACCCCCTTCACTCTCCCGTCACCCCCTTCACTCTCCCGTCACCCCCTTCTCTCTCCCGTCACCCCCCTTCACTCTCCCGTCACCCCCCTTCACTCTCCCGTCACCCCCCTTCACTCTCCCGTCACCCCCTTCACTCTCCCGTCACCCCCTTCACTCTCCCGTCACCCCCTTCACTCTCCCGTCACCCCCTTCACTCTCCCGTCACCCCCTTCACTCTCCCGTCACCCCCTTCACTCTCCCGTCACCCCCTTCACTCTACCGTCACCCCCTTCACTCTCCCGTCACCCCCCTTCACTCTCCCGTCACCCCCTTCACTCTCCCGTCACGCAGGAAGACGTTTCTATCCCACTTTGTACACCTGCACGTGTAGACCAATAGGCCTATATCACACACCTAGAGTTCAACACCTGGTGTCAGCCCATAGGCCTATGTAACACAGCAAGAGGTCATCAGGTGGGCCTGGGTCATCATGTGGGCCTGGGTTATCAGGTGGGCCTGGGTCATCAGGTGGGCCTGGGTCATCAGGTGGGCCTGGGTCAATATGTGGGCCTGGGTCATCAGGTGGGCCTGGGTCATCAGGTGGGCCTGGGTCATCAGGTGGGCCTGGGTCATCAGGTGGGCCTGGGTCAATATGTGGGCCTGGGTCAATATGTGGGCCTGGGTCATCAGGTGGGCCTGGGTCATCAGGTGGGCCTGGGTCATCAGGTGGGCCTGGGTCATCAGGTGGGCCTGGGTCATCAGGTGGGCCTGGGTCATCAGGTGGGCCTGGGTCATCAGGTGGGCCTGGGTCATCAGGTGGGCCTGGGTCATCAGGTGGGCCTGGGTCATCAGGTGGGCCTGGGTCATCAGGTGGGCCTGGGTCATCAGGTGGGCCTGGGTCATCAGGTGGGCCTGGGTCATCAGGTGGGCCTGGGTCATCAGGTGGGCCTGGGTCATCAGGTGGGCCTGGGTCATCAGGTGGGCCTGGGTCATCAGGTGGGCCTGGGTCATCAGGTGGGCCTGGGTCATCAGGTGGGCCTGGGTCATCAGGTGGGCCTGGGTCATCAGGTGGGCCTGGGTCATCAGGTGGGCCTGGGTCATCAGGTGGGCCTGGGTCATCAGGTGGGCCTGGGTCATCAGGTGGGCCTGGGTCATCAGGTGGGCCTGGGTCATCAGGTGGGCCTGGGTCATCAGGTGGGCCTGGGTCATCAGGTGGGCCTGGGTCATCAGGTGGGCCTGGGTACAGCTGGAGAAAGACTGACGACCTCACGAATTTCTTGTATTTTATTCATGTATTATGCACCCCATACCTATCCCGAGGGCGGTGGTGGACCCCATACCTATCCCGAGGGCGGTGGTGGACCCCATACCTATCCCGAGGGCGGTGGTGGACCCCATACCTATCCCGAGGGCGGTGGTGGACCCCATACCTATCTCGAGGGCGGTGGTGGACCCCATACCTATCCCGAGGGACGGTGGTGGACCCCATACCTATCCCGAGGGACGGTGGTGGACCCCATACCTATCCCGTGGGTGGTGGTGGTAAGGGTTATAGAGGCACATAATAGGTTCAGGAACGGAACCTCACAGTAAATATATCTGAACTAGTAACAACCTTGTGAAGATAGCGACATAATTTTAATAAACATATCAAGAGTCTTTTATTGTTATGTCAGAAGTGATTGAAGAAGTGGCCCACAAGCGCCTCTATACAAGGCAGTTTACATCTACGGTGAGTCAGTTTACACAGTTACTAATCCTGCTCCACACCCACCCAACTGGGCGGCACTTAGGCGGGTGTGGCCTGGGGGGGTGTCGTTGGTGTGGCCTGGGGGAGGCCGCTGGATGTGGCCTGGGGGAGGCCGCTGGTGTGGCCTTGGGGAGGCCGTTAGTGTGGCCTGGGGAGGCCGTTGATGTGGCCTGGGGGAGGCCGCTGGTGTGGCCTGGGGGGAGGCCGCTGGTGTGGCCTGAGGGGAGGCCGTTAGTGTGGCCTGGGGGAGGCCGTTGGTGTGGCCTGGGGGAGGCCGCTGGTGTGGCCTGGGGGAGGCCGCTGGTGTGGCCTGGGGGGAGGCCGCTGGTGTGGCCTGAGGGGAGGCCGCTGGTGTGGCCTGGGGGAGGCCGCTGGTGTGGCCTGGGGGAGGCCGCTGGTGTGGCCTGAGGGAGGCCGCTGGTGTGGCCTGGGGGAGGCCGCTGGTGTGGCCTGGGGGAGGCCGTTAGTGTGGCCTAGGGGGAGGCCGTTAGTGTGGCCTGGGGGAGGCCGTTAGTGTGGCCTGGGGGAGGTCGTTAGGTGTGGCCTGGGGGAGGTCCGTTGGTGTGGCCTGGGGGGAGGCCGTTGGTGTGGCCTGGGGGAGGCCACTGGTGTGGCCTGGGGTGAGGCCGCTGGTGTGGCCTGGGGTGAGGCCGCTGGTGTGGCCTGGGGGAGGCCGCTGGTGTGGCCTGGGGGAGGCCGTTAGTGTGGCCTGGGGGAGGTCGTTGGTGTGGCCTGGGGGAGGCCGCTGGTGTGGCCTGGGGGAGGCCACTGGTGTGGCCTGGGGTGAGGCCGCTGGTGTGGCCTGGGGTGAGGCCGCTGGTGTGGCCTGGGGGAGGCCGCTGGTGTGGCCTGGGGGAGGCCGCTGGTGTGGCCTGGGGGAGGCCGTTAGTGTGGCCTGGGGGAGGCCGTTAGTGTGGCCTAGGGGAGGTCGTTGGTGTGGCCTGGGAGGAAGGCCGCTGGTGTGGCCTGGGGGAGGCCACTGGTGTGGCCTGGGGTGAGGCCGCTGGTGTGGCCTTGGGTGAGGCCGCTGGTGTGGCCTGGGGGATGCCGCTGGTGTGGCCTGGGGGGAGGCCGCTGGTGTGGCCTGGGGGAGGCCGCTGGTGTGGCCTGGGGGAGGCCGCTTAGTGTGGCCTGGGGAGAGGCCGCTTAGTGTGGCCTGGGGGGAGGCCGCTGGTGTGGCCTGGGGGAGGCCGCTGGTGTGGCCTGGGGGGAGGCCGCTGGTGTGGCCTGGGGGAGGCCGCTGGTGTGGCCTGGGGGAGGCCGCTGGTGTGGCCTGGGGGAGGCCGCTGGTGTGGCCTGGGGGAGGCCGCTGGTGTGGCCTGGGGGGAGGCCGCTGGTGTGGCCTGGGGGAGGCCGCTGGTGTGGCCTGTGGGAGGCCGCTGGTGTGGCCTGGGGGAAGCCGCTGGTGTGGCCTGGGGGAGGCCGTTAGTGTGGCCTGGGGGAGGCCGTTAGTGTGGCCTGGGGGAGGCCGCGGATGTGGCCTGGGGGAGGCCGTTAGTGTGGCCTGGGGGAGGCCGTTAGTGTGGCCTGGGGGAGGCCGCGGGTGTGGCCTGGGGGAGGCCGTTAGTGTGGCCTGGGAGAGGCCGTTAGTGTGGCCTTGGGGAGGCCGTTAGTGTGGCCTGGAGGGAGGCCGTTAGTGTGGCCTGGGGGGAGGCCGCTGGTGTGGCCTGGGGGAGGCCGCTGGTGTGGCCTGGGGGAGGCCGCTGGTGTGGCCTGGGGAGGCCGCTGGTGTGGCCTGGGGGAGGCCTGTTAGTGTGGCCTGGGGGAGTCCGTTAGTGTGGCCTGGGGGAGGCCGTTAGTGTGGCCTTGGGGAGGCCGTTAGTGTGGCCTTTGGGAGGCCGTTAGTGTGGCCTGGGGGAGGACCGTTAGTGTGGCCTGGGGGAGGCCATTAGTGTGGCCTGGGGGAGGCCGTTAGTGTGGCCTGGGGGAGGCCGTTAGTGTGGCCTGGGGGAGGGCGTTAGTGTGGCCTGGGGGAGGCCGTTAGTGTGGCCTTGGGGAGGCCGTTAGTGTGGCCTGGGGGAGGCCGTTAGTGTGGCCTGGGGGAGGCCGTTAGTGTGGCCTGGGGGAGGCCGTTAGTGTGGCCTGGGGGAGGCCGTTAGTGTGGCCTGGGGGAGGCCGTTAGTGTGGCCTGGGGGAGGTCGCTGGATCACCTATACTTGCCCCTCCCCCCTCCCCTTTCCCTTCCCCCACATCACCCTACACTATAAACCTCCGCCCCCCTCCCCCATCAATTGATCTTTACCTGCTACACCTCCACACCTGCCCACACCTCCCTCCACCTCTCGCATCTCTCCACACACCTGCCCACACACCTGTCGTCGCCTGTGACCTCGCCCCGGCTGCCATCTGAACAGAGAACGCCTAAATAGAGTTCACCACCCTCCTGGTGGCCAGGCACGCCCACGCCCACGCTACGGGCGGAGTCCAGCAGGGAGGAGTCGACCTAGGAGGCTGCGGGTGTGTGGGAGATGGTGGTGGGGAGGGCAGGCTGTTGTTGGTGTGGTGGGGAGGGCAGGCTGTTGTTGGTGTGGTGGGGAGGGGGAGGGGGAGGCTGTTGTTGGTGTGGTGGGGAGGGCAGGCTGTTGTTGGTGTGGTGGGGAGGGCAGGCTGTTGTTGGTGTGGTGGGGAGGGCAGGCTGTTGTTGGTGTGGTGGGGAGGGGGAGGCTGTTGTTGGTGTGGTGGGGAGGGCAGGCTGTTGTTGGTGTGGTGGGGAGGGCAGGCTGTTGTTGGTGTGGTGGGGAGGGCAGGCTGTTGTTGGTGTGGTGGGGAGGGGGAGGCTGTTGTTGGTGTGGTGGGGAGGGCAGGCTGTTGTTGGTGTGGTGGGGAGGGGGAGGCTGTTGTTGGTGTGGTGGGGAGGGCAGGCTGTTGTTGGTGTGGTGGGGAGGGCAGGCTGTTGTTGGTGTGGTGGGGAGGGCAGGCTGTTGTTGGTGTGGTGGGGAGGGGGAGGCTGTTGTTGGTGTGGTGGGGAGGGCAGGCTGTTGTTGGTGTGGTGGGGAGGGGGAGGCTGTTGTTGGTGTGGTGGGGAGGGCAGGCTGTTGTTGGTGTGGTGGGGAGGGCAGGCTGTTGTTGGTGTGGTTGGGAGGGCAGGCTGTTGTTGGTGTGGTGGGGAGGGCAGGCTGTTGTTGGTGTGGTGGGGAGGGCAGGCTGTTGTTGGTGTGGTGGGGAGGGGGAGGCTGTTGTTGGTGTGGTGGGGAGGGCAGGCTGTTGTTGGTGTGGTGGGGAGGGCAGGCTGTTGTTGGTGTGGTGGGGAGGGCAGGCTGTTGTTGGTGTGGTGGGGAGGGCAGGCTGTTGTTGGTGTGGTGGGGAGGGCAGGCTGTTGTTGGTGTGGTGGGGAGGGCAGGCTGTTGTTGGTGTGGTGGGGAGGGGGAGGCTGTTGTTGGTGTGGTGGGGGAGGGCAGGCTGTTGTTGGTGTGGTGGGGAGGGCAGGCTGTTGTTGGTGGGGAGGGGAGGGGGAGGGCAGGCTGTTGTTGGTGTGGTGGTGAGGGCAGGCTGTTGTTGGTGTGGTGGGGAGGGGAGGGGGAGGGCAGGCTGTTGTTGGTGTGGTGGTGAGGGCAGGCTGTTGTTGGTGTGGTGGGGAGGGCAGGCTGTTGTTGGTGTGGTGGGGAGGGCAGGCTGTTGTTGGTGTGGTGGGGAGGGCAGGCTGTTGTTGGTGTGGTGGGGAGGGCAGGCTGTTGTTGGTGTGGTGGGGAGGGCAGGCTGTTGTTGGTGTGGTGGGGAGGGCAGGCTGTTGTTGGTGTGGTGGGGAGGGCAGGCTGTTGTTGGTGTGGTGGGGAGGGGGAGGCTGTTGTTGGTGTGGTGGGGAGGGGGAGGGCAGGCAGTTGTTGGTGTGGTGGGGAGGGCAGGCTGTTGTTGGTGTGGTGGGGAGGGGGAGGCTGTTGTTGGTGTGGTGGGGAGGGCAGGCTGTTGTTGGTGTGGTGGGGAGGGCAGGCTGTTGTTGGTGTGGTGGGGAGGGCAGGCTGTTGTTGGTGTGGTGGGGAGGGCAGGCTGTTGTTGGTGTGGTGGGGAGGGCAGGCTGTTGTTGGTGTGGTGGGGAGGGCAGGCTGTTGTTGGTGTGGTGGGGAGGGCAGGCTGTTGTTGGTGTGGTGGGGAGGGGGAGGGCAGGCTGTTGTTGGTGTGGTGGGGAGGGGGAGGGGGAGGCTGTTGTTGGTGTGGTGGGGAGGGGAGGGGCAGGCTGTTGTTGGTGTGGTGGGGAGGGCAGGCTGTTGTTGGTGTGGTGGGGAGGGCAGGCTGTTGTTGGTGTGGTGGGGAGGGGGAGGGCAGGCTGTTGTTGGTGTGGTGGGGAGGGGGAGATTAACAATTGCGTTAATTAACGCCTTAACAATCTTTTTCAGTCCTTATTAACCAACAGCAGCAACCTTCACACCTACTGGATGGGGTTGTGGGAGTTCTTCTACTCCCCATGCCCGACCTGAGGCCAGGCTTGACAATGTGTACCTTATGCTCAGGGGCAATATAGGTCACTTTAGGTACCCAAGCAAGGCCCAATATTGCAGAAGTCGTTTGAAGAATTATCAACACATGTATATGTCATTCAACAAAATTACCATTAATTATAATGATAATTTTATAGATAATTAATGATCACTACACACATGTAATGATGGCCGTGTGGTTGGATCATTACAGTTGTAACTTTGAAGTGATCATTACTTTGTGATATTCTCATATTTGTCTTAGATTTTAACCGCACTTATAAAATATGTTAATGTTTTGCAGTATTTACTTGAAGTGTCCAAACACTTACAAATAGTGGAACACTCTGTTGCACTGGTATTGCAACGGTAATGATGCCAGAGCTGGCACACCTGGGAGAGTGGCCGGCTGAGCATGAGAGCATCACCAGGTAGACCAACACACCAGGTAGACTAGCACACCAGGTAGACCAACACACCAGGTAGACCAGTGTGGTAAGCACGCCCCCCCCCCCCCTGGTATATTTAGCTGGACCCACTGCCTCAACATTCACTGCAAAGCCCCACTCTTACTCACCCCACACACACACACACACACACACACACACACACACACACACACACACACAGCGCGCGCGCGCGCGCGCACGCACGCACGCACACAAACACACTTGAGAATTTCCCAGTTGCTGGAAGAAGGCAAATGTCGTACCGATTTTCAAGAAAGGGGATAGGGAAGAGGCTCTTAACTGTATCACTGACAAGCATCCTCTGTAAAATACTTGAAAGAATAATTAGTCTAAGACTGGTTGCACACCTGGAGAACATTAGGTTTGTAAACAAACATCAACTGGAAAGGGAAATCTTGGATAACAAACCTTTTGGAAGTCTATGATAAAATAGCGAAGGTAGGACAGAGAAGGTTGGGTAGACTGCATATTACTGGACTGCCAAAAAGCCTTTGATACAGTACCGCACATGAGACTACTATTCAAACTTGAGAGGCAGGCAGGAGTAAGCGGAAAGACCCTAGCATGAGTAAGGAACTACCTAACAGGAAGGAGCCAGAGAGTTACGGTAAGGGGCGAGAAGTCGGACTGGCGAACAGTAACGAGTGGAGTACCTCAAGGATCGGTGCTGGGACCAGTTCTATTTCTAATATACGTTAACGTTATGTTCACAGGAGTAGAGTCCTACATGTCGATGTTCGCGGATGACGCAAAATTAATGAGAAGAGTTGTGACAGATGAGGATTGCAGGATCCTCCAAGAGGACTTGAACAGGTTGCAGAGATGGTCAGAGAAATGGCTATTGGAGCTCAACACGATCAAATGTAAAGTTATGGAAATGCGATTAGGTGATAGGAGACCAAAGGGACAGTACACAATGAAGGGGAACTGCCTACCCGTGACGATTCGAGAAAGAGACCTGGGAGTGGACGTAACATCTAACCTGACTCCTGAGGCACATATAAATAGGATAACGACAGCAGCGTACTCTACATTTGGCAAAAGTTAGAACGTCATTCAGAAACCTAAGTAAGGAGGCATTTAGGGCACTTTGCACTGCCTACGTGAGGCCAGTCTTGGAGTATGCCCCATCATGGAGTCCCCACCTGAAGAAACACATAAGGAAACTGGAAAAAGTTCAGAAGTTTGCGACGAGGCTTGTCCCAGACTTACGGGGGATGGGATATGAAGAGCGCCTGAAGGAACCGAGACTTACGACACTAGAAAAAGGAAGGGAGAAGGGATAGGAACGTATAAAATACTCCGGGGAATTGACAGAGTGGAAATAGATGAAATGTTCACACGGAATACTAACAGAACGAGGGGACATGGGTGTAAGCTTGAAACTCAGATGAGTTACGGAGATGTTAGGAAGTTTTCTTTTAGCGTGAGAGTAGTGGAAAAATTTAATGCACTTAAGGAGCAGGTTGTGGAAGCAAACTCTATTCATAACTTTAAAACTAGGTATGATAGGGAAATAGGACCGGAGTCATTGCTGTAAACAACCGATGGATCGAAAAGTGGGATCCAAGAGTCAATGCTCGATCCTGCAGGCACAAATAAGTGAGTAGAAATAGGCGAATGCACACACACACACATACTCACACACACACACACACACACACACACACAAACTGTTTAACACTGGTGGAACACGAACAAGGGGACACAGGTGGAAACTGAGTACCCAAATGAGCCACAGAGACATTAGAAAGAACTTTTTCAGTGTCAGAGTAGTTAACAGGTGGAATGCATTTGGCAGTGATGTGGTGGAGGCTGACTCCATACACAGTTTCAAATGTAAATATGATAGAGCCCAATAGGCTCAGGAATCTGTACACCAGTTGATTGACGGTTGAGAGACAATCAATTGACGGTGTGCGAGTACAGGTAGGGGAGTACACACGCATTAGCGTGTGGTGGTAAATACTGGCCTCCTAGTAAATGGAGGCCTGGTATATGTGATGGTGTATTGTACTCACCTAGTTGTCCTTGCGGGGGTTGAGCTCTGGCTCTTTGGTCCCGCCTCTCAACTGTCAATTCAACTGATGTACAGATTCCTGAGCCTTCTGGGCTCTATCATATCTACATTTGAAACTGTGTATGGAGTGTACCTCCACCACATCACTGCCTAATGCATTCCATCCGTTGCACAATGGTAGATGTAGATGTCCATATTGGTAGATGACCTGGTGGTAGATTATGCCCTGGTGGTAGACTCATCCCACCTGACACCATCAACCCGACACCTCTACCAATTGCGGCTCACACCCGTGTGGCGCCAGCCATACACCCGCGTGGCACCAGCCATACACCCGCGTGGCACCAGCCATACACCCGCGTGGCACCAGCCATACACCCGCGCGGCACCAGCCATACACCCGCGCGGCACCAGCCATACACCCGCGCGGCACCAGCCATACACCCGCGCGGCAGCGAGCCATTACACCCGTGCGGCACCAGCCATACACCCGCGTGGCACCAGCCATACACCCGCGTGGCACCAGCCATACACCCGCGCGGCGCCAGAGGGTCACACACACGCCACCAAGGTAACAAGTCACTAGAGATGTAAACAGCATACATCCTGAGTGCCAGAAGAATGACACTTGGTGCCAGGAGAGCGGCAGACGCTGGCACCTTTGTTGTGGTGTCATTACATTGATTGCCGGACGGCAGGTGAGGTACCAGCGAGGTGGCACTTGGCCCTCAGATGACGTGCCAATGGGGTGGCACTCAGGTGAGCAGCCAAGTGTCCTTAACTTTTTTTTTGGGGGGGGGGGAATTTCTGGGATTCATGGTGCGTTTTGTTCGTCGGGGGCGGAGGTGGAGGGGCGGAGGTAGAGGGGGTGGAGGGGGCGGAGGTGGAGGGGGCGGAGGTGGCGGGGGCGGAGAGGGTGGAGGTGGGCGGAGGTGGAGGGGGCGGAGGTGGAGGGGGCGGAGGTGGCGGAGGTGGAGGGGGCGGAGGCGGAGGTGGCGGAGGTGGAGGGGGCGGAGGTGGAGAGGGTGGAGGAGGAAGGAGTGGAGAGTGTTATGGTGGTGAAAGAGGAGGGCGGGGGGGGAGGTGGTCTGTAGTTCAGCCAACTAGTGTCCCAGCCTCAGTGTCATATTTCGAAACCATTTTCTTATCTACCAATTTATAAGCATGTTAATCATTATCCCAGGATGATAGGTGTTTCGCATAATGAATAATGGAGATGAGACGCTCTCAATAATATATTCTATTCTATTTATATGAGTATGAAAATCTCCAACTTTACCCGTCGAGAATACACAAGTCTTAAGTACCCAGACTTGTCTGGTCTTAAGCACCCAGTTCTCTCCTGAAGAGTACTAGAACTACAAAACGAGGAACTTAAACATATTTTCTTACTATTATATTGATAATGAATGTGAATAAGTATAATTCTACTCGGAAATAAACTCATTTTTAAACTTAATACGTGTTGTGTGTAACGCCATAAGAAGTCGACGATGTGAGCTCAGGTCGTCGACTTCCTTTATCGTCATCTTCCATATATTTTCGCCTTATTTCGTTATTTTCACTTTGTAGCTTCTCCGGCGCTCATTGTAGAGGTGATGAAGTACTAACAAGAATGTAATATCATCGGTCATATCTGATGCTATTGTTAATCCAACATATTGAATATTTTCAATCTTTCGTATGTTAAATCCTCTATTGGTATCATCTATATAAAAAAAATGTAAATGTTCGTTTGTTCTAAATCACTAATCTCCAAAAGTTCTTCACCGATTGCTTTGAAATTTTCATACAACGTTGCACTCGGATCCGAGCGGGTTTTTATATACATACTCTATTGATGTCACGTCTGTGACGGGAAAAAACATGTTTTTTGGAAAAACAGCGCCATCTGTTGGACGTAAGAGCAACACACGCTGTACTAAATATGTTACGATTCCATTTCAATGTTTCCGATTGCAGTGATAAATAAAATTTTCATAGATTTCGTTTTATTTTAATTTTGATTTAATTATTTTGTGTGACATTGCGTTGGGATTGAGCTGTGTTGCTTACTATACCGTTCATTTTGTAAGTTTAGTTTATTTTGTTATGTCTTCATTGTTTTTCATTTCGTTTTGTAACTGTTCTTCTCATTTTTCAGTGATGGGAACATCAGATCATTTGATGTTCCCATTTTTCTGATAGGCGCCTCACATCTTTTGGGAACGCATCAGATGAAGGAATGGGGAAAGATGGGGAGGACAAGGGGATGGGAATGGGAGATGGTGGGGGAGACGAGGGGACGGGGAAGGGGGAAGTGGTGGGGAGGACAGGGGGACAGGGGAGTGGGGGATGGTGGGGACGAGGGGATGGGGGAGTGGAGAATGGTGGGGAGGACAAGAGGACAGGGGATGGTGGGGAGTAAGAGGGGGAGGGGGGAATAATGGGGAGGACAAGGGAGTGGGGAATGATGGTGGAGGACGAGGGGACGGGGAAGTGGGGGATAGTTATATACTAGCTGTACCCGAGCACGCGTTGCTGTAGCTCAGCAATGCGCATGTGTTGTTGAGCCACAGCAACGCGTTGCCGGGTACAGCTGGTATATCTATATAAATGGATATGTCTGTTAGTTCAAGGCTAGACGCTTGGGGCTACCCTCACCAAACTTTGCAGGGTGACTGGTGGTGGTTCGGAAATGGTCATAAGCGAGTTGGGGTCGTCTCCATGCCCCCACAACCCGCCGAGCAATGCCGGATATCCCCTCTATAATGTGTGTGTATATGCATATAACCACACCTATAAGAGATAATGCCTGTCCAAATGTTTGGGGCCCAGACGCGTTGGGCTAGCCCCACCCAAATTTGCAGGAAGGGAAACGGGGAGGTGTTAACCTTAACCCTGCACCTAGTCTTCCCTACATCAGTACGCCTGAGAGGGAGTCCGCTCCCACTAAACACTGAGGCACAAGAAAACCTGTGTCTCTCTCTCTGCTGGACATTGCCTCTAAACTTCCACCCACAAAAGGACTGGAAAAGGAGCCCGAGCCTATGGATGCATACAAGAATGTTATTATTTTCTCTTTAACAAACTTTCAAGAAATTGCAAACTTATCAAATTATATCTTTCTCGTGAATAAACCAGGAAACAACTGAAAGTCAGTTGTTTCCTGACTTCTTTTCCTGGTTTTCTTTTCCTGTTTCCTTGTAGTTTCCTGAACTGAACTTTCCAATTCAGAAAGTCAGTTGTTTACAAACCAAGAAACAACTGACTTTCTCCTTCAGCTAAGTCAACCTTTTAACCCTTTACGCTTACTTAGTCCTATTTTAATTAAGGGCTTAAGGGCAAACTCCTCACGCAGGAGTGCTAGCAGAATAATTTGGGTTGGGATGATCCGTTACCAATTGAGCTGCATGACAAATGGCAGACATTGACCACGGATTTTAATAAACTCAGTGTTCTGAAATTTCCACGTAATGCTTTAGGACAGAACTTACCCATCAGATTTACACGTGTTTTGCGATGCCTCAGGCAAAGCTTATGACGCAGTAGCCTATCTAGTTAATACACAACAAATCCTTCAGCTAAACCAGGAAAAAACTGACTTGCGAAACAGGTGCCTGTACTTCCGTCATGACTCAGAGTATTCACTCCACTACACGTATCAGTGCGTGTAAGAGGAGAGGCGGGAAGAGGAAGATGTGAGGAAGCGGAGGAGACAAGAGGAGAAGAAAAGGAGGCAAGGGAACGGTAAAGAGGAGACGAGGGGAAGCAAGAAAGGAGGCAAGAAAAATGGGGAAGGAAGAGGATAAAACAATCTCCTGCTCGTTATACCACAACAGTTGGAAGGAACGGCGCAAATTACCGCTGAAGAAGCATCCGGATTACTTGCAAGTTGGATCACGTCAAAAACGTAAACAAACCCCGTATTATGAAGAGTGCGTCAAAAACGTAAACAAACCCGTATTATGAAGAGTGCGTCAAAAACGTAAACAACCCCGTATTATGAAGAGTGCGTCAAAAACGTAAACAAACCCGTATTATGAAGAGTACGTCAAAAACTGGGACGATTTATTCAACAAAATCAAAGCAGACTGCAGGAACCAGTCAATGGATAACAAAATATTCACATTAATGACAAAATAAAGAAAAAGGGCAACTTAAGGCAAAGTAAGAAGCTGCCATAACTCTGCCATAACTTCCTGAGAGCCACAGCATACAAGATTTAAGGGGGAGGAGGGTTAGCAAGGGTCTTGACATGCATATAAGCATGTGTGTGTGTGTGTATATATATATATGCCATTCTGAATGCTTTGCATCATGCAAGTATACATAACTTACTCCAAAGCTGGGTGTATTTGTAGGGTGATTGTTTTAGTATTGTTAGCAATTGTTTTTGGGGGTGTTTCGAGTGTATAGATGGCGGTGTGCTTGCGTGTATGGGATATGTCACTGTGTATGCTTGAATACACGCGTGTGCGTCCACGTATGGGGGGGGGGGGTATGAGTGCATGTATGGAGTGTGCTTGCATGTATGAAGCATGATTATATGAGTTGGATATGCTTATATGAATGGGGCATGATTGTAAATGTGGGGTATAATCGTATGGGTGGAGGCATGATTGTATATATGTGGGGCATGATTGTATGGATGGGGGCATGATTGTATGTGGGGGATATTATTGTATGGGTGGGGTATGGGTTCATACACCGGGTGTTCTAGCATGTATTGCGTATCCTTGCATACATAACATTTGCTTGTATGCATGGAGTGTACTTTCATAAATAGCGCGTGCTTGCATGAACGGGTGTGTGTTTGCATGAATGGGTGTGTGTTTGCATGAACGGGTGTGTGTTTGCATGAACGGGTGTGTGTTTGCATGAACGGGTGTGTGTTTGCATGAACGGGTGTCTGTTTGCATGAACGGGTGTCTGTTTGCATGAATGGGTGTGTGTTTGCATGAACGGGTGTGTTTGCATGAACGGGTGTGTGTTTGCATGAACGGGTGTGTGTTTGCATGAACGGGTGTGTGTTTGCATGAACGGGTGTGTGCTTGCATGAACGGGTGTGTGCTTGCATGAACGGGTGTGTGCTTGCATGAACGGGTGTGTGTTTGCATGAACGGGTGTGTGTTCGCATGAACGGGTGTGTGTTTGCATGAACGGGTGTGTGTTTGCATGAACGGGTGTGTGTTTGCATGAACGGGTGTGTGTTTGCATGAACGGGTGTGTGTTTGCATGAACGGGTGTGTGTTTGCATGAACGGGTGTCTGTTTGCATGAATGGGTGTGTGTTTGCATGAACGGGTGTGTTTGCATGAACGGGTGTGTGTTTGCATGAACGGGTGTGTGTTTGCATGAACGGGTGTGTGTTTGCATGAACGGGTGTGTGTTTGCATGAACGGGTGTGTGTTTGCATGAACGGGTGTGTGTTTGCATGAACGGGTGTCTGTTTGCATGAACGGGTGTGTGTTTGCATGAACGGGTGTGTGTTTGCATGAACGGGTGTGTGTTTGCATGAACGGGTGTGTGTTTGCATGAACGGGTGTGTGCTTGCATGAACGGGTGTGTGTTTGCATGAACGGGTGTGTGTTTGCATGAACGGGTGTGTGCTTGCATGAACGGGTGTGTGTTTGCATGAACGGGTGTGTGTTTGCATGAACGGGTGTGTGCTTGCATGAACGGGTGTGTGTTTGCATGAACGGGTGTGTGTTTGCATGAATGGGTTTGTTGCACACACGAGGATATATTAATAATACTATGCCAGCACCTAAGCTTGCAATAATGTATTGAGGGTGATCAGTTAAGGGGAGTACTCAGGGGGATGGAGGGGGCAGGTATTGGGGGGGAGAATGTGAGGTGAGGAGGGGGGGGTAACGATTTGGATCTAGTGGGGGTTAGGGGGTGGGCCTCACGATAGAGGGGGTGGGGGGGGGCAAGGGGGGTGTCACCCTACACCAAGTTGGGGCGTTTTTAGCTCAGTGGGGGCAGGGGAGGGGGGGTAAAGGGGAAGAGGGGGGAGGGCTGTTGGGGTGGTGAGGGCTAGAGAACACAGTACCCCCCTTACCCTCCCCCCCCCCCACCCCCCACGCTGCGCCGACCCAAGAATGGACACCGCCCCCCGCCCGTCTCTCTCTCTCTCTCACCTCTCACTTCTCGCACTCTCTCGAATCTCTCATTCTCTCTCTCCGTTCAAACCTTAGTCACCTCTCACACACTCACAATCACTCTCACTCACTCACTCTCACTCTCTCTCTCTCCGTCCCGTCCCAAATCCTTATGCTTCATAGTCGTAATAGCTTGGCGCTTTCCCCTGATAATTCCCTGCCTTCCCTCCCTCTCTCCATCTCTGTATCTCAAAAAATCTAACATGACAAATGTTTATATTGCAGACATTATTATTATTAACATCTTTATTGACAAAAATTAATTACAATTTGGCCTAATCTGAGTAATTCAATTAAGCCTTATTAAAGTGAGGATAATGCTGGTATTCACTGTCACACAGGACAGAGGTTCCCAAGACAATAGGTCTAAACTGTAGGCTGAAGCACATATATATCCTGGTTACGATCAACTACATATAGATTGTATACACGTTTCATTGTACGAATATGTGAATACAACTTTCTATTGTGCACTGCCCAACCCGTTCTCGCAAATTCGTAAAGTCAATATTGACTTATTAACTACGTGCATAGGTGATATACTAAACGTAATAGATACCCCTAAAAAGATTCATAGAAAACACCGACCTTACCTAACCTTGTTAGTATCTTAAGATAAGCATCTTATTGCTTCGTAATTACAATTATTACTTAACCTATACCTATTATAGGTTTGGTAATAATTGTAATTACGAAGCAATAAGATGCTTATCTTAAGATACTAACAAGGTTAGGTAAGGTCGGTGTTTTCTATGAATCTTTTTAAGGGTATCTATTATGTTAAGTATGTCACCTATGCATATATTTAATAAGTCAATATTGACTTATTAAATTTGCGAGAACGGGTTGGCACTGCCACACAAGGGCAGGGATGGTTTGTAAGAGATGCAGCTTAAAAAGAATATAAACAAATTTGTTCTTCATTCTTTAAAATTACTGACATGTATGTATGTGTGTGTGCAGGCGGCCTGGAGTATGCCAGGGTGCACAGTGTGTGGTGTGGGGCCGACATAGTCCTCCCCTCCCTGCCTGGCTACTCACGCAACCAATCCCAAGCCTCCTAAAGTGACAGTATTTATAGTAACTATTTGATGGAAAGTACCAATATGTAGTGACGGGGACTACCAGAAAGTCGGCTTTTGTATTACCAAATTTGGACAAACCCGAAACTTTTTTCCATTTTTTAACCGCCACGTGAATACAAGACCTGGCCAAACCTCACCTAACCTAACCTAACCTCACCGAACCTCACCTAACCTAACCTCACCTCTTCTAGCATTTCTAGGCCCAATATATTATGTCTTAGGCCTAACATAGCACAGATATGTGCTAGACTAGGCCTAGGAATATTTAAGTTTGGTTTTTAGCTTTATTTTGTCGGACTCATAAAATTCATAGTACAAAAAGTACTGATGATCCATCACTACATATTAGTACTTTCGACCAAATAGTTACTATAAGTACTATCATTCCAGGAGGCTGGGTTGGTGCCACAGGATCAGCAGCCTGCACTGGTAAACTCTCCAGGAGGCTGGGTTGTGCCACAGGCTCAGCAGCCTGCACTGGTAAACTCTCCAGGAGGCTGGCTTGTGCCACAGGCTCAGCAGCCTGCACTGGTAAACTCTCCAGGAGGCTGGGTTGTGCCACAGGCTCAGCAGCCTGCACTGGTAAACTCTCCAGGAGGCTGGGTTGTGCCACAGGCTCAGCAGCCTGCACTGGTAAACTCTCCAGGAGGCTGGGTTGTGCCACAGGCTCAGCAGCCTGCACTGGTAAACTCTCCAGGAGGCTGGGTTGTGCCACAGGCTCAGCAGCCTGCACTGGTAAACTCTCCAGGAGGCTGGGTTGTGCCACAGGCTCAGCAGCCTGCACTGGTAAACTCTCCAGGAGGCTGGGTTGTGCCACAGGCTCAGCAGCCTGCACTGGTAAACTCTCCAGGAGGCTGGGTTGTGCCACAGGCTCAGCAGCCTGCACTGGTAAACTCTCCAGGAGGCTGGGTTGTGCCACAGGCTCAGCAGCCTGCACTGGTAAACTCTCCAGGAGGCTGGGTTGTGCCACAGGCTCAGCAGCCTGCACTGGTAAACTCTCCAGGAGGCTGGGTTGTGCCACAGGCTCAGCAGCCTGCACTGGTAAACTCTCCAGGAGGCTGGGTTGGTGCCACAGGCTCAGCAGCCTGCACTGGTAAACTCTCCAGGAGGCTGGGTTGGTGCCACAGGCTCAGCAGCCTGCACTGGTAAACTCTCCAGGAGGCTGGGTTGATGCCACAGGCTCAGCAGCCTGCACTGGTATACTCTCCAGGAGGCTGGGTTGGAGCCACAGGCTCAGCAGCCTGCACTGGTATACTCTCCAGGAGGCTGGGTTGGGGCCACAGGCTCAGCAGCCTGCACTGGTAATCTCTCTGAGCAACACGAGGACAGCTTCAGCAACACGGGAATTAATCACTTGGATACAAAAACCCAAACACTTGTGTATTTGTGAAATTTATGTCAGGAATTTACACCAAGTCTTTCGCACTCTCCTGAGTGTTTTGTCAAGGTCTGAGTGTGAGGTGAGGTCATCTTGAGGTTATCTTGAGATGATTTCGGGGCTTAGTGTCCCCGCGGCCCGGTCCAGGAAGCAGCCCGTGACAGCTGACTAACTCCCAGGTACCTATTTACTGCTAGGTAACAGGGGCATCAGGGTGAAAGAAGCTCTGTCCATTGTTTCTCTCCGGCGCCCGGGATCGAACCCGGGACCACAGTATCACGCGGCCAGTGTTCTGTCCGCTCAGCCACCGGCTCCCTGTGAGGACGAGACTTACGTCTCAACGTCTAATTGATTAGACGTTGAGTTGTAATTGTTATAATAATTTATCCTATGTTATTATGTCTGTGAGAGGACGTTACCAGAACTTAGTTCATCAATTGATTGCAAGTGATTAACATGTGCCAGAATTAGATGAAAAAACTGTACCCAAATGGATCCGTGAGTGTCGTCGGGAGGTTGATCAGTCGTAGAGCTTAGTTAATATAAGCACCAGGACTGACCAATCCTTATAGACGATCACTGGTGCGGTGGATCACGGTACTGTGTACGTTTAGGGGTGATCCTGGACGGCATGGGTTCGAATCCTGGTCGGGTCAAATATGAATTCTTAGGTGATATATATATTATATATATAATGCTTTTGAATATGACAGAAAAGGCTAGAGCAATGATTCTAGCATGACTCTTCTCTATATTTCAAATATGTTCTTCCAAGTTAATTTCAGAAGGCCTGATGCTAAAAGATGCGTTACTTGAAGCTATAGAATTTGTAACCAAATCCACTGAGATGTGTTACTGAGCCGAGACTGGCGGGGACGGTGGGTGAGGTGGGACGGTGGGTGAGGTGGGAACTGAACACTCTGCCATGGTTCCAGGGCAGGGTACGGTGTACATAGTTGAAAAAGCTGACTGTTGATAGCTTCGTCCCTTGATTAGCTAAATGGACTATGGAGTTCAGTTCCTGAGCCGATTATGTGCCTCTGTAACCCTTTCCACCACCACCTACCCACGAGATGAGTATGGGGTGCATAATAAAGAAAGAATGTCTATGATAGTTGCACGAGTGTTTTGAGGTATAGTGTTTGGCCTATTTTTAATTATCTATTGCCGTTGAATCTGTTCATTATTTCGTTGTTGTTGGTCGGGATATCTCTGGATATCTGTGGATATCTCTGGTGATGGTTCGGTTGTAAGTTAATGTGATGTGCTCTCTAATGGTACCTTGTTTATCAGAGTGAGAAGCCTTGTAATATATATATTGTGGTCGTGCCCGTACACTAAGAGGGCTGAGACTGACAGTTCCTCAGGACACAGACAGACAGACAACATTAGTCTCTCAAAGTGTTGCTGTCGGTGGCGGAGACCTTTATCATCGGCATGTTCCTGATCTTCTTACTCTTGTAGTAAGTGGTGAGTTATATCTTCCATTTAGGGGCAATATTTCTCTCAGTTAAGTCGTTCATTATGCTCTTTGCTCCATCCTGTGAGCTATATAAAAGTAATTCATTTAGTTGAGCTTGGAAGGTTACACCAACTGCAGACGAGGAGTCACAATAACGTGACTGAAGAATGTTGACCAGACCACACACTAGAAAGTGAAGGGACGACGACGTTTCGGTCCGTCCTGGACCATTCTCAAGTCGATTGTGAGAATGGTCCAGGACGGACCGAAACGTCGTCGTCCCTTCACCTTCTAGTGTGTGGTCTGGTCAACATTACACCAACTCTTGTTAATCACTCCATCAGCAGCAGCATACGGCCGTTAACTCTCACTTTGATGACCTCGTCCACAGATTCAGTAGCGTGTCAATAATTGTTGACAAGTATCTGCCTCGCTGTCCCCAGTTGCTCGCCAACCTGCGGCCAGCAGCACCTCTGTACTCACCTAGTTGTGCATGCAGGGGTTGAGCTTTGGCTCTTTGGTCCCGCCTCTCAGCCGTCGGGTACCCGAGTTGGTGTAATCTTCCAGGCTCAACTAAGCGCACGGCTGACCACAGGCGTCAACTGCACTAAACCTTATTTCTATGTTCCTTTCCTTAGTGAAGACTGAAGTGTGTAATCTGACATTTCTTTTCAAAACTTTTACGTTTTGAGGAAAAGTAGTTCGTCTTCACTCTGTCTCGTAAGGAAATTCAGGCATGGAGTTTCGTTCGAAAGCTTCCTTAAGAAGTATTAAAGTGTTGCATGTGAGGAACCAGCAAGATGTCTTCATCCTCACGCCTTCAGCTGATGTCAGATATAGATTTCCACATCAGCTGGAACATGCTCCTCAATGGTATCTATGTAAACATTCTCAAATAGGACGCCCAAGAGAGCACCCACGACCCCACCACCAGGAGGGAACCCACGACCACACAATCTACTTGTATACGAGTGATCATCAGGCATTAGGGAAGCTGCCTCACTGGCGGGCGAACCAACATAACAGGTGCTGGGCTCATTAACTCAGGCGCCCCAGCACAGCACGGACAACATATTGTATCATAAGGTACTACTGATAAAGACAAGACCCTCATTAAACCCTCACTAGACAGTGTCAAGTACCGCATTAAACGAGAACGGAACCCTGTCAGAACCCAGCAGTCTAGCAATCAGTTCCCAGCAGAGCTTAACAGAGCCCAGCAGAGCCCAGCGTGGCTTAGTAGAGCCTCTAAGAGGCCAGAGAATACAAACAGAAACTGAAAGTGGCCACAGGATGCCAATATCTGCTTGATACCTTCTTGATGGAGTTCTGGGAGTTCTTCTACTCCCCAACCCGAGGCCAGGTTTGACTTGTGTGAGCTTGGTCCAACAGGCTGTTGCCTGGAGGGGCCCGCAGGTCCACATACCCACCACAGCCCGGTTGGTCCGGCACTTCTTGAAGAAAACTATCTAGTTTTCTCTTGAAGATGTCCACGGTTGTTCCGGCAATATTTCTTATACTCTGATGTTTATACAGTGTTCTCTAATTGTGCCTATGGCACCTCTGCTCTTCGCTGGTTCTATTCTGCATTTTCTTCCATATCGTTCACTCCAGTACGTTGTTATTTTACTGTGTAGATTAGGGACCAGACCCTCCAGTATTTTCCACATTTATATTATTTCATATCGCTCTCTTCTCCTTTCTAGTGAGTACACTTGGAGAGCTTTGAGACGAACCCAATCATTTAGGTGCTTTGATAGACAGAGACCTGCAGCATAGCGTAACAGAGACCAAAGAAAATCAGCAGAGACCAGCACAAGTCAGCGGGGGTCCCCATCGCAGATCAGCAGATAACAGAAAAAAAAGCAAGCAGTGGCTGACCAGCAGAGATCAGCGTGGCCGAGATGCTAGCAGGCAGGGGAGGAGGTGTGGGGGAAAGGGGGTGGAGGCGGCAGGTGTGGCCACACACACTCACCTGCTCCACTACACCTAACCTAGAACCGCCCCGCCCCGCTGGCCGCCAGGTGACACCGCCCGCCGTCCCCCCACCCACTTTCACTATCCCCGCCGCCCACACGTCCTCTCCTTGCCTAGTTTGGCCTCAGGGATTTTCCTGGGGAGATAGTTCCGTTTGGGTATGGCGCAGTGGTTGGTGGTGGTGGTGGTTTGAGGGAGTAGAGAATGGTGGTGGTGGAGGGAGTGATGGTGGTGGTGGAGGCAGTGATGGTGGTGGTGGAGGCAGTGATGGTGGTGGTGGAGGCAGTGATGGTGGTGGTGGAGGCAGTGATGGTGGTGGTGGAGGCAGTGATAATACTTACATACCTTATCAGTATTTACCTATCAGTGACTACGAGGGGGTGAGGTCTAGCTCTGCATGCCCCGCCTACTGGCCTTGTTGTACCTGTTGCGTTACAATTGAAATATTCTGATGCTCAAGTTCTTTATTGAATCTGGCATTAGAGCTGTGGCTGGAGGTGGCTTCCACAACTTCTTTAAGTGCATTCCACTTGTTGACTGCCTGTTCAGGGGTATTTCCTCGCGCTCCTTTACCTCATTTGCATTTCCAGCTTCCTTCCATGTCCTCTTGTCCTGCTTTCTCTTAGGCTGAAGAGACTATCCTTGTCTACCTTATCTATTTCCCTCAATATCTTGTATGTTACGATCATATCCCCTCTGTTTCTTCTATCCTCTATGGTTCTAAGATTTAGTTCCATTAGCCTATTTTCGTAGCTCAAGCCTCTTAGCTCTGGCACCATCTTGTTACAAACCTTCGTATTTTTATATATTTTGGCTTTATGCTTCTCAAGGTGCGGGTTCCATGCCGGTGCTGCATATTCCAGTACTGGTCTAACAAATGTTGAGCAGATTGCCTGGAAGGTGTCTTGATTTAGACGCTCTAAATCTTTCTAAATGACGTTCTTATATTTGTCACCATCCCATACGCTGCTGATGTTATCCTGTTTATGTGTGTCTCCAGTGTTTGTGTTGGAGCTGTATCCCTTCCCAAATCTTTCTCTCTTTCTGATTCCTGTAGTTGCCTTCCCCTTATGGTGCTGAGGCCTTCTGGTCTCCTCTCTCCCCATCTGCATTACCTTACACTTGTTGGGATCGAATTCCAGCAACCATTTGTTTGATAGCTCTTGGAATTTGTCTAGGTCCTCCTGTAACTTCCTGCAGTCCTCCTCTGTTTTTACATTCCTCATCAGCTTTACGTCATCTGCAAACATGTATGAGTTTACTTCCTCAGACAGGATCCTTCACGTGATTTGAAGAGGCGGAGATGGTGGAGGCATTGATAGTGATGGAAGGGCTGTGTCACCACTCTGTGCTCCTCTATAGCTGTGTGTCACCACTCTGTGCTCCTCTATAGCTGTGTGTCACCACCCTGTGCTCCTCTATAGCTGTGTGTCACCACCCTGTGCTCCTCTATAACTGTGTGTCACCACTCTGTGCTCCTCTATAACTGTGTGTCACCACCCTGTGCTCCTCTATAGCTGTGTGTCACCACTCTGTGCTCCTCTATAACTGTGTGTCACCACTCTGTGCTCCTCTATAGCTGTGTGTCACCACTCTGTGCTCCTCTATAGCTGTGTGTCACCACCCTGTGCTCCTCTATAGCTGTGTGTCACCACCCTGTGCTCCTCTATAACTGTGTGTCACCACTCTGTGCTCCTCTATAACTGTGTGTCACCACTCTGTGCTCCTCTATAGCTGTGTGTCACCACTCTGTGCTCCTCTATAGCTGTGTGTCACCACTCTGTGCTCCTCTATAGCTGTGTGTCACCACCCTGTGCTCCTCTATAGCTCTGTGTCACCACTCTGTGCTCCTCTATAGCTGTGTGTCACCACTCTGTGCTCCTCTATAGCTGTGTGTCACCACTCTGTGCTCCTCTATAGCTGTATGTCACCACTCTGTGCTCCTCTATAGCTGTGTGTCACCACTCTGTGCTCCTCTATAGCAGTGTGTCACCACTCTGTGCTCCTCTATAGCTGTGTGTCACCACTCTGTGCTCCTCTATAGCTGTGTGTCACCACTCTACGCTCCTCTATAGCTGTGTGTCACCACTCTGTGCTCCACTATAGCTGTGTGTCACCACTCTACGCTCCTCTATAGCTGTGTGTCACCACTCTGTGCTCCTCTATAGCTGTGTGTCACCACTCTGTGCTCCTCTATAGCTGTGTGTCGCCACTCTGTGCTCCTCTATAGCTGTGTGTCACCACTCTGTGCTCCTCTATAGCAGTGTGTCACCACTCTGTGCTCCTCTATAGCTGTGTGTCACCACTCTGTGCTCCTCTATAGCTGTGTGTCACCACTCTACGCTCCTCTATAGCTGTGTGTCACCACTCTGTGCTCCTCTATAGCTGTGTGTCACCACTCTGTGCTCCTCTATACTGTCACCTCACACAATATGAGAGGTGTTACCCTCCTCTGGCTAACCCACCCGTGCACTCCCTCCCTCCCTCCCTCCCTCCATTAACCATACCCCCTCCCCATTACCCACTCCCTCCCTCCCCCATTCCATGAACCCTTCCCCTTTAACCCACACCCTCCCCTATTCTCCAATCCCTTCCCTATTACCTACTCTACTGTTACCCACTCCCTCCCTAAAACCCAGCATCCACTTTTGCTTTCCTTTTTTTTTGAGTAAAGAGGATGGAGAGGCATAGGTGAAGGGACGTTTAGAAATCTAGAAATCTAGAAAAATTTCTACAGCTAGAAATCGCAGTCTCCGTGGTGTAGTGGTAAGACACTCGCCTGGCGTTCCGCGAGCGCTATGTCATGGGTTCGTATCCTGGCCGGGGAGGATTTACTGGGCGCAATTCCTTAACTGTAGCCTCTGTTTAACGCAACAGTAAAATGTGTACTTGGATGAAAAAACGATTCTTCGCGGCAGGGGATCGTATTCCAGGGACCCTAGGATTAAGGACTTGCCCGAAACGCTACGCGTACTAGTGGCTGTACAAGAATGTAACAACTCTTGTATATATCTCAAAAAAAAAAAAAAAAAAAAAAAAAAAAAAAAAAAAAAATGGGAAATACAGTGAGAGTAATGGCAGCAGGCGGGCTGTCCGCCTTGCTGGCACGATGTGTGGGAGTTGGTAGCTAAGTTAAGCTTGCTCTCTCTCTCTCTCTCTCTCTCTCTCTCTCTCTCTCTCTCTCTCTCTCTCTCTCTAGTCAAGGAGCTGTGAGTGTGTGAGATTCTTTACGTGTGTTTCAGCCTATATGGGTGTCTGTAGATGAATACTGTGTAGCATTCATATATACACACTCCGATGCTTCCACACATGATGTGGTGGAAGCAGACGCCATACACAGTTTCAAATGTAGATATGATAGAGCCCAGTAGGCTCAAGAATCTGTACACCAGTTGATTGACCGTTGAGAGGCGGGACCAAAGAGTCAAAGCTCAACCCCCGCAGTGGGTACACATGTTATGTTGTTCTTTTTAAGGCTTATATATATATATATATATATATATATATATATATATATATATATATATATATATATATATATATATATATATATATATATATATATATATATAAATAATCACTTTTTTATGCAATTAATTTGGGGGGGGGGGGGTTCTGGTCTGAATTTCATTTGGGAATTATGTTCTGTGGGGCTGGATTTTCACTTAGTAAATCGAGGCTCTTGGGCCACCAGCTGTGAGAGCGGGGCGTTACACCTAGCCTTTCTAACATTGGGTCCTCTAACATTTCAATTGCTGCCTTGGTTGGCTTTGCTAGTCCTGGTTGGCATATTATTTGGGTGACATCGTCAGCGTATGTGACGTATTCTCCATGTTGGGGTTGGGGTTGGTCAGCTGTATATATGTTGAATAGAGTGGGGGAGCAGCTGCCTTGTGGTACTCCACTTTTCAGTTCTTTTTTGTCACCCAAGTAGCTGCCGATATTAAGCCTAGCAGTTCTGTTGTCTATAAAGCTGCAGAGAGGAGCAGTAACTCTCTGTGGGAGTCCTAGCTCAGATATATTATATTTGAGGCCTGTGTCCCGCACTTTGTCCAAGGCTTTGTATCTAAGCACTATATCACCCCTACCCCATCATACGGGTGGTGACGGACCCCATACCCATCCTACGAGCGGTGGTGGACCCCATACCCATCCTACGGGTGGTGACGGACCCCATACCCATCCTACGGGTGGTGACGGACCCCATACCCATCCTACGAGCGGTGGTGGACCCCATACCCATCCTACGGGTGGCGACGGACCCCATACCCATCCTACGAGCGGTGACGGACCCAATACCAAACACGGGTGACTCGTATCTTCCCGTTTGAAAGCCGTATCAACAATTATATTACCGTTAAATCTGAAAACAAATTGATTGGCTGCAGAATGATGCTGTTCCTCTCTCTCGCTCTTGCCTCTTGGAGTTTATTTTGTGGCACTAAATACTTGGGGTTTTTAATGACCTTAAGACGGTACCGGCTGGTGGTGTGGTTGTTGGGTGGTGGTGTGGTTGTTGGGTGGTGGTGTGGTTGTTGGCTGGTGGTGTGGCATCTATCGACCCCCACCACAACCGTAAATCAGGCTTCAGGTGTGGCTCCCTCAGTCACTCCTCAAATACACATCTCCCAACGGCACAGGATTGAGCAGAATTGTCTTTGCCAAGTGATTTAATCCAAGAATTTGCCATCGGTTGGCACTGGCCGTTTAGCGGAACGAGATGGTCGATTTTAGATACCTGAAGCCCCACCTAAACTCCTACAGCACTATCTACACCGCTTCGTGTAGCATCTCCTGCTGCACCAGACTGCCTGCTGACGGAGACTGCCTGCTGACGGAGACTGCCTGCAGACGAAGACTACCTGCTGACGAAGACTGCCTGCTGACGAAGACTGCCTGCTGACGGAGACTGTCTGCTGACGAAGACTGCCTGCTGACGAAGACTGCCTGCTGACGAAGACTGCCTGCTGACGAAGACTGCCTGCTGACGAAGACTGCCTGCTGACGAAGACTGCCTGCTGACGAAGACTGCCTGCCGACGAAGACTACCTGCCGACGAAGACTGCCTGCTGACGAAGACTGCCTGCTGACGAAGACTGCCTGCCGACGAAGACTGCCTGCCGACGGAGACTGTCTGCTGACGGAGACTGCCTGCTGACGAAGACTGCCTGCTGACGAAGACTGCCTGCTGACGAAGACTGCCTGCTGACGAAGACTGCCTGCTGACGAAGACTGCCTGCTGACGAAGACTGCCTGCCGACGAAGACTGCCTGCCGACGAAGACTGCCTGCCGACGAAGACTGCCTGCTGACGAAGACTGCCTGCTGACGAAGACTGCCTGCCGACGAAGACTGCCTGCCGACGAAGACTGCCTGCTGACGAAGACTGCCTGCTGACGAAGACTGCCTGCTGACGGAGACTGCCTGCTGACGAAGACTGCCTGCTGACGAAGGCTGCCTGCCGACGAAGACTGCCTGCCGACGAAGACTGCCTGCTGACGAAGACTGCCTGCTGACGAAGACTGCCTGCCGACGAAGACTGCCTGCTGACGGAGACTACCTGCCGACGACTCTCCATGACGGTGCTGGCCCCAGGGCGCCGTGACCGTCATGGGAGCCTCAGATCACGGATACAAATAATTGGATCAAACGTTGAAGGTTTCCCAATTTAATGTTGTTATACCTCCGAATACTTTGCTGAGACGTATTGGGTGATGTGATGATAACTCTTCTCCCTCTCTCACCCCTACTCTCTCCCCCCCTCTTATCATCCCCTTCCTCTCCCACAAACCCCCTCCCTCTTCCTCTCTTTCTCGAACCCAAATCCTCCCTCTTCTTCTCTTCCCCTTTACTCTCTGATCCCCCCCCCCTCTCTTCCTCCGCCTCTCTCCTCTCTCTTTACTTCAAGGTTTTGATATTCATTCTCTCACACGTCTGGCACCGCATGTGTGTGTGTATTTACTATTTGTATCTGCAGAATCGAGCTATTAGCTCTTGGACCCCGCCTTTCTAGCCAATCTATTTTTCCTCTTTTGTGCCAACTACATATATTTCTCTCTAACACACGCTCTCACACATATTGCCAGGAAGCAGTCCGTAGCAGCTAACTCCCTAGGTACCTATTTACTGATAGGTGAACAGGTGCATCAGGGTCAGAGAAACTCTGCCCAGTTTTGTTTCCGCCGGCGCCGGGAAGCGAACCCGGGACCACATGAATACGTACCCAGCATGCTGTCCACTCAGCCACCAGCGCCCTGTGTGTGTGTGTGTATGTCACAAGGCATGTCGATTAAGGCAGTGTCTGGGATGCTCCCTGACGCAGGTTCGAATCCTCGTCACGGCCCTTGTGGATTTGTTCGTGTGTGTGTGTGTGTGTGTGTGTGTGTGTGTGTGTGTGTGTGTGTGTGTGTGTGTGTGTGTGTGTGTGTGTGTGTGTGTGTGTCTGTGTCCATTATTTACATTATTAACTACCATATATACATTTTTCCCTCTGTCGTCCATGGACATGATTAGAAATCTGTTCCACTATATATAATGTTTGGTATTTCAGCTTTCAGACCTTGGTGCATATATTAGGTCAGTAAGATTTCCATTTGATTGATTCAGTATTCTGTTGTCGCTACTAGTGAAACACCTACAGGCGTATTAATTGATGCTAATGACATGCTTCAGGCTGCTTTTGTGTGTCAACAATATCGTGCTTGAGACGTCAACACGCGATGGTATCCAGAGGAATTTAATCTCGTCAACTTTGTTCAGCAACTAAAACATTAACACGTGTGTGTGTGTCACTGCTATGTGCCTTCAGTGCCACGAGTTGCAGTAAATAATTCCAGTGCCTTGCAGTATATACCTGCAAGTATAACAAACATGCAGTATATCTACCTGCAAGCTGGTACTTTCCCAGTCATTGTTGTATGAACGAGATAGATATAATTAAAAAAAAAAATCGCCAAGCCATTACGACTGTATAGCACTGGGAAGGGGTCAGGATAAGGATTTGGGAAGGGACGGCGGAAAAGAATGGTGCCCACCACTTAGACAGGTCGGGGATTGAACGCCTGACCTGCACAAAGCGAGACCCCTTTCTCTACCGTCCAGCCCAAGTGGTTGGTGTATGAACGAGAGAAGATCCCTATATGCGCATGCTGGAACTCTTCCACCTATGTCTACAGAGCTATCAGTGTAGCAGTGATAAACAGCGCCACCTGAGAGAAAGCATCACTGACAGCCTGAGTTCTCAGTGATACTGTACACTGTTCACCGCTTTAATGACATAGCGTGTACACTATGTTCCTTGAGTGACTTTACGAAATCTACCGAGAGGTCCCAGTTCTTCCGTGGATTAATTAATTTACCATTAATTGGATCGGTTCCATGTTTAACATGTTGATGGATTTTGCTACCTTTTTCAATCAAAATGTGATATCAAATTCACTTATCCTTCTATGCTACACCCCGGAGAGTCTAACATCAGAGGCAACGTAATCTGAAATTTCACACTGATGAGATCGACTTAGTAATTTCACACTGAAAGATATGCCGATGGACACATTTCCCCGGCTTATATTGAGCAGTACTCACCAGATTACTCAGCTCTAATACTGAGTACTTTCATGTACCCTCAACCTCCCGCCATGACTCGTGTAGCCTCGACATCCTCCTCGTCTAATTAACTTAATTGCTTTACTACCCTTAGACTGAAGAAGTTCCTTCTAGCATCTCTGTCACTTATTTATGTCTCCATATTCCATTTTTATGTTCCATTGTATATGTTCCATTGTATATGTTCCAACCCGTTCTCGCAAATTTAATAAGTCAATATTGACTTATTAAATATGTGCATAGGTGACATACTTAACATAATAGTTTCCCTTGAAAAGCTTCATAGAAAACACCGACCTTACCTAACCTACTTAGTATGTTAAGATAAGCATCTTATTGCTTCGCAATTACAATTATTACCTAACATATACCTATAATAGGTTAAGTAACAATTGTAATTACGAAGCTATAAGATGCTTATTTTAACATACTAAGTAGGTTAGGTAAGGTCGGTGTTTTCTATGAAGCTTTTCAAGGGAAACTATTATGTTTAGTATGTCACCTATGCACGCAACTAATAAGTCAATATTGACTTATTAAATTTGCGAGAACGGGTTGATATGTTCAGAGATTGAGACGTAACTCTGAAGGTTACAGTGAGGGTTTACTGGTTCACAGGTTCGCACCTCAGGTGAAGGATCCTGCTAGCGCTTACTGAGTGGTGCTTATAGGCCGTAACACACTCTTCTGGAGCAGCACTGCCCCGCTCCTGTGCCAGGTAAGTCCACTACGGGCTCACCATAGCCCGTGCTACTTGCCCCGCTCCTGTGCCGGGTAAGTCCACTACGGGCTCACCATAGCCCGTGCTACTTGCCCCGCTCCTGTGCCAGGTAAGTCCACTACGGGCTCACCATAGCCCGTGCTACTTGCCCCGCTCCTGTGCCGGGTAAGTCCACTACGGGCTCACCATAGCCCGTGCTACTTGCCCCGCTCCTGTTCCGGGTAAGTCCACTACGGGCTCACCATAGCCCGTGCTACTTGCCCCGCTCTTGTGCCGGGTAAGTCCACTACGGGCTCACAATAGCCCGTGCTACTTGGAACTTTTTGTTCCCAGTAGCTGAATCTTAAGCAACAACGACATCTTATGGAGCTAGTGTGTCCCAGCACCTGAAGCTATCCAAAAGAACTTTTTCAGTGTCAGAGTAGTTAACAGGTGGAATGCTTTAGAGTGATGTGGTGGAGGCTGACTCCATACACAGTTTCAAATGTAGATATGATAGAGCCCAGTAGGCTCAGGAACCTGTACACCAGTTGATTGACGGTTGAGAGGCGGGACCAAAGAGCCAGAGCTTAACCCCCGCAAGTACAACTAGGTGAGCAACGTCAAAACTACCCTGAACAACTTCACTCCTGGCCGAGAGGGGGCTAGGGGTGTGAAGGCCTGGTCGAGGACCGGGCCGCAGGGACGTTGAGCCCCGAAATCATGGCAAGATAGTCCCGTAGGCCAGTCTCCCGACGTACCACACACAACCTGCCCCAACCAATCATTTATATCATCTGACCCACCCTTTGCCTCCCCACCCACCTCGCGACCCACCCTCTGCCTCCCCACCCACCTCCCGACCCAGGCGTCACTGTCCGCCTCCGCCCACCGCCCGCCACCCATTACCATAGAGAGAGAGAGAGAGAGAGGAGCTCCACCCATCTCTCTTCTCCTCTACCACACTACTTGTTACGCCCTTCACCTGTGGTCCTGGTTCTCTATTTTTCACATGTTTTTCCGCATACTTCGATCAGTGTTCTTGTGAACCTTATTGCATATATATATATATATATATGTCGTACCTAGTAGCCAGAACGCACTTCTCAGCCTACTATGCAAGGCCAAATTTGCCTAATAAGCCAAGTTTTCATGAATTAATTGTTTTTCGACGACCTAACCTACCTAACCTAACCTAACCTAACTTTTTCGGCTACCTAACCTAACCTAACCTATAAAGATAGATTAGGTTAGGTTAGGTAGGGTTGGTTAGGTTCGGTCATATATCTACGTCAATTTTAACTAAAATAAAAAAAAATTGACCTCATACATAATGAAACGGGTAGCTTTATCTTTTCATAAGAAAAAAAATAGAGAAAATATATTAATTCAGGAAAACTTGGCTAATTAGGCAAATTTGGCCTTGCATAGTAGGCTGACAAGTGCGTTCTGGCTACTAGGTACGACATATATATATATATATATATATATATATATATATATGTCGTACCTAATAGCCAGAACGCACTTCTCAGCCTACTATTCAAGGCCCGATTTGCCTAATAAGCCAAGTTTTCATGAATTAATGTTTTTTCGTCTACCTAACCTACCTAACCTAACCTAACCTAGCTTTTTTTGGCTACCTAACCTAACCTTACCTATAAATATAGGTTAGGTTAGGTTAGGTAGGGTTGGTTAGGTTCGGTCATATATCTACGTTAATTTTAACTCCAATAAAAAAAAATTGACCTCATACATAGAGAAAAGGGTTGCTTTATCATTTCATAAGAAAAAAATTATAGTAAATATATTAATTCAGGAAAACTTGGCTTATTAGGCAAATCGGGCCTTGAATAGTAGGCTGAGAAGTGAGTTCTGGCTACTAGGTACGACATATATATATATATATATATATATATATATATATATATATATATATATATATATATATATGCAATAATATATATATATATATATTATATATATTATATATATTATATATATATATATATATATATATATGTCGTACCTAATAGCCAGAACGCACTTCTCAGCCTACTATTCAAGGCCCGATTTGCCTAATAAGCCAAGTTTTCATGAATTAATGTTTTTTCGTCTACCTAACCTACCTAACCTAACCTAACCTAGCTTTTTTTGGCTACCTAACCTAACCTTACCTATAAATATAGGTTAGGTTAGGTTAGGTAGGGTTGGTTAGGTTCGGTCATATATCTACGTTAATTTTAACTCCAATAAAAAAAAATTGACCTCATACATAGAGAAAAGGGTTGCTTTATCATTTCATAAGAAAAAAATTATAGTAAATATATTAATTCATGAAAACTTGGCTTATTAGGCAAATCGGGCCTTGAATAGTAGGCCTGAAAAGTGAGTTCTGGCTACTAGGTACGACATATATATATATATATATATATATATATATATATATATATATATATATATATATATATATATATATATATATATATATATATATAACTATGACCCTATAGGAAAAGTATAATGAAAATGACTAGGATTTTTTTAACATAAGTATGAATTATTAGTCAGTTAAAATATATGTTGCAAATGATATCCAATTACTTCAATATATATATTTTCATGGAAGTATTTGGTTTGGTGGCCTCAGCTTCTCTTGTCATGTTGTCACTCGGAGCTAACATATCCGGAGATCCTGGTGACGTTTGGGACACCCTGTGGATATAATTGTTAACCACATGCAGGTCGGCGTTCAATCCCCGAGTGTGTCCAAGTGGTTGCGCACCATTCCTTTTCCCTCGATAGTTCCATTCCGTTCATTTGGACCATGGGAGCCTCGAACCCAGGACCAGACTACATGTCTTCCTAGACATTAGCGTGTTTACTGGGAGGTTGTAAATAGACACTATAACACTAGCATCATGTCCTCTGCTGTTGCAAGTCCTACTGTATACTTAAGCAAGTCCTACTGTATACTTAAGCAAGTCCTACTGTATACACTTCCCTCTGAGAGTTGTATTTTTGTCAACGGTGTAGTTCAGCTGTATCTTGAGGACTATACAGACTCCTGTACTTCAGCTCCGGGTAACTTGGTATCCTGGTAACTACTACAATCACCATCTGTGGTTGATTGTTCAATAAATCCCTGAACTATATGTTTAACAAATCTCTCACCCTGTCCATAGGGGGACAGAACAAAATATATGTGTTGGTTAGCATTGTAAATGTCTGGCCACGTCTGTGGTAGGAAAACCCCCCAGCACAGATCGCGTCTTATACTTGTTACTTTTGTTTATTCTATTGTTATAATGTGTGGTTGTGTTTTCTGCCTTTCAGTCTTGTAATTACCTTTAATTACCTCTTAATTACCTTTTTATTAGTAATTCGGTCTGCATCCTTGTATATAACTTTAGTGTTACTCATCTTAAATTGGCAGTTTTGCTTTTATACGGGAATGGGGGGGGGGGGAGGAGAGCGGGTCCAGTTGTTCCCAAACCAGAGGACAAGGCGCGTACATTGAGCTAGTAACTCCTGCCTGATCACTTGGACGGGCTCTAGATAGGCTCGGTGTTGCTGTAATAAACTATATTGGTTGTCTTGTCTGTTCTTGTGCATTGTTTATGTTGTCTGGTACTAGTGGCGGTGGTGGCGGTGGGGGGCGGGGGTAGACTTAGGGGTTGACAGTGGTGGTAGGGAAGGTGGGGATGGTAATGGTAGTGGTGGAGGTACTGGTGGGGGGTGGTACTGGTGGGGGGGGGCAGCGTGACGGTACCAGGTATATATAACTTGTCACCAGAGCCACCACACTGCCCATCCCCGCCCCTAACCAACACACACACACACACACACACACACTCGGTTGAGAGGCGGGACCAAAGAGCCAAAGCTCAACCCTCGCAAGCACAACTTGGTGAGTACAAATAGGTGCGTACACATACACATTATGCATTTCACAAATAAATAAACACATTCATCAGGGGCGCCGGTGGCTGTGTGGACAGTACGCTGGGGACGTAATCCTGTGGCCCGGGTTCGATTCCCGGCGCCGGCGAGAGAAAAAAAATTGGGATGAATTTCATTCACCCTGATGCCCCTGTTACCCAGCAGTAAATAGGTACCTGGGAGTTAAACAGCTGTCACGGGCTGCTTCCTGGGTGTGTGTGTTTGTGAAAAAAAAACAGTTAGTAGGTAGTAACAGTTGATTGACAGTTGAGAGGCGGGCCGAAAGAGCAGAGCTTATCCCCCGTAAGCATAACTAGGTGAGTACACACACACACACACACACACACACACACACACACACACACACACACACACACACACACACACACACACACACACACACACACACGACATTATGCAAGTCAAAAATAAACAAACACACTTCGACGATAGTCTAAAAATGTCTACTTGACTTAATCTATAACAAACACAAAATTGCGAGGAGGTAAGAGTAAGAAGAGCTGTAAGTACTGAGAAGAAGTACACAATGATGAGAAGGAAGCTCCTACAGTAGAAAATGTCGCAGCCTTGGTAGTTGACACAAGACCTCACCTCACCACGGTGGCACACACACAGTAGCTCAATATTATCTGCTGCTGCTAATATTATCTGCTAATATTATCTTCAGCAACAATGGAGGAGTATAAAGGTCTCTGCACGACATACACAACCTTTCTAAGATTCATCTCGAGTATGCAACCAAGCCATGGAGTCCCACCTGAAAAACCCACAGTGGTAAAAGGTACAATGATATGCAATATGACTTGTTACTGAATACATGATATAATATCGACAGTGAAAACAACTAACATATGTGTGTGTGTGTGTGTGTGTGTGTGTGTGTGTGTGTGTGTGTGTGTGTGTGTGTGTGTGTGTGTGGGCTAGTTTACTAGCCAACCTAACCTGTTGTGACGTGCCCTAAGTCAATTCTTGTCCGAACGTTGACCGCCTCAGTGACACATTTTAACGAACTGTGCATTTAAAGTCATTATTTTTTTCTAAATATAAATGATTATAATGTATTACAATCTTGTTCGTTATTATACGAGACGTTCAAAGAGGTACGATTCGAACAGAGTAGGTTAGCGAAGCACTATTTGAGAAATGTTTGAACGTCATCAATTGTGAGTCGTGTTAAGGGTTTTTCCTTTTAAACAAGAGGTTTGGCGGCAAGATTAACGAGCATTTGGAAAATGTTTACGAGGACGGACTGTCAACTGAAGCCTACATGAAGGCACAAGTGTTGCAGAGGTTCAACTGAGGACTCGAACTGCTGTAACCAGAGGGGGTCATGAACCACAACTTGGTGAACAGTTTGGAGGGGGATCCAATACCAACCAGGAGCACGTTGTACCTCGCTCTAATAATTATAGAATTTAGTTCGTACTACTATCCCCTCTACTATATCTTATTTTGCTCCTTGCCGCTCTTGCCTATTTATTGCCTGCATTTACTTCCTCATCACAATCGACTTGAGAATGGTCCAGGACGGATCGAAACGTCGTCGTCCCTTCACCTTCTAGTGTGTGGTCTGGTCAACGTCAATTATAGAAATTCAGTTAATTGAAGTTTTCAAGCCCGTTCAGTAAAATACAATCAGCAATAACGCTCGGTAAGAATATTTATTTGTTTTACATCCGTGATGCCTCGTATAAATAAATGTTAGAATATGTCGTTCAAGTTGAGCCCCCCCGGGGGCGCCTGGTGTTGCCTGGGGCCGTGGCGGGCGGCTTCTGCTCTGCCGGGAGACACTGGAAGACGCTTTGCGTTCTTGCCCATGTGGGGGTACGATTTTAGGATGGGCCGTGTTTTTACCCTGATTACCCAGTTATCTCTGTGTGGGGGTCGGGCCCGGTGCTCGCTTCCCTGAGGGACTCAGCAATCATCTGTCCATCTGTGTGGTTATTCGCCGCAAGTCGCATTCGTTTCCGCCGACAGTCTACGTTCATTTAGCCGTACGGCTTTGTGATTTACCCTTCAAGGGAACGCCGGGGTACGTTGGCACCACTGCCGTCACGGCCGCTATGCAGCAGCACCAACAGCAACAACATGCTGAACCCATTCTCACTGCGGTGAAGGCGTCAGGTGGTGTCCCGGCCTGCCCTCATTTCTTGACAACCCTCAAATATGAAGTGATTTTTTTTTTTATCTCTGCGACGTCAGTATTGCAGGTGCTTTTAATTTCAGTGAACCAAAGCGCATTTTTAGTCGAGGCCGAGAGCGTTTAAATTCTAGTGCAATGTGTGCGTGTACGGGTTGTACAGGGCCGAGAGGGAGCACCACGGTTGTGAAGGGTTGTGCACAACCTTTTACAAGTGTTGCGCTTGTGGTGCACATCCGTGGCCGGTTGTGCACCAAGTGGCAGGGTCCTAAGTCGGCGTCAAAGCTGTGGAACCTCGATAAATGTCCAGTCTTGGGAGCCCTGATTAACGTCCAACTTGGGGGGGAGCCTCGATCAGTGTCTTCAGTAGTTCATACCTACATAGATGGTTGGATCCGGGCACAGGTTAGCTTGTCCCATTAGGCTTGGCGAAGTACTTAATTATGGCTGTGATCAAGTTGCTCGTGACTTGACACCTGTGGTTTGAGGTTTTCCATTGTTTAAAGGCAGTATATTTTGCTAAGTATCCACCCAGTCGGTGCTTCCTCACCCCGTCGGGGGGCCAGAGTGAAACAAAGAACTCTACAGATGCCCACTGGAGAAACTCAGTGCTTTTCTTGTATTGCTTTTATGATGCGGTCCAGATGCCAGCATTTCTAAGATTCTTAATTCTGAAATATTTTCATCGTGTGTCAGGGAGTACCACCTCTTAGGAGTACGTCCATCTCCATCAGGGTGAGCTCTCAGACGTCTGTCAACTGGTCTACACCGTTGGCCCACAACCCCGCGTTGAAATCTTCGTCAACCCGTCTTGGTATTCCTGGTGGAAGTGTGTCCTGGTGTCTTGGTTAACTCCCGGAATCGGTACCTGCAGGCCTCGTGGATGTCTGCTAGAAAGACCTCAAGATTGTGTTTCTAACAATGTAAATGATCTCTACATTCTTCTATGCATAGTTGTATGTAAGCCTCCCTGGCACCTACAGTGAGTGTGCCCAGTCTTCTATCCCTCTCTCTCTTTCTCTCTCAACCTGACCTGGCAAGAAAATTAGGGAGCTCACTCTCTTTCTCTCTCTCTTATCCACTCTACATCACTAGCGGTTCGGAGTCTGCGCTGGGCAGACGAGCCACCGAGCTTGGTTCTGATTTACTAGAGCTCTGTCTGTAGCCTCTCTTGAGCTGCAGTTATTTTATGTTTTGGTGTGTACCTCAGCATTCCTTCTCTTCGGTCCTCTGCTTCCCAGTTCGTTTTGACTGGAATGTTGCTTGACCTCCGTCTATCTGAGCGCCTTCCAGTTCTCTCCCTGGTGGGTCTTCATATTTATTTTAATCTACATTTTCTTTAACAGGAGCTCACTTGTTTTTCTATGCGCCTGAGCTTCTCTGTGCACTTGCGCTTTTGTCTGCCCACCTGCGATTATCTCTGTGCACCTGTGTTTATGTCTGTTCATCTGCGCTTTTCTCTGTGCACCTGCGCTTCTCTGCACCTACGATGCTCTATGCTCCCGCGTTTCTCTCTGCTTGTGTAATCATCACTTCTACTTCCAACCGTCGTCACTACTTCCACCATCAACTAATTGAGAGTGGGTTTGCTTAGCCACGAGCGCCTGAACCTACACATACTTACGTACCATGTCCGGGAGCACGTACAAATGTAGTTCATTCAGTTCCAATACTGCTCTTCAGTCTGGAAGCTGAGGTAGAGTGTGTCCAAACTCAAGTATACTAAGTGTAAAGCCAGGCTAATCTCTCTCTCACTCACTCTGTTACTCTTGTGCCTTTCTCTTTTCTCACTCCTAAATGTCTTTCGGGGTTCTCTCTTTCACATCCATTTCATAATTTTAAGTGTCCATGGTGACGGGATCTTTCAATGTGCAGATCCAGGCGTCCTTGGAGGCTAATGTTATACAATTCGTTAAGTATTCCATTCCACGATGGTGCGTCAAGAGCTTTAATTATCCGCGTCACAGGGGATGCATGTATGGGGGGGGGGTGTGCTTCGCCTTCAGTTTTGTTGACAGTTAAGTCGAGAACGAACCCAAGTTCTGGAGGATATTCAAGATGTAGGTGTGCCTTGTGGTGCCAAGATTACGGAATTCTACTGTGTCTAAGCTGGTCTTTGCTTTGTTTACTAACATTTGTATGTTGGCAGCATGTCTTATATGGAACTTTTGGTTCGATGATGATTTTTCTCTTTGATTTTCAAATGGTATTTATGATACTTATTGTCTCTGATGTATCACCGGAGTTATGTCAGGCCGGGAATGGGATGTGTTTATACCGTTGAAGGGAGGCTGGTCCGGCCGGAACGAGTGTATAGGGGTGAGTGAGTGAGTGATAGGCAACTGATACACACACACACACACACACACACACACAGGCTGATGAGCAACCTACACTCCTTCCTCTAAGGGAAATTTTCTACACACCTCTTCACTGATTCCCTGCATCCTTTCTACTCCCATGCAAGTCCTGTCGCAGCCTCCCATGCAACTCACAGCCCCCCCTACAATCTTCACTCCCCCCCCCTGCAAACACTCACAAACCTCCCCTGCAGCTCTTACAGCGCCCCTAGCAACTCTCACAGGCCCCCCCCCCAGGCCAGAAACTCTCACCTGACGGCAGGAGAAGGTGTGAGGCGGCCATGTTATATTTACCTGGTGTGTGTAGCACTGCACGACCTCCTGTGCTTCCCTCCCATCACTCTACCTCTCAACTCCCATCACTGCAGCACCTCTCCCCTCCCCTCTCTCTCATTATATATATATATATATATATATATATATATATATATATATATATATATATATAATGTCGTACCTAGTAGCCAGAATGCACTTTTCGGCCTACTATGCAAGGCCCGATTTGCCTAATAAGCCAAGTTTCCCTGAATTAATATATTTTCTCTAATTTTTTTCTTATGAAATGATAAAGCTACCTATTTCATTATGTATGAGGTCAAATTTTTTTATTGGAGTTAAAATTAACATAGATATATGACCGAACCTAACCAACCCTACCTAACCTAACCTAACCTATCTTTATAGGTTAGGTTAGGTTAGGTAGCCAAAAAAGTTAGGTTAGGTAGGTTAGGGTAGTCGAAAAACAATTAATTCATGAAAACTTGGCTTATTAGGCAAATTGGGCCTTGCATAGTAGGCTGAGAAGTGCGTTCTGGCTACTAGGTACGACATTATATATATATATATATATATATATATATATATATATATATATATATATTGTGACGGTAACGCGTTGGTGTTCGGCTGTTCAAAAGCTAGGGGTATGGCCTCGTCACATATAGAAACAAAAAATAGAAAATCTGGAACTTCGTCTGTGGTAAGGTAATGAGAAGACACACAAAACACAAGTAAATTTAACAATGAAATTTTAATTACGTTAGAAAAGCAAAACATGAATAAAATGGACATACAAATTCGTATAATAAAATCAATCAAAATAGTAAGAATAATCAAATGACAAAATGAAAAGTTACTTTAAGACAAGTGAGTAATAACAAGTGAGCAATATACAATCAAATAAGAGGTGCAGGAATATTGGCTTTAAGCTATCACCTCTCTTAGTACACGTAAGCCACAGCTTAGTCTACCAACGAGACGTGTTAACCTGATGAAAGCACTGGATATTCTGAGATCTGGTGGTCGTGTGGCCCCAGACATCAAGTAGTGTGGTGGGTGGAGTGCAGTTGCAACTGGACCCGCAGCCAATCAGTGATGAGCAGGCGACAAGACAGGTAGTTAGGTGGTTCGAGGTGGAGCAGGTGTTCCTGGCTGCATACGTTTTGCTCTCTGGCAAACCTTGGAGATGTTGTTGTCGTTGTTGGATATTTCTGCCATACTAGTTTTATATAGATTTATATATCGACGTATTTTGGAGGGAAGAGCAGGCTCAATCTCTTGAAGGAGATTATCGTCACGATATATATATATATATATATATATGTATATATATAATGACATTGTCACATTCTTAATCACGTGTTTATTTTCGTGATATACACACACATATATATATATATATATATATATATATATATATATATATATATATATATATATATATATATATATATATATATATATATATATATATATATATATTGGTGTATACTGGCAGCAGGTTTTCTTTCAAACATGTTTCATTGAATATGACCGCATATTCTGTATTTATTATTTTCTGGTTTAGGGCTTCTATCCCTCTAACTATTTTCTTAGCATCAGGGCTTAATTGAAATAGGAGTTCTCCAAAACTCATTTTCGTACTTTTAAGGTGAAGAAAAGAAGTGATTTACTATAGAGTGTATTACACTTATTTGTATAATTTGCACGACGTTTCGAACCTCCATGGTTCATTCTCAAGTGAACAGATCTTACAATACTAGTTGATTTTATACCCGCATTAGGTCAGGTGATAATACAATGAAGGTGAAAACATGGGGGGATACATAAGGGATAAACATAGGGGCTGCAGAAGGCTTATTGGCCCATACGAGGCATCTCCTATCTAAACACAAAGATTAATCCAGTGTAATTGGCCTGTTATGTTGGACATTGTCTTCTGTGTTGGCATCGATATGTTCTTGTCTTGTCCTTTCTCTCATGGTGGGTAGAGTAAATAGTTCCGTGATTTGGGTGTTCATGGTAGGTCGCTCTATTCTTATGTGAATTGCCTCAAGAATTTGTAATCTTCTTGAATCTTGGGTTTTGTCTATTATGCAAGTATTCTTGTTCAACATTTCTCTTGTTAGAGTAATGTCATGGGTTTGTCTCATGTGATTCCTAGGGGCACCAGATTGAAGATGGCATGTCAAACGCCTCGTCAGCTTGGTCGACGTCATACCTATGTACTTACATTGAAGGTTACATCCTTCGTGGGGGCAAGTGTACATGTATACAACGCTTGACTGCTGTAGAGGGTTCTCCGTCGGCTTCGGGCTGTTTTTGATAAGGAGTTCGGAAGTCTTCTTGGTTTTGTAGAATATTATCAGGTTTATGTTTTGGCCCCACCACGGGTCACCACGGGTCACGACGCCCCACGACAGCTCACCACGGGTCACGACGCCCCACCACGGGTCACGACGCCCCACCACGGGTCACGACGCCCCATCACGGGTCACGACGCCCCACCACGGGTCACGACGCCCCACCACGGGTCACGACGCCCCACCACGGGTCACGACGCCCCACCACGGGTCACGACGCCCCACCACGGGTCACGACGCCCCACCACGGGTCACGACGCCCCACCACGGGTCACGACGCCCCACCACGGGTCACGACGCCCCACCACGGGTCACGACGCCCCACCACGGGTCACGACGCCCCACGACAGCTCACCACGGGTCACGACGCCCCACGACGCCTCACGACAGCTCACCACGGGTCACGACGCCCCACCACGGGTCACGACGCCCCGCCACGGGTCACGACGCCCCACCACGGGTCACGACGCCCCACCACGGGTCACGACGCCCCACCACGGGTCACGACGCCCCACCACGGGTCACGACGCCCCACCACGGGTCACGACGCCCCACCACGGGTCACGACGCCCCACGACAGCTCACCACGGGTCACGACGCCCCACGACGCCCCACGACGCCTCACGACAGCTCACCACGGGTCACGACGCCCCACCACGGGTCACGACGCCCCACCACGGGTCACGACGCCCCACCACGGGTCACGACGCCCCACCACGGGTCACGACGCCCCACGACAGCTCACCATGGGTCACGACGCCCCACGACAGCTCACCATGGGTCACGACGCCCCACCACGGGTCACGACGCCCCACGACGCCCCACGACGCCTCACGACAGCTCACCACTGGTCACGACGTCCCACGACGCCCCACCACGGGCCACGACGCCCCACCACGGGTCACGACGCCCCACCACGGGCCACGACGCCCCACCACGGGCCACGACGGGCCATGAAGCCCCATGACGCCCCACCACGCCCCACCACGGGTCACGACGCCCCACCACGGGTCACGACGCCCCACCACGGGTCACGACGCCCCACCACGGGCCACGACGCCCCACCACGGGTCACGACGCCCCACCACGGGCCAGGACGCCCCACCACGGGCCACGACGCCCCACCACGGGCCACGACGCCCCACCACGGGCCACGACGCCCCACCACGGGCCAAGACGCCCCATCACAGGCCACGACGCCCCAGTACCACGGCTTCCCATTAAGGTATGTCAACTTTCCATATAGCCTTGAGCGACGATCTTGCTTCATGCAGGCCGGCGTTCAATCCCCGACCGTCCAAGTGGTTGGGCACCATTCCTTCCCCCGTCCCATCCCATATCCTTATCCTGATCACTTCCAAGTGCCATATAGTCGTAATGGCTTGGCGCTTTCCCCTGATAGTTCCATTCCCTGGTCCATGGCGGCCGCCTGCAGTAGTCATTGTTCACTGTAGCCCATGTTGCTCTATTGTTCAGGACTACCGCATATGTGGGGGGAGGGCGTGGGGGGAGGGCGTGGGGGGAGGGCGTGGGGGAGTGGCGTGGGAGAGTGGCGTGGAAGAGTGGCGTGGGGGGGAGGGCGTGGGAGAGTGGCGCGGGAGAGTGGCGTGGAAGAGTGGCGTGGGAGAGTGGCGTGGGGGGGAGGGCGTGGGGGGAGGGCGTGGGAGAGTGGCGTGGGAGAGTGGCGTGGGAGTGTGGCGTGGGAGAGTGGCGTGGGAGAGGGCGTAGGGGGAGGGCGAGGGGGGTGGGCGGGGGGGAGGGCGTGGGGGGAGGACGTGGGAGAGTGGCGTGGGAGAGTGGCGTGGGGGGAGGGCGTGGGAGAGTGGCGTGTGGGGAGGGCGTGGGAGAGTGGCGTGGGGTTGGGCGTGGGAGAGTGGCGTGGGGGAGGGCGTAGGGGGAGGGCGTGGGAGTGTGGCGTGGGAGTGTGGCCTGGGGGGTGGGCGTGGGGGGAACTGACCAATGTGACAGGCCCGGCCATGGTCCCGCTGTTGGAGCTCCTTAAACAAATCTGCCACACGGGCCGTCCCCCCGCCCCCCCCCCCCCCGCCACACGGGCCGCCCCCCCCCTCCCCGCCACACGGGCCGCCCCCCCCCCCCCTCCCCGCCACACGGGCCGCCCCCCCCCTCCCCGCCACACGGGCCGCCCCCCCCCCCCTCCCCGCCACACGGGCCGCCCCCCCCCTCCCCGCCACACGGGCCACCTGTCATTAAACATGTATCATAGGGTTTCGACATGTTCTGGCACATGTGACACACACATCAAGGTGTGGAACACCATCCAAATGTTAGAGGACCCAATGTTAGAGGACCCAATGTTAGAGGACCCAATGTTAGAGGACACAATGTTAGAGGACCCAATGTTAGAGGACCCAATGTTAGAGGACCCAATGTTAGAGGACCCAATGTTAGAGGACCCAATGTTAGAGGATACAATGTTAGAGGACACAATGTTAGAGGATACAATGTTAGAAAGATTACTCCAAGATGAGACGCCCCGCTCCCACAGCTGGTGGCCCAAGAGCCTCGATTCACTAGATGAAAACCCCGCCCCCACAGTATATAATTCCCAGATGAAATACTGACCAGAAATCCTTCCCCCCAATAATTGGAAAAAATTGAATATATGTGTGTTTATATTTACATACACACACACTATATTATATATATATATATATATATATATATATATATATATATATATATATATATATATATATATATATATATATATATATATATATATATATAATGTATGTGTGTGTGTTTATAAATAAATCAATAAATAATAATACTAAAAATAAATAGCCTTAAACAGAACTAACATGTGTGGAAGCATAGGAGTGTGTACATATGAATGCTACACAGTATTCATCTATAGGACATCCATATATGGTGAAACACACGTGAAGAACCTCTCACACACTCACAGCTCCCTGACAAGAGGGAGCCAGCTTAGCTTAGCTGCCAACACCCACACATCGTCTCAGCAAGGCGGACAGTCCCGCCTGCTTTCATACCTCTCACTGTATTTCCCACTTCTATACTTCCCTTCACCTATGCCTCTCCTTCCTCTTTACCCCCCCCCCCCAAACAAAACACAATTCTTTCTTTAACACATAATACTACAATAGTCTCATAGACATTCATCGTCCTGCTGTGTGGCTCAGTAAACAATAACTAAGATCAGGATTGGTAGGTACGAGAGAAGAGTGTCACAAGGTCACGGGGAGTGCCACCAAGGAGCTATACTTATCCCCTTAAACTTGTCAACTTATATACAGTTGACCTGTCCCCCTCTCACCTAAGCATGGGGCCAATATGCAAATTAGTTGTACTCTCCCGCCTTGAGTACTGCTCAATCCTCACTTCCAACATCAGAGGAGGCGAGATTGATGCAACAGAGGGAGTACAGAGAACATATGCGGCACACATACACACCATGAAGCACCTAAATTATTGGCAACGTCCCTAACCTCTTAAAAGTATTCTATGGAAAGGAGACGAGAGAGGTATCACATATATGTATCACATATATACCACATATATGTATCACATATCCAATATATACATGGAAAATACTGGAAAGCTAGGTTCCAAAATTGCACAGTAAAATAATATACTGGAGGGAACAATATGGAACAAAATGCAGAGTAGAACAACTAAAGATTGTGTCTTAGGCACAATCACAGAACATTATATGAACATCAAAATTCCACGGCTGTTCAATATCTTCCCAATAAGAAATATTGCCGGAACAAAGGTGGACTTCAGATTATAGTGGATATGTGGACTTGCGGGCCGCTCCAAGCAACAGTGTGTTAGACCAAGCTCTCACAAGTCGAGCCTGTCCCCCAGGCTGGGGCTTGGGGAGTAGAACAACTCGCATAACCCTCTAAAGGTACAATCCAGGTATCTATGTGGACGACATAACTCGGGTAATCCACCACTCAGGACATTTAAAGACTGACGCTGAACACCAAAACACACACGTAGGCTACTTGCCCCCGCTCCTGTGCCAGGTAAGTTACGGGCTCACCATAGCCCGTGCTACTTGCCCCCGCTCCTGTGCCAGGTAAGTTAGGGGCTCACCATAGCCCGTGCTACTTGGAGCTTGTTCCGAGTAGCTGAATCTATAACAACAACAACTAAAACACAAAGAACCACCATAATACCTAAGCAACCTTGGAAAGAAATTGGAAATAAATAAACACCAATAAACTAAAAGTTCAAAATAATTCACATTGTCAAAAGATTAACAGAATAGGAATCAAACGTCACATCAGTGACATCATTAAGAGAGCAAGAACAACTGAAGGTAAAGTAAGAAAGATTCCGTTACCTTGGCACAAGGACACTAGTGTGAGGCTCCAGTCCGGCAGCATCTTGAAGACCTTCCCGTACCCCACCACTCTGTAAGGGAAGCCTGCATGTGTTTACCACACGCGGAGCAAAACATTCACTAAACACCATATTACAACAGGGCATTATTAAAATATTATATATTATATATTAAAATGTGTGTGTGTGTGTGTGTGTGTGTGTGTGTGTGTGTGTGTGTGTGTGTGTGTGTGTGTGTGTGTGTGTGTGTGCAAATCACGAAAATAAACACGTGATTAAAAATGTGACAGTGTACAATGTCTGTACAGTGTTAAAATGTACACTGTCATATATATATATATATATATATATATATATATATATATATATATATATATATATATATATATATATATATATATATATATATATATATATATATGTGTGTTCGAACTCAAAATCGTATCCGATTTTGCAAATCGAACACAAAATCGATCACGAAACAAGTCTTATGCGCTTTAAGCCTGTATGTACAAAGTATGTACAAAGATGTACAAGTATGTACATCAGTGCTAGAAAGATAACTCCAAGAAGAGGCGCCCTGCTCCCGCTCCTCGGGGACAAAGAATATGCATGTCTTCGAGAACAATCTTGTCCCTCAAACCCTAATTCCAAGATCAAATGTAAACCAGTAAACTCCTGGCTCAGTGTGTATCCGCTCCCGCTGTTAACTAGAGAGACTCATCCGAAGCAGACTCGTACATCACTTGAAACATCCCACAATTATGTCCCCAAATACAGCACGATTTAAGTGTACAAGAAGATGACGGAAATCAAATATTAGAGATGGGGGGGGGGAGGGAAGGAAAGCTGCACATTCCTTGACTGTCAGACCGTATGTGATACTGTTCTTTACAAAAGACTTCTAGTCAAGCTAAAGAAACAGGCTCGTGTATCTAAGACTGTTAGAGGGAAGGAATTCCTCTTACTTTTCTACTAAGACGAATTACTACTACTTCCTTCTACCTCTTACGAAGTAAGAGGTAGAAGGAATTCTACCTCTTACGAAGGAATCGAGGCAGAGTATTAGAATGGAGAAAGGCTGATGAGTGGAGTTCCCAAGGGTTGATTATAGGGGTCCATCCTGTTATTTAGTATGTCATCAACCTGGCAAAGGAAATTGCTTCGTATACATTTTTACTGATGATGCAGAGCTAACTAAAAGAATTAGATCAAATCGGAACTGTGATGCATTGCAAGTGGATCTTGACACATTCCTGAAGTGGTCTGATAAAGGGCTATTGGACTTCAACCCAGCCACAAACAATGCTATGAAGATAAGAAGCGACACGAGATTATCTACACAACAGTACACACTGAAGGAGACACAGATGGCCTGCATATAAAACAAGTTCAAGACCTGAGAGTAAAGTTAAAGACATTAACAGAATAACGTCAGAAATGTTTGCCAAAATGGCTAAGGCCTTCACGAACTTGGATAAAAAATGTTTATCTGATCCTATATACAACCTTCGTGAGATCCACTCTTGATTATGAAGCGCTCGCTGGCATGAAAACCAGTAAACAGTGTACTGAGGCCGTGACCTGCGTCACCGTAAACAGTTTACTGCGGCTGTATAAAGAGAACATTAGTAAGATAATACATCAAGACCAAACAGAACACTTAGCACTGGAGACACTAGAGTGTGGCAGGAACAAAACACTTTATAGGCTAAGATAGTTTAGATTCAGACAGTTATTGACTAAAACCGGTTTAGAAATACGGCTGTAGATTGATGCAACACGTTGGTCTTGACCACTCGGTGTCAAACTGTCCCCTCGAATAATACGTTAAATACGAATAATACATTTTGACGTCAAAATCCCCAACAGGCAAAATATGACGCACCATAAATCATAGCGACTCACAAATATCCAAGTTTTTTATACATGTGTCCATCGGTTAGGTAAGGTTAGGTTCGGGCAACTTAATACATCTTATGTCTGTTATGACAACTAGAGAGTAGGCACTGCAGTGCCAGGCATCAATATATGTTCCTCGCTGTAGTGACCCCTTGGGTCACTCAGTGCCAGGCATCAATATGTCCCTCGCTGTAGTGACCTCTGGGGTCACTCAGTACCAGGCATCAATATGTCCCTCGCTGTAGTGACCCCTGGGGTCACTCAGTACCAGGCATCAATATGGCCCTCGCTGTAGTGACCCCTGGGGTCACTCAGTGCCAGGCATCAATATGTCCCTCGCTGTAGTGACCCCTGGGGTCACTCAGTACCAGGCATCAATATATGTCCCTCGCTGTAGTGACCCCTGGGGTCACTCAGTGCCAGGCATCAATATATGTCCCTCGCTGTAGTGACCCTGGGGTCACTCAGTGCCAGGCATCAATATGTCCCTCGCTGTAGTGACCCTGGGGTCACTCAGTGCCAGACATCAATATGTCCCTCGCTGTAGTGACCCTGGGGTCACTCAGTGCCATGCATCAATATGTCCCTCGCTGTAGTGACCCTGGGGTCACTCAGTGCCAGACATCAATATGTCCCTCGCTGTAGTGACCCCTGGGGTCACTCAGTGTCAGGCATCAATATATGTCCCTCGCTGTAGTGACCCTGGGGTCACTTAGTGCCAGACATCAATATGTCCCTCGCTGTAGTGACCCCTGGGGTCACTCAGTGCCAGGCATCAATATATGTCCCTCGCTGTAATGACCCTGGGGGTCACTCAGTGCCAGACATCAATATGTCCCTCACTGTATACAGCCAAACTGACTTCATCAGTGTAGGTGAACATCAACATAGGTGTATCGCAGGTGAGCCGGGAGTAACGTAGGTGTGTGGAGGAAGAGGGGGTGGGGGAGGAGTGCCACCCGGCCGGCCAGCTTGGCCCACTGGCCACAAGGGGGACGATGGCCGCGCCCTCAGCTGGTGGGCGTGCCAACTATGTGCGTCCCGGCGTAGGAGGGGACACTAAATATGGCCCCCATTCCGGCTACTGTTACTGCTGCCCACCCACCTCCTCCGTCGCCACCAGCCCACCGCCAGAAGCAACCCACCGTGGCACCCCACCCCACCCCAACACGTGGGGGGCCAGGTACTGTCTTAGACCTCGCCACGTGGTGGTGGTGCCGGGCACTCCCCCCACCACCTGGCCTCGGCCCTCACCTCGTGGGTGAGTGACAGTTGCTTGTCTCAAGCCGCGATGTCACAAGTGTTGATCTTGACTGAGGTCCCACCGTCACTCACACTACCTGGCCCTTTACTGAGGCATGAGGTCCCACTGTCACTCATTACCTGGCCCTTGACTGAGGCACGAGGTCCCACCGTCACCCACACTACCTGGCCATGATAAGGGCCACAGTGGCCATCATACTGTGGCCCTTGTCTCCATCACCGTAAGTCATTCTTCTGTCAGCGGTGGTCGGGGCCCGTCGTCACTCCTCTCATAGGTGTGTTGGTCAGGGCACCATGCTCCCGTACCTCACTGGCTCTCCCAGGTGTTGTCATCACCCGGGGCACCGCTCACCCGGGGCACCGCTCACCCGGGGGGGGGGGGGCACCGCTCACCCGGGGGGGGGCACCGCTCACCCTGGGCACCGCTCACCCGGGGCACCGCTCACCCGGGGCACCGCTCACCCGGGGCACCCTGGGCACCGCTCACCCTGGGCACCGCTCACCCGGGGCACCGCTCACCCTGGGCACCGCTCACCCGGGGGCACCACTCACCCGGGGCACCCTGGGCACCGCTCACCCGGGGCACCCTGGGCACCGCTCACCCGGGGCACCCGGGGCACCCTGGGCACCGCTCACCCGGGGCACCGCTCACCCGGGGCACCCTGGGCACCGCTCACCCGGGGCACCCGGGGCACCGCTCACCCGGGGCACCCGGGGCACCGCTCACCCGGGGCACCCGGGGCACCACTCACCCGGGGCACCCTGGGCACCGCTCACCCGGGGCACCGCTCACCCTGGGCACCGCTCACCCGGGGCACCGCTCACCCGGGGCACCGCTCACCCGGGGCACCGCTCACCCGGGGCACCCTGGGCACCGCTCACCCGGGGCACCCGGGGCACCGCTCACCCGGGGCACCCGGGGCACCACTCACCCGGGGCACCCGGGGCACCGCTCACCCGGGGCACCGCTCACCCGGGGCACCCGGGGCACTCCTCACCTCGGGTTATCAATACTAAATGGATATAGTGAGCTAAAATCTGACTAGTTTTTGGTAGCAATTTGAGATCGCTAAAGCCAAGTGTCTCGTCTATCTCAAAGTACGTGTTGCCACGTGTGGTAACGACAGGTGTGTGTGGTAAGTGGCTGTGCCCGAGAGACCACGTAGGGTTGCGGGAGTACCTAACAGACAGGAGACAGTCACAGTGACAGAGAGAGAGAGATCAGAACGGTTTAGGTAAACAGTGGTACCAAGACCTTCCTAGAGACCCGTACTCGTCCTGATGGCTCTGAAGGACTTATCCACAGGGAGGGGGGGGGGGAGGGGTAGGTCAGAGGTTATGGATCATGACAAATTAGACTCGAATCTTGCTATACACGCCCCCCCCACACTACCAACTATACACCCCCCACACTACCAACCACATACCCCCCACACCACCAACCACACACCCCCCACCCCACCACCCACACCACCAACCACACACCCCCCACACCACCAACCACATACCCCCCACACCACCAACCACACACCCCCCACACTACCGACCATACACCCCCACCCCACCAACCACATACCCCCCACACCACCAACCACACACCCCCCATCCCACCACCCACACCACCAACCACACACAGCGTCATGTACAACAGTGCCAGACAGTGCCAAGGTGCTTGCCTCTTCAATAACCACAACTGTCACTCATCCAATCCTCGGCTTATGTTTATATATATTTAACTAGTGTTTATTTAATTAAGTGTGTTGGGAGGAGATCACACACACACACACACACACACACACACACACACACACACACACACACACACACACACACACACACACACACACAGGGGGTCTGGTAGCTGAGTGGACAGCGTGTGGGACTTGTAATCCTGTGGCCCGGGTTCGATTCCCGGTGCAGGAAGAGACAGATGAGCAGAGTTTCTTTCACTCTG
>NC_091176.1:10171983-10181983 GCF_040958095.1 Procambarus clarkii | reverse complement strand
TATACCCTGTGTCATCCACCACAGAGCCTCTATACCCTGTGTCATCCACCACAGAGCCTCTATACCCCGGGTCATCCACCACAGAGCCTCTATACCCTGTGTCATCCACCACAGAGCCTCTATACCCTGGGTCATCCACCACAGAGCCTCTATACCCTGTGTCATCCACCACAGAGCCTCTATACCCTGTGTCATCCACCACAGAGCCTCTATACCCTGGGTCATCCACCACAGAGCCTCTATACCCTGTGTCATCCACCACAGAGCCTCTATACCCTGGGTCATCCACCACAGAGCCTCTATACCCTGTGTCATCCACCACAGAGCCCCTATACCCTGGGTCATCCACTACAGAGCCTCTATACCCTGTGTCATCCACCACAGAGCCCCTATACCCTGGGTCATCCACTACAGAGCCTCTATACCCTGGGTCATCCACCACAGAGCCCCTATACCCTGGGTCATCCACTACAGAGCCTCTATACCCTGGGTCATCCACCACAGAGCCCCTATACCCTGGGTCATCCACCACAGAGCCTCTATACCCTGGGTCATCCACCACAGAGCCTCCACACACCCAGTATTAGCCTCACAAAAAGTATCGGGTTAAGTATTCCTGCATTTTTGTTTATCATTTTTAACGAAGCGTTTGGAGGCGGTGATTGGTTAAGACAGTTCTATCGCAGAGTGGTGGTCGCCCTGGACGGCTCCATAACACCAGTTATCAATATACTCATAATTAACATAATGGATGACATGTAAGAGGGGCAATTTTTCCCCATTTCTTTAAAAAGTGGTAAATTGTGTTTTTCTCTAAACATTTAAACGTCAATAAATTAGCATAGTTTCAGACTTTTTGATCATTTAAAGTAGAGTTTATTACAAAGTTTGGGAATTAGTGACAAAATTTAACTAAACTTTTGCAGGCTGAAGTTTTCTGCTCACCGAAGCTGTAGAGGGAGACAAGAGGAGAGACACCAGAACTATCCCTCCCTACGAGCCTAAATTATCGGTCCCTACACGCCTGAACTATCCCTCCCTACACACACACCCGACCACTCCCTCGCTACACCACCATACTATCCATCCCCGCACACCTGAATCATCCCTCCTCGTAAGGAGGGGTCATCTTACCATCAAACAACCGCTGGTCTCTTGTCACTAATGCTGAAAACGGGAGTAACATTTCCGGAGAGTTTCATGAGGCCAGGAACACCCCCCCCCCCCAAACGGGGTCGACGAACCCTCCTGCCAGATGGGGGGCCGTTTAGTATCACTAAAGTGAATGCTGCCTTATTCACTCTCGTGTTCTTCACGATAGTGAATACTAATATTCATTAGTATTCATCTAAATACATCTATCATACATCATAATACATCTAAAGCTAGCCAGTGCAGACCACAGATCACATGGCCCTGTATGACTAACCATCCTGTGTGACGAGGATTTTTAACATCACGTAACTAGTTCTTGAAACATTTTTTAGTGTTCGTATTAAGACATTTAGGCACATGTGTATATGTGCGGCTGCCCTCGACTACAGGAAGAGGGAGTCCGGTGTGTGTCAAGAGCTCCGTGATGCTAAACGTCCCCATCATCCAGGATTTCTTGTAAATCGTTTCCAGTGGTCTTTTGAGCTCTATGACGCCCTCGGGACGGATGATTTTGTTTTATTCGCGAGCTTCACCACCATCACCATCATCACCACCATCACCACCACCATCACCACCACCATCACCACCTCTGCTGCCACGTCTATATTGCTCATGTTGGCTAGCTGTGCTTTCTTCCTGGTGCTTGGAAATAATTCCGGCTCACTTGGGAAAACTTCTTGAAATATTTTGCCAAGTACATCTTTCTTGTGCCTTTTCCTTGCGTGTCTTCCTTGGCTCAGCCTTGACACTTGCGGCCCGTTCACCGAATGGTCGTATTGGAGCCCTTAATGTTGTTATTGTCATGTTGTTCCTTACACTCCCGTCTCGCTCTGGCCTACTCATTCCTCGTCCTGTTATAGCGCCTTATTTCTCCTGTGTCCTCCTGTCTCTGTGTCTTTATTTAGCTCCAGTCTCTTGCATCGAGGCTCATTGAAGTGAACCATGGGATTTTTTCCTACTATTTTATGTTTCTCAGTATTAGCATGTCTCTGTCCTTAGCTGCCCAGCATATCTCTCTCTTTCTCCCTCTCTCTCCCTCACCGTGTGGGAGGGCCCCCCTCACCGTGTGGGAGGGCCCCCCTCACCGTGTGGGAGGGCCCCCCTCACCGTGTGGGAGGGCCCCCCTCACCGTGTGGGAGGGGCCCCCCCTCACCGTGTGGGAGGGCCCCCCTCTCACCGTGTGGGAGGGCCCCCCTCTTCACCGTGTGGGAGGGCCCCCCTCACCGTGTGGGAGGGCCCCCCTCACCGTGTGGGAGGGCCCCCCTCTCACCGTGTGGGAGGGCCCCCCTCTCACCGTGTGGGAGGGCCCCCCTCTTCACCGTGTGGGAGGGCCCCCCTCACCGTGTGGGAGGGGCCCCTCTCACCGTGTGGGAGGGCCCCCCTCTCACCGTGTGGGAGGGCCCCCCTCTCACCGTGTGGGAGGGCCCCCCCTCACTGTGTGGGAGGGTCCCCCCCCTCACCAATACACCTACACATACAATGACCAACAACGTGACGTCAACAGAGAGCAAGGTGTGTGGGGGGGGGGAAGAAGGCGGTGTGAGTGACGTCACCACCACCCACCACCAGCCGCCCACCACCAGCCGCCCACCTGCTAGTTGCCATGGTAACGCGCGGGTGGTGGGCGGTGAGGGGTCACTACAGGAGTACCAAGGCCTCAGGGAGTGTCAGCCCCTAGACCCGTCACTATGGACCCTAGACCCGTCACTATGGCCCCCTAGACCCGTCACTATGGCCCCTAGACCCGTCACTATGGCCCCCTAGACCCGTCACTATGGCCCCTAGACCCGTCACTACGGCCCCTAGACCCGTCACCATGGTCCCTAGACCCGTCACCATGGTCCCTAGACCAGTCACTATGGACCCTAGACTCGTCACTATGGACCCTAGACCCGTCACTATGGACCCTAGACCCGTCACTATGGCCCCTAGACCCGTCACCATGGTCCCTAGACCCGTCACTATGGGCCCTAGACCCGTCACTATGGACCCTAGACCCATCACTATGGCCCCTAGACCCATCACTATGGCCCCTAGACCCGTCACTATGGACCCTATACCCGTCACTATGGACCCTAGACCCGTCACTATGGACCCTAGACCCGTCACTATGGCCCCTAGACCCGTCACCATGGTCCCTAGACCCGTCACTATGGACCCTAGACCCGTCACTATGGACCCTAGACCCATCACTATGGCCCCTAGACCCGTCACTAGTCCCCTAGACCCGTCACTATGGACCCTAGACCCGTCACTATGGACCCTAGACCCGTCACTATGGACCCTAGACCCGTCACTATGTACCCTAGACCCGTCACTATGGACCCTAGACCCGTCACTATGGACCCTAGACCCGTCACTATGGACCCTAGACCCGTCACTATGGACCCTAGACCCGTCACTATGGACCCTAGACCCGTCACTATGGACCCTAGACCCGTCACTATGGACCCTAGACCCGTCACTATGGACCCTAGACCCGTCACTATGGACCCTAGACCCGTCACTATGGCCCCTAGACCCATCACTATGGCCCCTAGACCCATCACTATGGCCCCTAGACCCGTCACTATGGACCCTAGACCCGTCACTATGGACCCTAGACACGTCACTATGGACCCTAGACACGTCACTTGAAACTAAAATTGTGAGGAAGAAAAGTAGTAAAAAAAACCATGAGGAGAGAAGGAACTTGTAGCACACCACCAGCAAGGTTCAGGGATGATAAATCTTACCCTCGCGGGTTTAACAGAATTCCAAGACCAGGCGACACAAGTTAGGCACGAAAGGGATAGCTGGACAGAGTGCATATGTTGGCATTTCCAGAAAGCCTTTGACACTGTAACCCCACAAGAGACTATAGAGTAAGTTGGAGAAGCAGACAGGCGTGACAGGGAAGGTATTCCAGTGGATAAGAAAGTGCTTAAGCAACAGAATATCTTCAGAGTCACTGTGAGGGGGGACAGGTCTCAGTGGCGAGGTGTCACTTGTGGAGTACTACAGGTGAGTGGGACTCCACTCACAGGTGAGTGGGACTCCACCCACAGGTGAGTGGGACTCCACTCACAGGTGAGTGGGACTCCACCCACAGGCGAGTACAGGGTTTTGTTCTTTGACCTGACCTGCTTTCATATATGTAAACGATATTCTAGAGGGAAATAGGCTCATTCCTTTTAGTGTTTGCTAATAACATGAAAATTATGAGGATTAAGACAGACGAAGACCGCAAAAACACTACAAAATGACCTGGACAAAGTATGGCCTGTCAAAGGCCTAAACTAGAATTTAATTCAAGCAAATGTAAACAAAAATGACGAGGTGGAGGGAGCAGGAGGCCAGACACAAGGTATCAAATGGTAGATGAAATCCTCCATGAAACGAATAGAGAAGGATCTAGAAATTGATATCACACCGAAACAGTTACCTGGAGGCCACGTCGAAAGCATGTCATCAGCGTCATATGCAGGAACAGTTATCAGAACTACCTTTACAAATTTGAGTTAGGAGTCACTTAAGACCCTTGTATACCACATATGTCAGACCAATCCTGGAGTATGCGGCTCCAGCATGGAGTCCATACCTAGTCAAGCACAGGACGAAGTTCAAAGGTATTTCACTTGACCAGTCCCAGAATTACAAGGAATGAGTTCGGGAATTCAACCTTACGTCGCTGAAGGACAGAAGTGTTCAGGACGCGTGATTACACCATACAAAATTATCTTGAGAATCGGTAGGATAGATAAAGACAGACTGATTAACACGGTTGGTGCTCACACAAGCGGACACAAGGTGGAAACTCAGTACCCAAATGAGTCACTGAAACATTAGAAAGAATTTTGTCACTGTCAGAGTAGTTAATAAATGGCATACACAGTTTCAAATGTAGATATGATACGAGCCCAATAGGTTCAGGAACCAGTACACCAGATAATTGACAGTCGAGAGGCGGGACCAAACGGACAAAGCTAAACACCCGCAAGCACAATTAGGTGTGTGTGTGCAATTAGGCGAGTACAATGTGAACTCACGCGTAAACTTATTCCTGGAAAACGCTTGTTCAAGTCACCTCATTGCCTAGAATGATTTCCTTACTGGTATCATACTGGTGGGTATCATACTGGTGGGTATCATACTGGTGGGTATCATACTGGTGGGTATCATACTGGTGGGTATCATACTGGAAGGCAAGTATCACCACCTTCCCCACCACCTACCCCACCACCTCCCCATTCCCCTAGGTGTCTCCACAGCCACTACCTTAATCATCATTATCAAATCACCCCAACAACCCCCCCCTCCTAACCCCACCTTCTCTCCATTTGCACAGGTGCTCCCCTACCACTCGTTAATGGTGGGGGCGCCTCCATTAGTGTGCCGCTCGCCCCCTGTCCCTGAGGTACGTGTGTGTGCCTGTGCGTCTGCGCGTGTGTGTGTGTGTGTGTGTGTGTGTGTGTGTGTGTGTGTGTGTGTGTGTGTGTGTGTGTGTGTGTGTGTGTGTGTGTGTGTATGTGTGTGCGTGTGCCTGTACACTCACCCAATTGTACTCACCTAATTGTGCTTGTGGGAGTTGAGCTCTGGCTCTTTGGTCCCGCCTCGCAACTGTCAATCAATTGGTGTAAAGATTCCTGAGCCTACTGGGCTCTATCATATCTACATTTGAAACTGTGTATGGAGTCAGCCTCCACCACATCACTTCCTAATGCATTCCATTTACTAACTACTCTGACACTGAAAAAGTTCCTTCTAACGTCCCTGTGGCTCATTTGGGTATTCAGTCTCCACCTGTGTCCCCTTGTTCGCGTACCACCAGTGTTGAATAGTTTATCTTTGTCTACTCTGTCAATACCCCTGAGGATTTTGTAGGTTGTGATCATGTCTCCCCTTACTCTTCTGTCTTCCAGTGTCGTGAGGTGCATCTCTCGCAGTCTTTCCTCGTAACTCATGCCTCTTAGTTCTGGGACTAGTCTAGTATCATACCTCTGAACCTTTTCCAGCTTCGTCTTGTGCTTGACAAGGTACGGGCTCCATGCTGGGGCTGCATACTCCAGGATTGGTCTTACATATGTGGTATACAGGGTTGTGAATGATTCCTTACACAGGTTCCTGAAGGCTGTTCTGATGTTAGCCAGCCCCGCATATGCCGCAGACGTAATTCTTTTTATGTGGGCTTCAGGAGACATGTTTGGTGTGATATCAACTCCTAGATCTTTCTCTCTGTCCGTTTCATGGAGTACTTCATCTCCTATTTTGTATTCTGTGTGTGTATGTGTGTACTCACCTAGTTGTGCTTGCGGGGGGTTGAGCTTTGGCTCTTTGGTCCCGCCTCTCAACCGTCAATCAATTGGTGTAAAGATTCCTGGGCCTACTGGACTCTATCATATATATGTGTGTGTGTGTGTGTACTCACCTAATTGTACTCACCTAATTGTGCTTGCGGGGGTTGAGCTTTGGCTCTTTGGTCCCGCCTCTCAAATGTCAATCAACTGGTGTGTGTGTGTGTGTGTGTGTGTATGTGTGTGTGTGTGTGTGTGTGTGTGTGTGTATTTACTAGTTGTGTTTTTACGGGGGTTGAGCTTTGCTCTTTCGGCCCGCCTCTCAACTGTCAATCAACTGTTTACTAACTACTTTTTTTTTTTCCACACCACACACACCCCAGGAAGCAGCCCGTGACAACTGACTAACTCCCAGGTACCTATTTACTGCTAGGTAACAGGGGTACTTAGGGTGAAAGAAACTTTGCCCATTTGTTTCTGCCTCGTGCGGGAATCGAACCCGCGCCACAGAATTATGAATCCTGCGCGCTATCCACCAGGCTACGAGGCCTGGTGTGTGTGTGTGTGTGTGTGTGAAGACTCACGTAAGACTCGCCAGTAAACCATTCGTTAAAGAGCCGGACCGTCCACGCCAGCTGTCTCTCTCATACTTCCGTTATTTACCCGAATTTACCCGAGGACCACGACGTCTCTCTAGTGGCTGCGATGGAGACGGGTACCCCGCGGCTTCTTCAACGTCCTCCCATTTTTCTTGAGAATTTTTTTTCCAACTGGATTTGGAACAAGAGTAATTAATGCCTCGTCATTTACAGCTTCGTCGGGTAGGCGGTTCCATAGCTTTATAACCCCTAGGGCCGTGACAAAGCATCTCCAGCTTTTGTAATAAGATAATAATAATAATAATGTGAAGAAAAGAAGAAGAGAGAAGGACGATTAAACTCAGCTGTTAACATAAACTTACACGAACAGTTGGCTTGATCCGTGTGACAATAAAGGATAGAAAACATCTGTGAAAAGTAGGCGGAGCTGGTGGGTATGACCACAGGGGGAACTGGTGGGTATGACCACAGGGGGAACTGGTGGGTATGAACACAGGGGAACTGGTGGGTATGAACACAGGGGGAGCTGGTGGGTATGACCACAGGGGGAACTGGTGGGTATGACCACAGGGGAGCTGGTGGGTATGACCACAAGGGAGCTGGAGGGTATGAACACAGGGGAGCTGGAGGGTATGAACACAGGGGGAACTGGTGGGTATGACCACAGGGGGAACTGGTGGGTATGAACACAGGGGAGCTGGTGGGTATGAACACAGGGGAGCTGGAGGGTATGAACACAGGGGAGCTGGTGGGTATGAACACAGGGGAGCTGGTGGGTATGAACACAGGGGAGCTGGAGGGTATGAACACAGGGGAGCTGGTGGGTATGAACACAGGGGAGCTGGTGGGTATGAACACAGGGGAGCTGGTGGGTATGAACACAGGGGAGCTGGTGGGTATGAACACAGGGGAGCTGGTGGGTATGAACACAGGGGAGCTGGTGGGTATGAACACAGGGGAGCTGGTGGGTATGAACACAGGGGGAGCTGGTGGGTATGAACACAGGGGAGCTGGGGGGTATGAACACAGGGGGAGCTGGTGGGTATGAACACAGGGGGAGCTGGGGGGTATGAACACAGGGGAGCTGGGGGGTATGAACACAGGGGAAGCTGGTAAACAACAGTAGGCTGTGTGTATGGTAAGGGGTCGTATGTATGGGAGGGCGGGGGGGGGGAGTCGTGGGGTGGGTGGGGGCGTGTATATGGGGGTGTGGGCGTGTTCAACAGAGGGGTGGGCGTGTGACTGTGGGCGGGACCAAAGCCAGTAAGCCCAGGTCCAAAGTTTATAATGGGGCCTCATCCTCCAGCGCGGCCACCCGCACACTGCGCCTCAACACCCATTCTTCCCGCCACAATTTCGGCTATCAGTGACGATTCAATTTGTCTTAACGATGCAGAAACGCCGTTCGTATTTGTTATTGCAGGCCAAGGCCATTATAAAAGATACAATCAATTATCTGATCTTCTCATTTGCACAGCCTGCTAGAAGGGCCGGAAGGTAGGTAGTGCATAAGGATCATTTTGAGCGTTCGTGTACGCACAAGAGGCTGGGAGTTGGCCCTTGCGGGATAGATCCCTTTAGCATGCATGGAGGCTTAACATGAGGGGTGGGTGTTCGATATGTTTCGCTTGATGCGAGCTAGAGCGGCCAAGGTGCACTCTTGGAGGCCTGCGTGCACTCCAGGAGGACTGCGTGCACTCCAGCCGGCCTGCGTGCACTCGAGCCGGCCTGCGTGCACTCCAGCGCACGTTCTCTCTCTCTCCACTGGGAACGCAACGAGGCGTCTGACACGAGTCGAAGTCAAGGTTCCTGGCAGGAGTTTCGAACGTGTGTGTGTGAGGGGTGGTAAGGGAAGCGGGCGTTGGGAGGGGTTTGTCAGAGGGGAAGAAGGGGAGGCGGCGAGAAAGAGGGGAGAGCCTGCAGTGGGAGAGGAGCCGAGCGAGGGGACACAGAGAGGGCGGGGTGGCAGGCAGAGTGAAGAGGGGAGATGCAGCTGAGGGGAGAGCCAGTTGACGGGCGAGTCAGGTGAGGGGACAGAGTCAGGTGAGGGGGGGCAGAGTCAGGTGAGGAGGGGCAGAGTCAGGTGAGGGGGGCAGAGTCAGGTAAGGGGGGGCAGAGTCAGGTGAGGGGGGGCAGAGTCAGGTGAGGGGGGTAGAGTCAGGTGAGGGGAGGGCAGAGTCAGGTGAGGGGGGGGCAGAGTCAGGTGAGGGGAGGGCAGAGTCAGGTGAGGGGGGGGGCAGAGTCAGGTGAGGGGGAGGCAGAGTCAGGTGAGGGGGGACAGAGTCAGGTGAGGGGGGGCAGAGTCAGGTGAGGGGGGGCAGAGTCAGTTGAGGGGGGGCAGAGTCAGGTGAGGGGGGACAGAGTCAGGTGAGGGGGGGACAGAGTCAGGTGAGGGGGGGACAGAGTCAGGTGAGGGGGGGACAGAGTCAGGTGAGGGGGGGACAGAGTCAGGTGAGGGGGGGACAGAGTCAGGTGAGGGGGGGACAGAGTCAGGTGAGGGGGGGACAGAGTCAGGTGAGGGGGGGACAGAGTCAGGTGAGGGGGGGACAGAGTCAGGTGAGGGGGGGACAGAGTCAGGTGAGGGGGGGACAGAGTCAGGTGAGGGGGGGACAGAGTCAGGTGAGGGGGGGACAGAGTCAGGTGAGGGGGGACAGAGTCAGGTGAGGGGGGACAGAGTCAGGTGAGGGGGGGACAGAGTCAGGTGAGGGGACAGAGTCAGGTGAGGGGGGACAGAGTCAGGTGAGGGGGGACAGAGTCAGGTGAGGGGGGGACAGAGTCAGGTGAGGGGGGGACAGAGTCAGGTGAGGGGACAGAGTCAGGTGAGGGGGGGACAGAGTCAGGTGAGGGGGGGACAGAGTCAGGTGAGGGGGGGACAGAGTCAGGTGAGGGGGGGACAGAGTCAGGTGAGGGGGGGACAGAGTCAGGTGAGGGGGGGACAGAGTCAGGTGAGGGGGGGACAGAGTCAGGTGAGGG
>NC_091176.1:9989662-10171483 GCF_040958095.1 Procambarus clarkii | reverse complement strand
GCATTAATTTTATGTTTCTGGACGAGACTAAACCAAATTCTTCTTCAAAAGCTTATTTAGCAATATACTAATTAATTACGACCTACTTAGTCGTGCTGTGGTGAGGCGGCACGACACTAAGATGACGCCACTAATTGTGAAACACAGATTATGATAACTTTCCTTTGACTACAAGGAAAAGGCGTAGCTACTCCACTGTACAGATCTCTGATGCGCCCTTTTTGGACTACTGTCTCCACCCATGGAGGCCTCGTCTTCAGAATGACAATCTGCTTTCGAGAAAGGTTCAACGCCAGTCGACAAAAATCGTTCCAGAACTGTCAACTCTCGTATCAGGAACGGTTGAAGGCCACACCGTTAATAACACTGCAAACCAAACATGACAGTGCAGAGCTCATCGAAACTTTAACAACACTGAATAATTTGGAGTATATTGAGCCAGACCACTTTTGCAAAAAAGGTGGATGTAACACGAATATGGGGCAACGGTTTCAAGTTCAACAAGCCACAGTGTAGGACAGAAAACAGGTGCTTAGTCACCCATTGGGTAATAAAACATTGGAACCGCCTACCCGCCGAAGCCGAAAATGCCAAGATATTGCTGCAGTTCAAAATGCAGCTGGATACAAATCATTAAAAATAAGGAGGGGGGATCTTTGACAAGCCGCCGGCCTCCAGTCCTAGTCGAGGCCACTAGAGACATGGTGGTCGGTTTAGTAAATTCAGGTGAATCCAAACAGAGGAGCGGGGATTAACATCTGTAAATGGATAGGCTATTTTAAAAGTCCTATTATCAAAATCAGGAGCACGTCTAGCAAGTTTTATCATGCAACTCGAGAGAGTAAGCCAAGTCAACATTTACCTAAAGTTAATGCACCAGTCTATGTTGGTCAGGATGCATTCCTTCCTTCTGGAATCAGCTATACAACCCTTGTAGCGTCCTAGCAGAATATTCGGACAAGACATCCGAGCAGAACATAACTATAACACTTCCACTACACACAGAAATCACAATAGCGTGATGCATCAATGAACAAATCCACAAGGGCTATTGGGATTTCTGTGTGTAATGAAGTAAGGGCGAAGAGGTAGAACGGCCTATTGACATAGCTCAAGTGCATGGGGGAGTTGTGTAAAACCCTGGTTTGTGTCTCTGAGAGGCTGCAGGATCCAAGTAAGTTAGGTACAACTTCTGGTTTAAACTATTTTACCATGTCGTAGCTCAGTCGATTAAGGCAGCGTCTGGGATGCTCTCGGACATAGGTTCGAATCCTCCTCGCGGCCCTTGTGGATTTGTTTATAACACTTAGCCTTGAGTTGTTTATTTAGTCCAATAATATAACTTGCAGCCGCAAGATATCATTATGACCAGGTAATCTTACTCAACAAGAGCTGTCATTATACTGTAATCAGTGACTATCATATAAATATATATAATATAATGTCTAACCTGCGCTTGAAACAATCCATCGATTCACTGAATATTATGGTACACGGTAATTTTTCAAATAAATTAACAACTCTGTTTTCAAACCAGTATTTACCCACATCTTAACTACATCTAAACTTATCCAACTTGCACAATTGTTTCGAGCTCTATTTTGTGTTATATCTAAAATCCCATTTACAGCCTTCGTTTTTCAACCACTCCCAAGCCTCAACGTCACCCCCAACCTCTCGTCCCTGCAGAGAATGCAAGTCAAGCCCCCTTAATATCTCTCCACAGAGAAAGTGTGTAACATTGGCAGTCTCCGTGGTGTAGTGGTAAGACACTCGCCTGGCGTTCCGCGAGCGCTATGTCATGGGTTCGTATCCTGGCCGGGGAGGATTTACTGGGCGCAATTCCTTAACTGTAGCCTCTGTTTAACACAACAGTAAAATGTGTACTTGGATGAAAAAACGATTCTTCGCGGCAGGGGATCGTATTCCAGGGACCATAGGATTAAGGACTTGCCCGAAACGCTACGCGTACTAGTGGCTGTACAAGAATGTAACAACTCTTGTATATATCTCAAAAAAAAGGGTCCTACAACATTGAAGGTTTCTGATATTGCAAATTAGGAGGGTCCCAACAGCACAGTCGTGTTCGTGCCCGACTCAGTCGGGAATTCCAAGTTCGAATCCAAGACGGGACAGAAAAGGTCGGGCGCGTTTCCTATCACTTAATGCGCTTGTTCACCTAGCAGTAAATAGGTACCCAGGAGTTAGTCAGCTTGTTGTGGAGTTGTATCCTGGGGAAGGTCAGTAATTCGTTCATGAAAAGGGACCTCGATATAAGCCTAACATGTATATATACATTGGCTGCCTGTCCTCCGACACAATTATTATTAAATTAAATTGATGTGATTGTTTAAATACACTGAATAATTATCGGCTTAATTCAAGGGACAAGTTTGGGGTAGTTTTGAGTAAAACCATTTGGTCAATCAAGTTTAGCACCAATGGTTCTGGCCAGCACTGGAAAAGTGACCGCATGTACAAACTGGCCCTTGTCTAACAGATTTCCTTTTTCCGACAATGTAGCTATAACTAGGTTATAGCTACTGACCCTTCATAAGATGATATTATGCTATCATCTCTGGAGACATAGGTTATGCTTTAGTTAGCCAAAATATTATTCGTTTTCTATTATTCGGCTTTGATAGAGAATGTATTTAAAGGAATACTTCTCAAAATATGTTATGTAGTAATTTACCTGAATTTTTTTTTTTTTTTTTTTTTTTTTTTTTTTTTTTTTTGAGATATATACAAGAGTTGTTACATTCTTGTACAGCCACTAGTACGCGTAGCGTTTCGGGCAAGTCCTTAATCCTATGGTCCCTGGAATACGATCCCCTGCCGCGAAGAATCGTTTTTTCATCCAAGTACACATTTTACTGTTGCGTTAAACAGAGGCTACAGTTAAGGAATTGCGCCCAGTAAATCCTCCCCGGCCAGGATACGAACCCATGACATAGCGCTCGCGGAACGCCAGGCGAGTGTCTTACCACTACACCACGGAGACTGCATTTACCCGAGGGGGCTACTATATCTCTCTCTAGTGGTTCTGACGAGAACAGAAAGCCAGTGGCTTATCAAAGGTGCCCCCCTCGTTGGTCCTGATGATTTTATCGAGCTAGATGTTGAAATTCAGCAGTGTTTTGCCATTAATGGCCTCGGCGGGTAAGCGGTTCCAAGGGTTCCATGGATTACATAGGGTTTACACCCTATGGGTGTAAAAGCATAGCCTATTTTCCATCTAGCATTGTGGCTTATTGGGCTTGAAACCATTGTTCCCCGTTCGTGTTACATCTGAGAGTGGAGAGCGAGTGTAGCCAGCACACAGGTGGTGGTGGACATGGTGATAGTGTGCAAGGATTCAGAGAGCGAGTATGAACAACAGGATATTTTATGGGCTAAAACTGGGTAAAAGTAGCTAGTAAGAAGGTAGTAAATGTAGTTATATGTAAGGTATATAACAATTCATAAGGAACACTGTGCATCTGGAGTGTAGATGTGCTTGTCTATGAAACATTTATATTGTGATTATATTATTTACTATTATAATAATAATAATAATTCTCTGTGCCGGGGGACAGGAAGCCGGAGTGTATTCATACCCGTTTGGTTTTTATCGACCAAGAGCTGCTCTTCGTTGGAATCACCCCCATCTTGAACAGAAAAGGAAGCATATAGAGATGTCACATCATGCACATATGACATCACAAACTTCAGTAAGTCAACCCTGCGCAAATTTAGGACTTTACCTTCAAATATTTTTCCCCAGACAAGACAAAAGTTACCCTTCTTGTTCGTCTTCATGGTTATGATAATGTACCATTCCATGCAAATTGTTCGATACTAGAATATGGGTAGGCGGTATAGAGCCTGGGTTTGTCTTTCTGTGTGTCTGTCTTCCCCCTCTCTTCCCTTCCCTACTTTCCTCCCTCATCCCATCTTACCCTTACCCTTTTTCCCCATCTTCCCACATCTTGCTTTCCCCCCCCCCCCCAGTCTCCTCTATAACCCCGAAACGCTTTCAGTAATAGTGGCTTTAGGCATTGTATGTACTAGTTCTATCTATTAACCAATGTTCCAGCGATGTGTAAATATTTCATTCAAAATTATCTGCTCCCAGAAATTTTAGCCAAATATCCCCAGTTTGCTAACTGTAGGTAGTAACCGAGTGATTGTAACCTATCCACCGCTGCCCACTGGATGGGGGGCGGTGTGCAGGACAAACATAAATTGTGACACTAGCTCTCCACATATGTCAGTTGCTTAATTTAGAACCTGTACTTGAGGTCGATCTCGAACCCATTGTTGATGTGACGACTTATATTGAATTTTGTAACTAGCTCATCAAGATTGTAACTTGCTTAGCCAAATGAATTGTGGGGTTCAGTCCCTGAGCCCATTATGTGCCTCTGTAACCCTTTCCACTACCGCCCACAAGATGGGTATGGGGTGCATAATAAATGAACTAACTATAAATCGATCAATTTATGTAAAATCTCTTGTATGTATGTACCTTACCTGAATAAACATTTTATTTTATTTTATAATATCACCCTGCAAAGTTGGGCGAGTCTTGCCCCGAGCCTTGGACAGACAGACATCTCTCTTAAAGACATGGATTACTGGACGTGGTACCTGACAGTGCCCAGGATAGTTTCTCTCTCCCCACGCCACCCATTTCTCACGTCCCTAGGTAGGGTTAGGATTATTTTAAGAACAGCGAATACGCGGACACTTGAGGTAAACAAAGGCATTGCCAGAGTGGTAGCTTAATTGATCAAACAATTATAGTGCAATAATAACCTGCAATAATACAAGCCATATACCAATCAATACACATATACAGTTTAAGCACTGTATATAACAATAGGCAGTTTAACAATAAGTTTAGTTTAGTTCATTTATTATGCACCCCATACCCATCTTGTGGGCGGTAGTGGAAAGGGTTACAGAGGCACATAATGGGCTCAGGGACTGAACCCCACAATTCATTTAGCTAAGCAAGTTACAATCTTGATGAGCTAGTTACAAAATTCAATATAAGTCATCACATCAACAATGGGTTCGAGATCGACCTCAAGTACAGGTTCTAAATTAAGCAACTGACATATGTGGAGAGCTAGTGTCAAAATTTATATGTTTGTCCTGCACACCGCCCCCCATCCAGTGGGCAGCGGTGGATAGGTTACAATCACTTAGTTACTACCTACAGTTAGCAAACTGGGGATATTTGGCTAAAATTTCTGGTAGCAGATCATTTTGAATGAAATATTGACACATCGCTGGAACATTGGTTATAGAATTGTCTCTAAATTCACGTATCTTTTCGCACTCCATCACATAGTGACGAAGGGTGTGCGAATAATTTTGTTGACACAGTTTACATTTGGTCAGGTCTACATCAGCAGATAATGAGAATTCCCAGAGATACTTGTAACCGAGTCTAAGCCGAGCAGTAGTAACATCTAGAAGTCTGCTGATTTTATTGGATGATCCATAGATGTGTGGCTCCTCTTGCATGATAGTATGATGATAGATGGAATTACTGGTGTCAATTTCACTTTGCCTCAGATCTACAAGATCTTGTTGAAGTTCTCGGTGTACAGCTGCTCTCAGATTGCTCATTGACAATCCAAGGTTACACTCAACGGCTCCTTTAAAGGCAGATTCTTTGGCTAACTTATCAGCTCTATCATGCATTCGGAGGCCAACATGAGATGGAGACCACATGAAATGGACTCTGTTACCATCCTTAGTAATTTTGTTGTATTTGTGTCTAGCTTCGGACACGAGCATGTTACAGTTATGTCTTAAAGAGTTGAGAGCATTTAAGGATGATAAGGAGTCACTTACAATTAATGTATCAAGTTTTGAGACTTGTACACATTTCAGTGCAAGGATTAAGGCAAATAGTTCAGTCTGAAGGGTAGAGGCCCAGTTGTTTATACGGACTCCCCACTCAAAGTATAGGCCATCGCCCATTGTCAGGACAACTGCACTTCCAGCTGCACCCGTGGTGCGGTGTAGGGAACCATCAGTGTATATAATTTGAGAGAGAGAATGCTCTGTGGACAGAGCATCAATATGGCTTAAGGCGTTGAGCTTTGCCTCAAGACGAAGCTTGGGCTGATCTCTAATTTGCTTCTTGGGTGGAAAGGGAGGGATTAAAACTGGAAAGGGTGTAACCTCCCACGGTGCAGGAAAGTGCCGCTGTTGTTTCTCTTGGTACAAATCATGAACCTGATACATTCTGAGTTGGGTTCCAGTTTTTGTTATCCATTTGGAACAATGCTGATCTTCAATAAAGAAATTCTGGAGGGCTTCTGTGCAAGGATTAGGATGAGTTAGCCTAAGCATTTTTATACCAATTTGACAGTTAATTTCAGTAACACGATCAACAACGCTCAGAATATTAAGTTCCTTTCTCATATTAAGTATCTTTGTGGTACGAGGGCACCCAAGGATTATCCTCAAGGCTTCGTTTTGCAATTTTTCAAGCCCTCCAAGCTTTCTTTCAGGCATCAAAGCAAGCAGAGGTGCAGCATAATCTACTAAAGATCTGATGTATGCAAAGTACATCATTTTGACAATTCTGACATTGGCACCATAGCTTGAGTGATAACCTGCAACAGCCTTGAGAGCTCGGAGCCTCTCTTTAAACTGACGACAGAGTCTGAATACAACAGGACCGTACAGTGGCACCTCAAGGCCAAGGTATTTGAATCTGTTTACTATGTTTAACAATAAGCAAGTAGTTTTAACAATAGACAACAACAATAAGCAATTCCAGTTTTTAGCACTGTAACACTATGCAACTGCATATGCCTAAAGCTAGGGCAAACAGAAATTAAGCTGGAAATTACATTCTACCAACCTGTATACAAGCTCGACCCGGCTGACCTGACGATCAAAACGATAATGGTCGAACAAGCGTCCAGCCGGTATGATATTAGCTCCGCCCCCGATACAGGGGAGGGGAGGCTACGTAGGTATGACATTTTTACTACAGACCGGTACTCACCTAGTTCTAATTACCTAAGTGTAGTTACAGAATAAGAGCTACGCTCGTCGTGTCCCGTCTTCCCAGCACTATTTGTCATTTAACGCTTTGAAACTACTGACAGTTTTGCAGCCCGTCCTCCAAAGAGCAACAGTACACCGAGAACTTCAACAAGATCTTGTAGATCTGAGGCAATGTGAAATTGACACCAATAATTCCATCTATCATCATACTATCATGCAAGAGGAGCCACACATCTATGGATCATCCAATAAAATTAGCAGACTTCTAGATGTTACTACTGCTCGGCTTAGACTCGGTTACAAGTATCTCTGGGAATTCTCATTATCTGCTGATATAGACCTGACCAAATGTAAACTGTGTCAACAAAATTATTCGCACACCCTCCGTCACTATGTGATGGAGTGCGAAAAAGATACGTGAATTTAGAGACAATTCTATAACCAATGTTCCAGCGATGTGTAAATACTTCATTCAAAATGATCTGCTACCAGAAATTTTAGCCAAATATCCCCAGTTTGCTAACTGTAGGTAGTAACTGAGTGATTGTAACCTATCCACCGCTGCCCACTGGATGGGGGGCGGTGTGCAGGACAAACATATAAATTGTGACACTAGCTCTCCACATATCACCATCTGGTCACCATTTGGTCCGGGAGACATCTCCCGTCACGCTGGGTGCAGTCGCACCTCCACAGATCTCCAGTATCATCTATTGATACTGGTGATGACTCAAAAGGGCCACCTCTTACGAGCTACTCATGCCCGTGCCACCTTTTGGGTGGCTTCATCTTCATCTTAACACATTCACAAGGAAGACATCTCCCGTCATACAGGGTGCATTCGCACCTCCACAGATCTTCAGTATCAGCTCTTGATACTGGTAATGGCTTAAAATGGCCACCACTTACGGGCTATTTATGCCCGTGCCACCTTTTTGGGTTGCTTCATCTTCACCTTAACACATTCATAAGGGAGACATCTCCCGTCATGCAGGGTACATTCGCACCTCCACAGATCTCCAGTATCAGCTTTTGATACTGGTAATGGCTTAAAAGGGCCACTACTTACGGGCTATTCATGCCCGTGCCACCTTTTGGGTGGCTTAATCTTCATCAATCAATCAATCTCCACATATGTCAGTTCAACCCGTCCTCGACTCAAGTCCATTACATCCAGCGGTCGACCCCACAGACGCATTCATAAATTTTAATATGCTGTTCATTCAAAACGGGAATTTTCTCAAGTATAAATTAATATTATAATATATTAGCATATTGTGCATATATAGGCATAGGTTAGGTGTTTAGGTTCTGTTGGCGATTATTAGTATTTGTAGTACCTGGGTGAAGCATTTACAGCGTTGTGATTCAAACAAAATTCGTCAGTGAAGCACTTGTTCCGGATATGTTCGAACGTCAGCAGTTGTGAGTCGTGTGTAAACCGCTTTTCATTCATAAACAGGGGGTTTGGCGGGTGGATGGAATCACTTTTGGATCTTTGTTTGGAGGACGGGCTGACCCGCCAAACCCCCTGTTTATGAATGAAAAACGGTTTACACACGACTCACAACTCATTTCGTTCGAACACTTCCGGAACAAGTGAGCACTGACAAATTTTGTTCGAACCACAACGCTATAAATGCTTCACCCACGTACTACAAATACAAATAATCGCCAACAGAACCCAACCACCTAACCTAACCTACCCTATGCCTATATATGCACAAAATGCTAATATATCATAATATTAATTTATATTTGAGAAAATTCCTGTTTTGAATGAACAGCATGTTAAAATTTATGAATGCGTCTGTGAGGTCGACCGCTGGTTGTAATGGACTTGAGTCGAGGACAGGTTGGATTGCTTCACCCATGTAATACTAATACAAATATGCCTATATTGTATATGCACAATATGCTAATATATTATAATTTATATTTGAGAAAATTCCCGTTTTGAATCAACAGCATGTAAAATTTTATTTGTGTGTCTGTGGGGTTGACCACTAGATGTAATGGACTAGAGTTGAGGACAGGTTACATACTACAAATACAAATAATTGCCAACAGAACCAAAACACCTAGCCTATGCCTACATATACAGAATATGCTAATATATTATAATATTAATTTATATTTGAGAAAATTCCTGTTTTGAATGAACAGCATGTTAAAATTGATGAATGCGTCTTTGGGGTCGACCGCTGGATGGATTGGACTTGGGTTAAGGACGGGTTGCTGTTTTGACTTCCACCACCTTGTTGTGGTGGAAGTTCCACCACTTCTCACTTAACTTGGTCTGACTGTATCTCTGTTCTCGAAAGTGAATTTTCTTATATTTCTACTGAGCTTTGTTTAGATTAAATCTCTGACTTCATGTTCTAAGCTTGTGAGTACATACCTTTAAGTCTTTTCTGTATTTTGTGATTTTGTTGGTTTACACCCATGAGTGGACTTTTTTGTAATTCAATATTTACAATCTTCTTTGGTAGAGTTGTCTTCCCCCAACTAAAGTGTGTGGGTTGGAGTTTTAGCAGATGAAGATAGTATCATCAGCAAACAGCATTTGCTTTTCACCCACAGTTATAAACCCATGGAACCATCTACCCACAGATGCTGTAAATCCCCAAACTCTTAAATTTTAAAATCTATCTAGAAATAATTATCAGGACATATAGAGGGTACCTTTGGCAAGCTGCCGGCTCCCCGACCTCATCGAGGTTATTAGCGTGTTAGCGGCTCTCGGGTCTAAGACCTTTAGAGACACCCGACAGACCTCTGGAACATTATTTAACACAGTGCAGAGTTACAAACTCATTAAGATTTCAACTCAGATTCAACAGAGCAGAAGTTGTTAACACATGGGACAAAATCTTACTGAAGCAACCATAAGAGTCATAAATACTCATACTTTGCCCAAGTAACACTTAGTGGGCCAGCCAGAGGCTTAGGGGCCCATGCCTAGAATATCCTTGAAAAAACAAAAAAAATGCCTGAAGTAGCATTAGAAAAGCTTTGAGGTTTATTAATCAATCTACATGGCCCCTAGATTTTAAGAAGTCCTTGATTAGATACCAAAGGCAGACAGTATATACACTGATATAGGGATACACACACCCATACGGGTTTCCTTGAATATTGGTTTAAGTAGGGAAGTAACTTAAGTGGTATTCTTCATTTTTTCTTCATCATCATCTTCAGTGTTAACTATGACTTCATTTTTATGAACAACTCCTGTCCCTACAATTGTTCCTTCCTCTTATGTTCTCTGTGTACACATTCTTATGAATAAAATTATGAATATGATTTCTACTTTCAGTATGCACGGGTAAGGTTGCTGGAGAACTACTAAAAGATCATGGCTTCTTTTAATATGCATATTGGAAAGTCACCAATACTTTATCCAAGGAGACTCAAATGGTATCTTGTGTTTCACAGTTGTTCTGTATTCTCATCTATATGATTAGTGGTTGGTCATTAATCACTTGAAACAAACACGTGTTTTGTACAGAGATAATATGTCCACAGCTCTTAGCAGCAAATGCACCAAACATTACCAGTTACCTTGGCTCGGTGGCTGCCTACATTTGAATACCATCCGTAAAACAACAAGTCTTTTATGATTTGTTGGGAGATCTTCAATGTGTTTATCACTCAGCACATTAAATATACATGCACTGAGGACTTGTGAGCAAGGAAAGGAGGAAGAGGTGGGCGGTGAGAAAGGGAGGGAAGGAGGAATGGCTGAGGGGGAAGGAAGGGAGGAGTGGATGGGGTGGGGGAAGGGATTAGTGGATGAGGGGGAAGGAAGGGAGTGGGTTAAGGGTGGGTTGTGAGGAAGGAGTAGGTGATGAGGGAGGGAGGTTATCTTGAGATGATTTTGGGGCTTTTTAGTGTCCCCGCGGCCCGGTCCTCGACCAGGCCTCCACCCCCAGGAAGCAGCCCGTGACAGCTGACTAACACCCAGGTACCTATTTTACTGCTAGGTAACAGGGGCATAGGGTGAAAGAAACTCTGCCCATAGTTTCTCGCCGGCGCCTGGGATCGAACCCAGGACCACAGGATCACAAGTCCAGCGTGCTGTCCGCTCGGCCGACCGGCGACCGGGAGGGAGGAAAGGAAGGAAGGAGTGGGTCATGAGGGAGGAAGGATAGGAGTGGGTGGTGAGGGATGGAGGGAGGAAGGAGTGGGTGGTGAGAGTGGGAGGGAGGAAGTATAGAAGTACATAAATTGAGCCATTCATGAAAAGGTTTTCATAAAACTTTTATTCTGAAATTATTTTACATATTTTTTTTTTTTTTTTTTTTACAAATTACATACAGTATTCACAATCTTTTCCATATTTAAAAATTTGCACCACAGATTCTAACACCACCAAAGTGCCAATACAAAGTGTAAGCATCTTCTATAATTCATAGTTATTAATATGTTACTGCAAATTAAAATCATCTTTATTTGCAAAAGAGTGCTAGGCAATTGTTTTACCAAGTTTTTTTTTAAAGTCATCATTTGAGATTTAACAAAAATATTCACCAAGCATAACCCCCAAGCTGTTAAGGGCTATTTGGCCTTTGTCGCCCATAGGTGCATAAAAAAAAAAAAAATCACAATTTTTTCTCTTATAAACCTATTATTTTGTGTTCCCTGATCACGGGAAAAATAATAATAAAATCGTAAGTGGCATATTTTGGTCACAATAGAGCAGGGAAGTCTGGCAAAAAAAAAAAAAGGAGGCGCTGACTCAACATGCGACCGAGGCAGTCTGCTCAGCCCCAGCTGTCAGGCGGGAGTTGCCACAAAGATATAATTACCTAATTATTTCAATGTTTCTGATTTTTTCTTTGTTTTTTTGCTGTAATATTATTCAATAGTGTGTAGTGTGATATATTTATATAATAAAATGTGTGAATCATCGCTGTACTCAAAATTATGGTGTGCATATTATTGATTCAATTATTGTGTTCATAAAACAATAAACAAATACTTTGTCGGTTATTACACTATATACACAGGTTATATATAAGTATCTGCATGTTTTGTTCACCATAACGAACCACCAAGTTGATACAGTATAGCGAGTCAAAAAGCAACAAGGAGTGACCACCCAGCCTCTCGCTGCCACTCCCTCCCTCAATGACTCCTCATTCGCCCACATCCTCCTCTCACTATAATGTTTTTGCTTTTATTCACTATATACAGACATTATATATAAGTATCTACATGTTCTGTTCACCATAACTGTTCAACTAAGCCGGTATAGTGCCCAAAGAGCATAGTGGCCACCCTTACCCTGCATGACAAGGCATCCAGATGTTGCCACGTCCCTCACCAAAATGGCTTCTCCCAACACTCCTTTTGCTGTTATTACACTATATATACACGTTATATATAAGTAGAGTATCTACATTTACACCATAATGAACCACTAAGTTGGTATGCTGAGTGATAGTGGCAATGGCAGCCCGCCATTGGCTGCCACTCCCTCCCTCACCTGACCATACTGTTTTTGCTTTTATTAACTATATACAGATGTTATAGAGTATCTGCACGTTTTGTTCACCATAGCGAACCACTAAGCTGGTATAGTGAGTCCAGACAGTAAAAGGTGGTCACACAGAGTCAGCAGACAACACTACCTCCCTCCGCACCATGATTACTCTTCCCACTACAGCGCTAATTATCACAACAATCCTGCTATTATCAGAATCCTGGTCATTTTTATCACAGTCAGGGGTCTTCTGTAATACTATCATCGCTAAATAATAGCATGCACATATATATTTTGACATTTTTAGGCGATTCTGTGGTCACAAGCTGAACAGCAGTGCTGTGAGCTCATGCTGCGTGCACCAGCCTTGGTGGCTCACTCAATACCGAGGCCCTGACACCCAGGAATGTTGCCCATTTTTTTTTTTTTTTAAACAGTGTCTGATCACAAGAGCCCTGATGAAGGTGAGGTGAACCCCGTGTATCTGCGGACCGTTTAAATCTTGCATAGTACTCCAACACGTCATATGACGTGATGCACACTTTTGGGTAAGTTACTCAACAAGTCATATGACGTGTTGTGCAGTTTAAAGGTTAAAACATTTGCTAATAAATTTTTTCAGAATTGTTAGTCAAATTTAAATATGTGCAGTGCTTTTATTTATATTGTGTATAAATTGAACATATTATACCAGAAGTTAAGCAAGCATTTCCATACATGCACAAATTTTAAAATGGCTATTCATATTTTGTAATACATGTAACCACCTTTCGTTTACAGTGCTGCTCCTCCAGGCTGATGGCCCCTATCACCCCTCCCCACGAAAGTGGCAAGTAAGAGTAATACTGTACTGTAACGACATCCTCACCTATACTGTCCCAGAGATAGTTATAGATGCTTTTAGTACTAGTCTTCTGTTCTCTGAGACCTTCCCTTCCTTGAGGAGGATATCTCAAAATGATTATAAAACAGGTCATACTCTTAGGGTAGGGAAATAGTCATAAAATAATGTTTTTACTAAATTACATTACTGTACTGTAATCTAAATGTTGTTTCTTAAACAAACTTATTATAAATATACTGTACTGTATCTGTATAATAAATACAAAATGAGAAGAGATAATGATTTAAACAGCAAGACAACAAAAACTTAATAAATGATTGAAATAAATGTGCCAGGGACAATGACATCAAAAATCAGGCAGCATCTAGAACCATAAAGCATCTCCGTCGTCTTCCTCCTCCTGCTGTTGCTGCTGCTGTTGTTGGTGCTGGTGCTGCTGGTGGTGCTGTTGGTGGTGGTGCTGTTGGTGGTGCTGCTGGTGGTGGTGCTGCTGGTGGTGCTGCTGCTGGTGGTGCTGCTGCTGGTGGTGCTGCTGCTGGTGGTGGTGCTGCTGGTGGTGGTGCTGCTGGTGGTGCTGATGGTGCTCATCGTGCTGTCTTGCCTGTTGGGCCGCCTCATCATCAGAGTCAGAAACTGCCAAGTCATTGTTAATAGTACCATCATCATGAGGCTGTTAAAGAAAACAATTAATGTAGAGAGAACCACCATTATTACAATAATAGCTATTATGAACCATTTACAATAAAACAATATTTAGCATGGGTCAATGTTAACTTTGTATTAATACTGGCCACCAGGAAGTGACCACACTTTTGTAAACTATGAACAATTTGTACTTTTAAGAGTAGAATTTAAGTTGCACCCACCTGCGATGGCATCATGCCACCGAGAAACTCTACTGACGGATCATAACTGGCATCCACCTCCATGCTGCCTTCACCAGCCAGACCCTCAGGGTTATAGTCTCCTTCACTCCCTTCACCATGCTGTACACAAAAATAAAAAACAATTAAACAGTGTTTTTAAGTGTTAAAATGGGTGGCATTATGACTAAGAGAGCCACTTTATACATGATTAGCTTCCTTTAACAACTTCCCATGTCCGAAACGGGCCAAATGTAAAAGCATAATGTGGCCCCATACATTTCAGCCACTGGCCAAGCTATACATCGTTAAATGCTAAACTATTGCATCATAACTACTATAGGAGTACAAAAATTTATCTTTTTCAGCTAAATTAATACTAGACAATTTTCTATTTATAATGCCTATGACATAGAAATTACCTATGTGAGAACATTACTCGAGTATGCAGCATCAGAACGGAATTCACACCTTGTGAAGCATTAACAGAATCTTAAGAAAGTTCAGAGGTTTGCAACTAGATTAATACTAGAAATGAGAGGCCTCAGCTATGATGACAGGTTAACAAAACTCACCCTCACAACCTTAGATGAGAGAAGAAACAGAGGGGGATATGATCACTACATACAAGATCATGAGGAAAATAGACAAAGTGAACAAATGAAGCCTAATTAAATAAAAGGAAGGTAGTACATGTGGACATCAGTGGAAGCTGGACATGCAGTTGAGTCGAAGAGATGTAAGGTAGCTCTCGTTCCCTATATGGTTGGTTGGTAAGTGGAATGCATTGAAGAAAGAGGTTGTTGAATCTAATTCCATCCACCATTTCAAGAAATAATATGATGAAAATGTTAATGTTGGGAGATGTAATTAGTGCATCAGGTATAAACAGTTAGAACTTGCTTCCCCCATAGTCACTGATAGGTGAGAACCAAAAAGCCATGACAAGATGAGGAACCCATTGCTGAAGCATTAGCCAACCTGGAATAGTGAAGTGAAACTCTGGGTTGCTCGCTGGTTAAGTTAAGTTATGAAACAACAAAAGATTTGTCTATAAAAGCCTGAGAATTATTCAAAATAACACATGTACAGGAACTGCCTGGAAAACACTATACAGTAAAACAAGTTTCTAGGAATCAAAACAAGCCACATTAACTAAATCCCATCTCAAGCTTGGCTAACCATCATGGGGGTCTAGTCAGTTAAAATATAAAAGGGCTCAAGGTAAGTGTGTTAACATGGATGCTGTCATCTGGTGGTAGTCACAGGTTGTGTCCAGGTCAGCAAATTGGCAATTTGTAAGACTACTTCTCGGTGGTCCTTGTGATGCCGAGACTGGCCTGGAAAGTCTTTAAGTGTTTATGAGAGAATTTTCAATGATCAACAGGGATAATACGGTCCCTGTTGCACTGGTGCAGAATGCCAAACCTTGGGCCCAATCCTTTAGAACCAGGATAGATTTTGCTCTAAGGAGCATCTGAATGTAATTACTTCAGAATATTAATAGAACAACAATACTAGCTTTTGACCTTTGACATGTGTAAAATGTTATTGTTAATGACAACCTTGACTTATGATTGTGACTCGAGATATTTTTGCAGAAACATTACATAACTGATTTTGGGCTCCTGAGCAATCTGGCAACAAGTAGTCAAGAATTCATGGGCTATTGTGTTTGTATTATTGATCTAGATTTTTTTCTTTTGTATTGAAGTTATAAGCATGATCATGGGCTTCTAATCTGAATCATACTTGTGAACAACTGAATCAAGAATTCATTAGTTAACTTTGCTCTCTAATATTGAGTTCAAAAAGTATAGGCCCATAATTCATACACTAAACAAAATACTGTACTGCAAGTTCAATGTTAAACACAATTAAAAATGTAAAATGCCTGTGTATTTATGAATACGACTCAATCATTACTGCAAAGAGCAACACGCAGTGGAGAACATTATTATCCCAGGACAAGTGTATACCATTATAAAGAAATTCTACTGGCCAATTGCCAAGATATTGAACCATGAATCAATATCTCCAATGTATATGTGACACACACATTTTGTAATTTTATTCCTTGTATGTATATGTGTGTGTGTGTGTGTGATAAAATATGAGAGAATAAATCTTTATATATGTTGTAATCAGCATCAGGCCCAATACCAGGCATTGGAAATCTGTTGATACTTTAGATCTGTGACATTTTGGCTATGATTAAAGTTTTGAGGCATAAGAAGGCATGAATAAAACTCTTCATGGCTCCCTGAAGTTTTCCAATACCAGTAGCAACAACTATGACAATCAAAACTAAAAAACCATCCTGCCGAGGCAACATACCTGATAATACGGATATTGTGCAGAAAGCTGTACCATAGCCTCGGCTGCTCCTTGAGTCTCATCAGGACCTTGTTGGTGGGTAACATACTGGCCATCCTCAAGAACAATACCACCCTCCATATCTCTATGCATGTCCCCCACTTGGTGATTTCCAAAATCTTCTTCATCGTCACTGAATTCAAGATCTATGAAAAGTAGGAAAATTTGCCAATATTGATTCACAGTTTTCTTACTACATATTTGAGTAACAAATTACATTAGGCATTTAAATTACATTTAGTCTAGAATCCCCATTTGTTAATTTATTCTTCAGTATAATGTATACTTTTTGATATGCAAAAGCAGGTTCATTTAGATAGAACAATTACAAGTATTTAAATTACTGACCAACGTGGCATATTTAACCGACAGACATCAAACAAATATTTAACTATATTTCCAAAACATTGTATGAGAGTTTAACTAAATAAAGCACTTGCCACATGAGGACTGAGCGAGTAATAAGTGTCTCAACATATTATGAAAACACAAAGTACAGGGATGAGAATGTAAATATAAAGGAGATTCACCAGTAGGTGTGGGGAAGCAATGACAAAGTTACAAGTGTCGACAACCTTCTGAAGATACATAATATGCATGGCCATCAGCTGCTCTACAACAGCAATGTTACTAAATATATACCGTATAACAAAACAAAATTTTGAGAAAACATTTTGTTTGCTCTTCTTGAGACACAATAAAGATATATCAGTAACAAATAAAATTTCATTATTAGAAATAAACTAGAAAGACATTCAATTTGTCACTTATTTACCTTCTTCTAACACATTCCTTTGAGATTCCTGCATTCTGCGTCTCTTGGCTGCCTGCATCATCTCCTCCTCATCACCATCAACTACATTAACATGTTCGTCATCTTCATCTCCTATAAAAAATAAATAATAAAAATAACAAACTGACACTTGACAATTTTTTTTTTATTTAATACCAGTCTCTCAAATTCCTTTATGATATTACTTACAAGGTGCATACCAAGTTCTTGGTAAAGTAATTGCCACCTCCAATTTTGTAAAGCCTTTGCTAGCTTTTTGATAAGGAAAGGGCTGCTCATGTTTCAGTGTATCACTAGCAAACTAATTGTAATAGTTGCAAAGTAAGACAATGCAGTGATAATATTTGCAGAGTGAACAGATGCTCCAGGATATGAAACTAACAGGTTATCAATTACACCATGTATGAAGACCCTGCCATTCTTTCAACAAAGAGTAATCTACAGTCGGGACTGTTAGACCACCAACTGCCTGAACACACACACATGGTAAATACAGTCTCCGGGTACAAACAAATAGATACAAAGCATGTAAATTATTGTTGTAGAAATGTTGCTGTAAACTCAACTGTCGCAAAGACAACTACTCATTGGGAGGTATTTAAGTGACAGGATATATTTATTCATGAGCAGGAAGAGCAGTTGGCTAAAACAAGGCCAAAGGAAGAACAAACTTCGCAAAAGCAATTTTCATTTACTAAGCGGGTGAAGACTTATATTTTAAGTGTTAACATACCTGAATGATGACCATACTACAATTCAGAAGATGGAAAAGCAACGACGTTTCCATCTATCATCCAGGACCATTAACAAGTCATTTCGCACGACTTGATAACGGTCCAGTACGGACCAAAACGTCGTCGCTTCTCCATCTTCCGAGTTATGGTTTGGTCGTCCTTTTTTCAGCCATGTTATTGTGACTCATCATCTGCAACATACCTGAATAGTCCATAAGATGATCAGATGGCGAGCCCAAATGATGATCAGGATGGTCATGTTCTGGCTCAGCATAGGTGTAATTAGTATCATCATCTGGCCCAAGAGATGTGCCAAGGGAATCTGTCTCAGCTTGCTCTAATGCTCGTTCCTGAGCTAAAGTTATCTTCTTCTCCAAGGCATCGAGATGAGTTTCATACTGAAACCAGACATAGAACCTTAACCCATTACGAAAGTAATACATTGCACAATGAAATATAAAAGAATTAGTATAGTAAAAATTGCAGATTAAACATAGCAGAACTACTTCTCATCAAGCATTCTCATCCAGTTATGAACAACCAGCTTACACGTATGAACATTATATCATCTGCAAAACCACTTTACACATTTATCACACCAGTGAACAATTAGAATGCAGAAAAAGATTACCCAATCTCCTCAACAGGGTAACCATCACACTTTTCATCATTGCCACATGGAATATACCTGTTTATTATGGGTTTTTAATTTGCATTCACTTTCCTCTGCTTCTGTGGATACTAAGTGTACCATGGCTGGAGGGTAGAAATAGCCTAAGGTACTCGATCTTTTGGGATGTACCCTGTATTTGATTATCAATATACAGTATTTCCTTCAATGTGTATACCTTGGCATAGAGCATCAGGTCCATTAAAATTGTAACATGAATATTATAGTGTTAGTTTTTAAACTTTCTTCCCAAGTGAAGAACAAAATAAATACAACAGTTGAGTCATGCTAGAATCATTCATTTAACCATTTTGGCATACATTATTATAATTGTATCTGGATTGTAGATAATCCTAAAGTGCTCAGATAATAAATACTGGTATATATAAAATATCCAATGTATCTCACCTCAGCCAGATTTTCCCTGCAAACTTGAATCAGTATCTCAGCCTTCTGTGAGAAAGATGAGTCTTGTCCATTATATCTGATACTATTAGTCATAATCAGCTCCATGTCGTGCATAAATTCTGCTCGACTGTGATACTTGTGATCTGCAAATAAATTCAGCAACAATCATCATATTGTATTTGTCAAGGGAGGAGTACTTCATACTTGAGTGGATTTCATTAGAACATGCTTCTCACAATGCTTTATGCAAAACTATTTACAAATACCTTATTAAATATTCTTCAATAGACAAATATGACAAGAACATACACCAGTTTTGTTTTCTAGTGTCAATCTACCTATTAAAGAACAAAAATCCATCTAATTCTTACAAATATACAGTAACTAAAAATAAAAATTACCGATGTTCAGATTTAAGCTTAGGAATTGAAAGCTTTTATTCGGTGATAAATCACCTAACCAAACATTTTGTTTAATCATTTCAATAATACATCCATATATAGTATTAGAATTGCACAGAGTTTAATATAAGAATCAAATAAACTGAACATATTGCTTCCCTCTTTACCGGCATAAATTCAACAAAACTAGAGGCTGTATAGAGAAAATATAGATAAAATCTAAATTCTTTAAGCCCAAACAAACTAAAAAATAGTGGAATTAGAAGCAAAGCCATCTAACAAAAGTGGAACTACTAAACACTGATTACAGGATATGTAATAAAATTTAGTAGTTTCTTTAGAAAAAGAAACACTAGATAGAAAACTCCTGAGACTTGGATCCCTATCAATATGGGGAAGTTATTTAATTAGCATGTTATAATACATCATGAACTGAAATACTGTTTATTTTTGTCAATAGCTATTATATATTATAATAAAAATATATTCTAAGTTAATAGTACAGTATTTGCAAATAAAAATGCAAGCAAACAAGCAAATTTTGATATAAACAAAATAATTAGTCAAACTAAATGTTTCATACTCACTTTTAACTTTTTTAGCAATAGTTGAAAGATCCATAGGATGCTGAATTATTTCATAATAATCTTTGACATTTTTTTTATTGACAGGCTTCATGAAAGGCCACGATTCCTGCATTGAGAAAAGCTTCTGATTCACAATGTTGTCCAAAATATAGTCAAAGGCAACCTGTTGGAAATGTAAAGAAACTTTAATATTTACAATCAAAGGAAAAACAGACTATGATTATTATTTTATGGAAACGGAAATAAACTTCACCATATGCCCAACCACTTGGGCTGGACGGTAGAGCAACAGTCTCGCTTCATACAGGTCAGCGTTCAATCCTCGACCGTCTATGTGGCTGGGCACCATTCCTTGCCCCCCTTCCTCCCGTCCCATCCCAAATCCTTATCCTGACCCCCCAAGTGCTATATAGTCGTAATGGTTTGGCGCTTTCCCTAGAAAGTTCCTTTCCCTTCCCCCTTCACCATTAGAGTTTAGGAAATTGGGATTTGGATCTAAATCCCAACATTTACCAAGACTTTACATACCACGTGTTGTTATTCCCTCATAAAATTATCAGGCTTGTTCTTTTATAGAAAAATAATTAGAAGAATTTTGGAGTATATGGCACCACCATGACCAAATATATTAAAATATTCAACTTGAAACAAATTTTTGTATTTTAGTTTATTCACCCATACAGTATTTATTTTATTTTCATTGAATTCTATAAGAAAAGAAAATGTAGAATTATTCTTTAAATCATTATTCAAATTTGAGGAAATGATAGCAGTACTGTATTAGAATTTATTAAATTTGGAATTCTATATATGCAAGGAAGTACATTATACAGTATAGACAAATACATTATAGATAAATTTATCTTTTAATTTTGTATTCTAATTTTTAGAATTTTTAACAAATTTTTTAACTCAAAAATTTTAGTTTTTATAATTTTTGTAACTCATTTTTAGTATTTTTTTGGGGGGAGAGGGGGGGGGGGGGGCAAAAACCCAGCATTGAATGTAATTAAATGCCATTTTCTGGGCGAGCCTTGGAAGCTTCCTGGAGCTACAAAACTGGTACAGTATATGCTCTATTAGTCTGGGGCTTCAGACAATGGAGTTCTGCCTACCAGGGACCATGAACCAGAACCTGGCCCCCCTCAGAGAGGCGCAGGGAGCAATGGCCTAGGGAAACCCCCTTGTATTTCAGAGTATTACCTGGCTGCCATCGACCAGGGTTAGGCACCCAGAAAGGTATGCATCTCAAAACAAACCCCACATGGTAGGAAATTTGAAAAAAAAAACTCCCCGAAAGAAAACATGGAAAACAAGCAAATGTTAACCATTGCCACTGTGCCACTTGTTCCCATAGCTCCCCACATGGAAGCTGCCTACATGGGAGCTGCCACATGGAGGCTGCCCACGTGGGAGCTTCCCATGTGTAATAAATGGGAACACGCCAATACATGTCCTGGAGGTCCAGAGACACCATCCAAGCACCTGGCTCCAACAGAAGCTGGATCTGAGATCAATGGTCATCTGAAAGGAGGGGGCAAGGAATCCAGGGGTTCAGACGGGACAAGTCCAGAATGAACCGCAGATTTGTACAGTCCCGTTTCGGCATTGGAAACATGGCGGGAAACCCACCTGAGAGACAGCGTCGTTTCGACCACTCCCAAGCGCACCCACTTCAAGATGACCCTACAAAGCATAAGGAAAGAAGCAGGCCCTGCTACCTCCGAACCCCCCTGAAGGAAGAGGAGCCGCCCAATGCCACCACAGGCCAGAGGAGATGACCCGAAACACCCACAAATCGTGGAACCAGGCATGAGCAAACAGCACGAGCCTCCCCACCATCGCCCCGCGAAAGGGCCAGCGGTCATTACAAGAAGCAGGTTGATGAGCAGAGCGATCAGTGCGCCAACTGAGCTGGCTCCAAATGAAGCGCTGGCTCAGAAACTGGCACCAATGGCCCATCCCCAACCAGAGGAACCCCAAACCCTGGCACAACTCTTCTAAGTAGGCCGAGAACGGCCACCCCAGAGAATAAACAAGTCCAACATAGGATGACAACTAGACGAAGCAAGAACACAAGCAGAGAACACGTCTTGTAAGACTTCAGGTCAATGGTGTCATTGACTGAACAGGCAGCATGATGGAGGCAAAATTGGTGACTGTCACCCTCAGACAAGGGCACACAGCAATCTTCAAATTTGCACGAAGTGCGCTAGAACTCTGAAGATGCATCCATCGGTCCACCGAGCCCCCGACAGGGTTTTCCAGGGCCCAAAGACTGACTGCTATGGGAAGCCCAGGCAAGTTGTTGCAAAGCCAGTTAAACCCGAGAGTAACAAAGGGGAATGAGCTAAAACACTGAAACCCCTGCGACGTGCACAATCACGCGAGCCTAGAAAAGGGCCACCAAAATATCATAAGTGGATCAATAGTTAAACAAGGCAGACCCCCTCCAGGCAAGAAACAAAAACAAATGAAAAACCCTGTAAAAGTACAACGTCCCCCGAGGAAACAGGAACACAGCCGCTGCGTAGGTAGGCAAGCTGCGCAATACCTTGCTCCCCAACCAGCAACAATACCCCTTCCTACCCAAGGCCAAACAAAGGCCACAAAACCCCAGCTGGCCCGAAGGGTGGGGTAAATGCCCAACAGCAGAAACCCCTATGGAAGTGGAGTCCCGAAGGCACTAAGGAAGATAACCCTAGCACCCAAGGTTAGTACTTACAGGGCGTTTAGGGAAGGCAGCCCTAAGCGCATGCAGCCCCAATACATTGCTGTTACACCTGGCCACCAGACCAGACCACTAAGGCAACACTGCCATGAAATCGAGGCCAGGGTTGACTACTGCTCCAGATCGCATCAGCCAAAGAACTGGGGGTTGGAGCAGCAGGTGCAGGGCTTCCCCTTGACCTGCACAGACGAGCGGCATGTGTGACGTTTGCCTGTTTGCTTGTTTCACAGAGAGTTGTGGGGCGTTCTGCCTCCTTGTTCGGTATTTAGTTGCAATTTTCTTACCAAGTAGGTTTGTTTTGTTATGCCTACCTTTCTGGGTGCCTAACCCCAGTCGATGGCAGATAAGGGATGACCCCAACCACAGGTTTTTTTTCCAGAGGCTCCCTGTGCCTCTCTAAGGGCACCAGGTTCTGTCTCATGGTCCCTGGTAGGCAGAACTCCATTGAATGAAGCCCCAGACAAATACAGCATATATCAGTCCTATAGCTCCAGGGAGCCAAAGAGACTCCCCCACAGAAAAACTACTAAAAATATAATTATCTTTTGAATATGAAAATGGCGCATAGTGTGATCCAGGGTCGAGGAACTGAGCACACCAATGGTTATACTGTACTTTCCTGTTAGACTTGAAAGATATTATCATCCCATCATTATATATTCAAGGATGTATGAAAACCCAACAAATTTTATAATAACACACCTGGTCATCATCATCCAAGAGTGGGTTGATGGCCTTCTCCAGTCTCATAAGACGTTCCTCCTTCTCAGCAAAGCGATCAATGCACAATTCCAGCATCTTCTGTGCTGTTACCGTGAGAGTGCTCTTAACACCTACAATAATACAATACATCTCGATCACTGCACCAAGCTATTTGAATAATAATAATAATAATAATAATAAAAAATACACACACACACAATTTCAGAATTGCTTTTAAATACATGGATGGAGAAATACTAAAGAAATTGTTCACGATTTTTGTTAGACCAAAGCTGGAATATGTAGCGGTTGTATGGTGTCCATATCTTAAGAAGCACATCAATAAACTAGAAAAGGTGCAACAACATGCCACTAAGTGGCTCCTAGAACTGAAGGACAAGAGCTACGAGGAGAGGTTAGAGGTATTAAATATGCAAAAACTAGAAAATATAAGAAAAAGAGGCGATATGATCACTACATACAAAATAGTAACAGGAATCGATAAAATTGATAGGGAATTCCTGGCACCCGGAACTTCAAGAACAAGAGGTCATAGATTTAAACTCACAAAACAAAGCTGCCGGAGAAATATAAGAAAATTCACTTTTGTAAACAGAGTGGTAGATGGTTGGAGCAAGTTAGGTGAGAAAGTGGTGGAGGCCAAAGCCATCAGTAATTTCAAAGCGTTATATGACAAAGAGTGCTGGGGAGACGGGACACCACGAGCGTAGCTCTCATCCTGTAACTACACTTTGTGTAATTACACACACATACAACAAATTGTATAAACTTGCCTTATTGTTCACTCCAGCTACAAGTATAATGACTTGTATAAATAAATTTGTGAATAAAGCTTCTGAATCGAAGTAAGTACTGTACAGGAGGATCTAAATCAATTATGTACAATGACTGCCAGTACAATATTCATATTCATTGTATGTACAATTTTTTATAACAAGAGGAGGATCAAGTTTATACAATCTGTATAAAACTTATACACTTATGTAATTGTAATTACACTTAGGTAATTACATAAATAAGACACCCTTAGGAAGATACTGTATAAGGATAATGCTGTAAAATGTTGAAGCTATGCAAAATTCCATAACTTCACAGTATAATTAGTCTATCCAATTGTATTGCCACCATTCTAATTTTATGCTACAGTATATGTTTTGCCATTTGCCAATACAAGTCTCACTGCTCTAATTGTAAGCTATAAGCTTTTTATGGCTGTATGTATGTTCACTCCAGCTACAAGAGTAATGACTTGTATAACTAAATTTGTGAATAAAGCTTCTGAACCAAAGTAAATACTGTACAGGGGATCTAAATCAATTATGTACAATGACTGCCAGTACACTACTCATATTCATTTAACGTAAATTTTTTATAACAAGAGGAGGATCAAGTTTATACAATCCAGGTTTATGATATTATCCTTGTACAGTATTTTATTATGCTCGATTCAATGATATTTCTATTGATGAAAGACTTACAAATCAGATACTCTCCTAGAATTCTCCTAAATGAACTAAGCAGTCCTTATCTCTCAAACGCACTAACATTTCTCTTGATATTTGGCCAGTTCTAACACCATACTTGTGTAAATTTATTGTTCCAGGAAATCTTGATCCATTGTCTAATGTACTCTTTATTGGCAGTCCCTACATGGGATTTGGTAAACACAGTCAAAGAAAAATAATCAATTTCTTTTAAATTGAAAACTTTTAACTGTAAAGGAATTTTTGAAGTTTAATTTCTATTATGTTTAATCTGTCAAATATTTGGCCGATTGTTTTTAGATTTTCGATGTACAGGAGTGCCAACATTGGGTATGAATGGCTCTCTCTAGTGTCTGTTATAAAAAAAAAAAAATTAAACTTGGCTAAGTGCTTCATACTGAAGAATTTGAGATAATGAAGATTAGTAGTAATGCCATTGATCTTGGTAATGTCTGTATGAACACATTCTCCTTCCTTTAGCCGCTCTTCTTTCTTAAGATTAATTTTTAAATATGAATGTAATTTGAATGTAGAGTTAACTGTAGTACTAGGCCACTGTTTATAGCCAACATCACCCCAATGTTCAGGAAAACAAATCCCCTCTAATATTGTTAAGATGGGTATACTCTACTGTCCTATTAGACAGGAGATAATTGATCACAGGGAAAAAAATTACGTGCGACTTACTTTGGCAAAATACCTCCAATATACTATGTACATTGCTAACTAGCCACAACACTTTCTATTATTATTAGATTCTTGTCATTAAATCATAAATATGAATCATTTCCCACTAGTTTATTTTCTAAAGGAAAATCTTGAGGTTTTGTTTTATGATGCATAGATGCACAAAACTGCGGCTGTGAATGTCTGCTTCCCACTGTGAACATCATAGCCAGCATTGTGTTCACTAATATTTGAACCTTTTACATAGTCTTTATCACAGTCAGGATCTACTATGATACCTAGTTGATGGAGTTCTGGGAGTTCTTCTACTCCCGAAGCCCGGCCCGAGGCCAGGCTTGACTTGTGAGAGTTTGGTCCACTAGGCTGTTGCTTGGAGCGGCCCGCAGGTCCACATGCCCCCACAGCCCGGTGGGTATGATACAATTTGATACAATCATTGCAAAATAATCACAGTGGTATTTATTTATTTCATCCATATAAAATGATGCTGTGGGCACAAGCTGCACAGCAGTGCTGTGAGATGCTACAGCATGTGTTAGCCATGGTCGCCCCTCACAAAAATGAGGTCCTCACACCCGAGAGGCGTACCCACGATTTTTTCCAAGATGGCTTCTGTTTACTGAGGGCCCGAGGAATCAAATGTGGGCCCTGTGTATGCACGGGACTTTTAAATCTTATGCAGTACTCTAAATCATCTCTAGTTGACCCGTGCAGTAGGGTCATGTATGATGCGAGTGTCCCTATTTAACATGAGCAGATAAAGGGTTAAGTGATGGGTCAACTTTGGGTTGCAGCTTAGAACCGAGGTCATAGATTTTCTCTATGAAACAGGTTCAAAACTCACCCTATGGCTAACATATGGGGATGGTTTATATTCATGCAAATATGATACTTATTTGTAATTAATCAGCCAAAGATAATAAAAGCTCAAGATGTGCTATAAGACTGTACCATTATAAAGTCTGGAGTTTTCCACTATCTGTGAAATGTCAGACAGGAATTCTTCACGGCTCTGATACTTCTTCTGACGTAGATTATCCCGAATGGTTGATAAATCCATTGGATGATTTACAATGTTATAATAATCAGGTACTTGCTGAAAATAAAGAAACCAGTAAAAATGCAAATATATATATAAATTATAAAATGGTACTCATTTTGTTATTCACTTGAGACATAAATGCAAAATACTTTTGGTAACTCAAACAATTAAAACCTTACTGTATGCTGTATATCACTGTCAAGCTAGTGAAGTTCACATATTACCAAGACAATACACACTACATTCATCATATATAAAAATAAAAGTTCCCAAGATATCTTAAAGCAAGACCCACTATGTTTTTGGATAGACCTATGCATTAAGATAATATCTTTCATATTTGAAACCCACAGTGCTCATAAAATTTGTGTACACTTAGTTTTGAAACTTTCCTTATATTTTCCAGAGACCAGATGCAATGGTTTATAATTAGAATAAGATATGAAGTGCTTACTGCTGATGGTAATGATCACAATATTCAATAGAGTTGGTTAACTGCACAGGCCTTTATGTAGGATATTAACTTTAATGGAAACAGCTAATGCTCCTGCTGTTCATGCCTATCTTCAGTCATTGATGCGACTCATTGTTATAAAACGAAGATGAAGAGACAACCATACAGGCTAACAATTATCCTTAAAATGTTGTTATCCATTATCCTTACAATGCTGTTATCCATTATCCTTACAATGCTGGTTAACTCTTATCCTTTCAGAACTCCCTGGCAATCAATTCATAGGCACATACCAAAGTACAGCTGGATGTAGAGAAAAACTAAAAAATATCTTTGTTCAAAGTGATCCATTACACTTAAGAAGAGTATATTAAAGTTGCAAGTAATACTAAAATAATGCAGCAGGTCTCAAATTGTTATGGGGGAAACAATCAAAATCATTATGTATTACTTTATAGTGTGGCAGTAAACAACTTTTATATAAATAACTGTAGTACATTAAAAGCTATGAGCCGTAAATAGACAATGAATGGTTTCCATATTTACCTTAACGTTCACTGGGAAGAGGAAAGGCTGAGCATCTGACATTTCCCGCATGTCATTCAAGATTTCCTCAAATATGGTTGAAAGGGTAATAACAGGGTCTATTCGACGACGATTTACACATCTTTCTTTTCTTTTCAAATAGTCACAGTGTACTACAGTACCTGCCCGCCTTCGTTTTGCATTTTTTACCTGATCTCTTGGTACTTTGAGTACCAGGGATCGTCGTTTTAGCTCTTCTGCATGCTGTAATGAAATGTTAAACTTTTAGCTCTCAATACTTTCAGTATACAGTGTAATAATGCAAAAAACTATAAAATATACTTTTAACCAATTCCTGAGTAATCTGAAAATTATGAGATAAACAGCAGGTAAAAAAGCCCCAAAATCCTGAATTCTAATAACCAGAAACTCTTGGAATAATGCTTTGAGTGTAGATGAACAACTTCATTCTGAGCAGGATACTTGGCTGCTCTCTTGTCCTGGCCCTCCTAGGAACGGGACCAGACATAGCCAAGACAGGTTGACAATTACATCACAGTGTAGAAGAGATGTTTTCAAACATTCCCACTGCATCATATGAGAAAATGACTATTCAGTCTGTAATACCCCTTCCCCCCCCCCCCAAAAGGTTCATTTATCTACACTTAAAACTCTCCAAGCAATACCCCAAGAGACTGTCAAAAAGGTCTCTGCTGTTAGTTGGTCTGTATGGCTGCTATTTTTAACAGCATCCAGATCAACTCCTATATTGTTAACATAGTACCAAGAGGCTGCCAACATTATTTTTCTCATAGTTCTTCTCCCCAGCACACCTGGCTGGCCAAGACCAGCGCACATCAGTTAAATCACTTCTTATTTAGATATTGAAACTTTTGTTGGAATGCATAGTGAACTCCTGCTATTAATGGATGCTTCCATATGTCAAAGTTATTTGTGTCTGGATTCTTTCACCAGTCAACTTTGCCTTGGGACTTGGCCTCACACCAAGCGTTAGTGCTGGGAACACACTACAGGTATTTGGATACATCCGGCTGGCATGTCACCTTTGTGGAATTACCCGATTAATTTAGTTTAAACCCAGATCTTACTTGGTAGTATTGTGTGGCTGTCTTGCTTTTCTGAATTGTTATTTTAATCACTGACTGACCTTACCCATTCTTGTTTTGGGTCAATAAGGTTAGGATAGAGTCACACTGAATACATGTGTCTGGTTACCTTCCAAAACCTCCCTAAACAATTGGTTGGCTATCAGTACTACACATGCAGCTCCAGCAACTCTGCCAATCTTCTCGTGTACAGTTTCTAGGGCAGAACTACTGCTATCTTTAAAGGCTGCAAGTGACAGACCTAACTCAAAACTCAAATATTTGTGTTTTTTGTCTCAATGGAAATATGAATTGGCCTGGTAGATGTTTCAATAGTATCTGGTGATCCGCTATTTGTTGTGTGCCACTATTTCTCTCCTATCACTCTTGCCTTGGTTGTTGATGGAGCAGAATTTTAAGCCCATCACATTTGTTTCTTATGGTGCTGTTTTGACATGACTGCTCATTCTGTAATTTACTATGGATCTCTCTTCAAGGACCCATTGGAACCAGCCTGATGTAGATGTGGTTGTTCAAAGGCATTACATATAATATTTTGTGTTTTGTTGGTTTTAGCTACAGGTAACCGAAAATATGAGCTTATGGTTGGTATGAAGAGTTCTTCTGTGCCCACAACCCAGCTCAAAGCAAGGCTTTTGTGGTAATAACTTGAGTGGTAAGGGTGCTGCAACCATTGCCCATTTATCCACTTCCTGCAGGAACTTAATTAAATTAAGAGTAAACAAAAATAAATATATATTCTAGCAATATTTCCTACACGTGATTAAAGAAGTTCAAAAATTTGTGAGCCTCTGATATTCAAAGTGTTTTCTCATTGTGCCAATGGCACCTCTACACTTCAATTTTATTGTACACTTTTTACAATATCTTCCACTCCAGTAAGTTGTTTTATTGTGCAAATTGGGGAACTGACCTTCAAGTATCTTCCATGTACTACATTTTATTTATTATAAGATATCTCTCTCATTTCCATTCCAGAGTACATCCCAAGAACTTTGAGACAATTCTAATAATCTTGATAATTTACTGTTTATATGCATGCAGTAGAATTCTATTACAGTACTATATTTCAGGCCTCTTCCCTACCTTGAAAGGGGAGGCGAGACCAGCGTAGTACTTCAGGCAGAATAGCACAAAAATTTGAAAAATAGGAGCACGGGGATGACATCCCTTGTTACAGTAGTAAGGTTCTCATAATCTACTTTAAATTTCTCTGGCTAATGGTAATTTTGTTTTGCTACGCTCACTAATGTTAGATCATCCAAAGTCATTAATGCTAATTTGTTTACACGTCGTTTCCATTCTAGGAAACGTTTATTCCCAGTTTTCTGGGAACTATATAAGCTCCTCCCTATTCAGGAAATACCAGACTCTTGGTTAGTCTGTTTCATTAAACCTAGTTGTAGATAAATAAATTTTAGCTTCTTGTTGAGCTTCCTTCATCTGTTCTTTTCTATTTAAGGAGATATAATGAGTGATGGACTGAGAAATTTGAATTATCTAATTATTAATATTCAGTGACTTGTTGGTATTTATATAATACAGTATTAAATAAATACTCTTACAAGTCAGTACCTTAAATTAATACTCATATATGTATATATGTAAGTTTGTACAGCGTACCAATGTTACTTACTTTGATAACTTTGGAAGACAGTTTGATTTTAGTGCCATCGACATTTATTAGTTCCTCAGACTCATCAATTCCACCCTTCTCCATCTCCTCCTCTTGCTCCTCCGTCAAAGCCACACTGATTGGCTGTGAGGCGCTGGCATTGCCAGCGTACATTGGACACGCCTTGTTTGTGCGCATATGACCAACCTGTCTCAAAAAAGTAAATAAATAAGAATGGTCTCTCTCTACATCTATCTATATACAGATATATATACTGTATGCATGTTCAGTTCTTGCACTAGTAATGTTCATCGTCTTAAACAATCTACCAGAAGGAATACAGAATTATCTTAACATGCTTGCTGATGATACTAAGCTACTAGGGAAGACAGAGACCTAGATGATTGTCATGCTCTTCAAATTGATATAGATAAAATAAGTGCTTGGAGTGCCATGTGGCAAATGTATTGAAATGTGAATAAATGTCAAGTTATGGAATGGAACTGGAGAAAATAGACCACACACAACTTATGTGGAAAGGAAGTAAAGGACTAACAAAGGAAGAGATCAAGGGGTGGTTTTGGATAGTAGATTGTCACCAGAGGAACACATCAAGAACATTGTGCAAGGAGCATATACGTTGCTTTCCAGCTTCAGACTTGGTTTTAATTACATAGACGATGATATACTATAGAAAGTGTTCATGACATTTTGAGACCAAAACTGGAATACGCAGTGTTGTATGGGGTCCATATCTCAAGAAGCACATCAATTTTCATCACTATGAAATTGTATACACATTTCTAATCTGGAATTCATCTATGGAAACATTGTTTGAAAACTGTGAAAAAACAAAAATAAAAATTAAATGAGGTGTAGTATACCATGGACCATTTTTCTCAAGAGGGATCTACAGGCTCCCAATTAAGTTATGAGAACTATCTATCCAATACATTTACTGAACATATTTGTTCATTTCTGACCTGTCCACAAGCACCACACTTTAGTTTCAAATCAGGTTTAAGCTTAGGCTTCTTAGTCTTTGGTGGTGTAACAATGCCCTTTTGTTGGCGCTCTTGGTTTCGTTTAATTCTTCTCAGCTGTTCCTGGAGACGACGACGCTCTCGCTTCATCTCTTCCTTTTGAGATTCATCTGAAGTAGAGATGCTTTTACAGTACTTTAAATTATTTAACGCTGAAAATATTTTGCAAATATATACTGTACAAGTAAAACTCAAAGCTATACAACACTTAAATTAACAAATAAAAAAAAAGACATTACAAAATGATAGTTCTAATAAGTATTACTATACATAATATAAAAAATGTAATGAACAACATAACTCACCAAGTTGACCAGCAAAGCTTTTTATGAATGATTCATCTTTTGAAGTTCGTATCTTGACATAAGTGTCAATCACAGCAGTTTTTCGGACAATTTCAGTTCTGGTGTACTCCTTTCCATCTGGAGTCTTGAATGTACGAGTGATTCTCAAAAGGCGACCTGAATTAATAAGTGGTTAAAATAAAAACTAAAAAAAATATAAACACAAGAAGCTTTGAAAATAATTAATATACAGTACAACCTAGATTTGGAAAACTACATGGGACCTAGGCCAGATTCTTTACAACCGTTGATGACTTCGAGAGGCACTTGTGCAATTTTTTATTTGTTTAAAAAGATAAGAAAAATACACTGCCATACTTGTATGCTGATATGAGACACTGGTGTGTCATGAAAAATAAAAAACAAGCAGAAATGGAGATTCCAAGATAAATTTGTGGTGTCAGAAAAACAAACCAAGGAATGAATATATAAAGATGGAGAGTGTAAAGGTAAATAAATCCTAAGATTGAGGGAAGTGTATCAAAATGACTTGGTCATATTGAAGGAATGGATAATTAAAGTGGGGAAGAGTGATACAGGCATTTCCCGCATGGTACACTTCACCACATGCAGAGAGAGAGAAAAAGAATATAAACATCACCTGGAGTTCCAAATCCAAATTGCGAATTCTCATCTTCATCTTTCTTAGTTCCTTTTCTCTTATCGCCATCTTTATCATCTTCACCCATAATCATCTTTTGTAGTTCTTTTCTCTCTTGTTCTTCCTTTTCCAATGTCATCTGGAACATTACAGGGTCAAAATTTGAATAATTTGACAATTAGGAAGCCAGATGGATTATTACAAAAAGTATTAAAAGAGAAATATTGTAGAACAATATAGATTAGAATTGATATTCTCCAAAACAGTAAACCCCAGCGCAAAAGAATCCCCACCTGACACTTGGGTAATTATGTATGTAAAATCTCTAAATCTACACTGATAGAATACTAAAAGAGGGGTACCTGGCATTGCCCAGGTGTGTCCATCTCCCACCTGTCAATCTAGGCCCCCATCCATTTATCTATCCATTCATCTATCCATCTATTTATCTATGAATCTGTCCATCAATCTGTCCATCTACCTATCAATCCATTTATCCATCTATTCATCTATCTATCCACCATCAATATAAGGTACTGATGATGCAAACGAGAGAAGTTCCCAAGTAAACAGGATGAGGGAATAAAACGTGGAGTGGATGAAATGTAATACACTTGGGTGGTATGGACATGTTAGCAGACAGTCACTCTGCAACCCACAACAGTGGGATAGGGGATAATGGTAATGAATGAATAGAACATACAATTTGTACTCAATTAAATAAAACTATACCTTATAAATTAACAATGTTTACATATTCATTACCCCATTTCCCATTTTCATTGGATGGGAAGGCCCCATCCTAAAGAAAAAATGCAAATATCCTGTAATTAATTGAAAGGTTTCAGATATTACAAAATACTGATACAATATAAATGACCATAAATTCTCAAAAACAGAAAAGTCATTATTTCATCAGAAAGCTACTCCCTCCCTAACCTGTGAAGTAGTCTTCTTATTAGCAAGGATGTTTTCAATATATTTTCCTTTTTCTTCCATATCGGAGTCATTATCCTCTTCCTCTGATGAACCTTCATCAGTAGACAAGACTTCTTCAGATGCTAGAACTCTATTCTGAAGATCAAATATACGCTGACATTCTTCTTTGTACCTGAAAATTAATAATAATAATATTAACATAGAATAAACAAAATGAGAAGACAGTCACTCCACCAATATTCAAAAGAAATAGTTTTACATTGAGCTGTAAAGATCAGGCAAAGAGGGTCAGTGTATGTTAAGATGACTCACTAATGCCACAAATTAAAGTTGGATCTTGGCTTTTAAAATAGTCTATAACTGATAGCTTCACAACATGGAGTTATAAGAAGCTTTTATTCTTGGCACCTGATTCATATAACTCTTTCATTCACTTGGACCTAGATGTATTGAGCCGCAGAGGTTATTATGCCACTCCCTGGGACGTAAGCGGGCCATCGAAGGACTGTTAAGCCCCTCATGTAACCCCCCCCACCCCAGGACAAAGATGTGCAGTCGCCAAAACCAAAGTAGATGTTCTTAACACACTGCTTTCAGCTCCAAGTTTACTTATGGAGAATAAGGTAAGTAAGTCCCCTTATGCAGAACCCCGGGATTTGGGCATGCCTTCAAAGGGCCGGCTTACGCATTAGCCGCAGGACATCGGTAAGCCGTCGTACCTGACCTGCTGAAACCTCGGGACTTAGGCAGGATGTCAAAGGGTCAGTAAGCCCTGCATGCAGAACCCTCAGGATATAAACATGCAATTACTAAAATGGACAGTGTTAACACAGTCTAACCACTTTGAGCTCCAAGTTTACTCATAGAAAATGAAGAAAACATTGTAGCTTTTTTCTTGTAATGAGGCAATGCCTTTAGGAATTACCAACATTAGTAACAGTTTGGCACCAAGGTGCCATAATAAAATATTTTTTAGAACATATGGTTACCTTTCCTGGTGCTCAGCAATAGAGAAACGGTTCCCTCGAGAAAACTTGTTCATTCCTTCTTCACCAGCCTTGGCTTTCTCAGTTGACAAGGTTCGCACTACATCAATTACTTCCCATCTTGTTAGTTTAGCAATCTGAAAATCAAATAATGATCATATGAGGTTATATAGTCGAGAGCTTGAAGTCAGCCAAACAGCCTACAATTCTGACCAATATGAAAAAAGCTTAAAAAACTTTCATGAGCATAATTCACACAGAAGCCTTCAATTTAGAGGAATCAAATATGAATGTTTGCGAGCAGTGACTTCAAATCAGCAATCTTTTTATAATAATGTGGGCTCCCCACAGAAAAATTATTTAATGTCTGAAGCAGGTGTGAACCCAGTTAATCTGTATTTTTTTAGGTTGAATTATATTTCCCATATATAAAAGCCTCTTATTATGATCATTTATATTAACATAATATAAGCATACCTCGTCTTCTGGAACCCCATACTGCCGTAGAAGGTTCTTTGCATTAATGAGAGAAAGTCTTCGAAGATCAGCATCAGTTCCTGTGACAGTGCGCTTGGGTTGCTGCTCCTGCTCCTCTTTATTTTGTGTTGGCTTGTTGGGGATTCGAATGTAAGAAAATCCTTCACCACAGCCTAAGAAATAACATGAACTATGATTAACTGAACAATTCACTACAAATCAATGTTCTAATTCAGACATCTATATCCAACTAACAAAATACTTATTGATCCTTCAACATAAGTATCGGCAACAAATGACCACGGTACAGTATAATAAACAATATGGGGCATGCACGAGCAAATTATACAACATGAATTCCGAGTGAGCAAATAGTATATACGTATGGGTATAAACAAGCACACAATAGTGTACAACATGATGTAGACAAACATTATGATAGGATTGGTGTGATTATGAATAATTTCAACTTTATTTCCCAACAACACTAATGGTGAGTGTTGTTGGGAAATGGCGAGTGCCTCAAAATCCCCCGACTGTGGAAAACAAAAAAAGAGGAAAATCAAAATAATAATTTCTCTAAAATTACATTGTGTATATTAAATAAAATCACAAGAAAAGGCTCATCATAATGAAGGTGAATAAAAGAAGAGAAGGCAGAAATAAGTCTTGCCGATTAATGTACCTACTGAGCAACATGCACAAGGAAGAATTACAGCCATACATTATTATTAGCACTATCGCATGCGGCGTGTGAGTGCCGCAAACTTTGACGTCATGGGGTGAACGGTACGGGCGAGCGTGCGGCGACGCCTAAATGTGTATACTCGTTTCAATTTTCTCACTAATTCTCGTGCTATGTCTTTCGTTTCGATATAATTGTGTTTGCAATGGAATTGCCTATAGGTGTATATGCATATAATGTCCAAAAGCCCGACGTGACTCCCCACAGCAAAGCCTAAAGTCGGCAAAAGTTACCCGTGAGCGCATAAAATCAGTAAAATGTGTATACTCGTTTCAGTTTTCTCACCTTAATTCTCGTGCTACGTCGTTCATTTTGGCATCATTGTGTTCACAATTAAATTCCCTGCAGGTGTATATGCATATAATGTCCAAAAGCCTGGCGAGACTCCCCGCAGCAAAGCCTAAAGTTACCCGTGAACGAGCACCAATTTACACACCACAACCTAATGTGTTTACTCATTCAGTTTGTTAACATCAATTTTCGTGTTACGTCTCTCGTTTTGATATCAAATTGTTTGCAATATAAATGTGCGCATTTTAAAACTAGTTTCATAATAATAGAGCAATAACTGGAATTTTAACAAATATTTTAATTTTGGACACTCACCATCACAAAATTATTTATATCTTTCCAGTGTTCTGACATCAATTTTTGTGTTACGTCGCTCGTTTTGGTATCAAATTGTTTGCAATCTAAAGGCACGCATTTTAAAACTAGTCCCATAATATTAGCACAAATAGAATTTTAACAAATATTTTAAAATTTAGACCCAAAAAGTATTTATAATCTTTCAAGTGTTCTGACATCAAGTCTCGTGTTACATCTTTCATTTTGGTATCAAATTATGCGCATTTTAAAGGTGCTAGTTTTGAAACTATCCCAAGGTCGATCGGATAAAAAATAAATTTTATACAAATATTTTTGGAGTGGACACGAGTCCTGTCTATGGCTAGGACTCGAGAGAAAAAAAAGTGGACGTGATCGGTGTCCAAAGCGAGCGATAGTGTTAAATTAATTTGCTATTGATTTTTGCGAGGCATAATGCTTCCGATCCACTCTCCCTAGTTGGGAATGGAGTAAAAGTGGCATATGAATACTAAGATTATTACCCCCCTTCATAAACATGATGAATACTGAGTAACCAACCATGACATATTATAAACAAGGCATCACTTACAACCCTGCTAATTGACAAATGAGAAAAATAATCAAACACATGCACACAACTAAGGAAACAAGGGTGCCAAAAAAATAATTGGAACATTTTCTTTTGCAAACAGAGTGGTAGACAGTTGGAACAAGTTAAGAGAGAAGATGGTGGAGGCCAAAACAGTCAGTAGTTTCAAACCCTTATATGACAAAGAGTACCGGGAAGATGGGACACCATGAGCATTGCTCTCCTCTAACTACCCTTAGGTACTTACACACCTGTTGGATCAGCAGGGCCAGTTAGTTGCAAAAGACATTTCCCACGGACAGCCTGGATATAGGCACGTGTAGTATGCCATGGAGCAACCTAGAATCAAGATAAGTACTTTAGTACAAATATCTGGAATTACAAATCTAAACTCTAAGCACCAAAATACTAAAACACTGAATTAAGTTTAACCCATAAATTAAGAAGTTTAATAAATTAACCCTTAAACTGTGCATGGCGTATATATACGCCCTGAGTAACATGTCCCACGGTGCGCATGGCATATATATACGCCATAGGGTGCCAGGCCTGATTCAAATGGCCCGCGGCTACACGGGGTTCACAGTAGCTTCCTCAGGGCTCTTGTAAACAGACGCCATTTAAAAAAAAATCGTGGGCAATATTCTCAGGTGTGAGAGGCACAGTACTGTTGGAGCAACCAAGGCTGGCGCAAGCAGCATGAGCGAACAGCATTGCTGTTCAGCTTGTGACCACAGCATCGCCGAAAAATGTCAAAATAAATATATAATTGTTATTATTTAGAGATGATAATATTACAGATGACCCACGACTGATATAAATAACCAGGGTTGTGATAATAGCAGGATTGTTGTAATAATTAGCGCTGTGGGAGGAGTGATGCTGAGAGACGGAGGGAGACAGCATCGTTTACTGACTGTGTGGCTACCTGTTATTGTTTGCATTCACCATACCAGGTCAGTGGTTCTCTATGGTGAACACAAATGTAGACACTTATATATAATGTGTGTGTTAGTGTAATAACAGCAAAAGGATTATGCTGGGAGGAGCCATATGGGTGACGGAGGTGACGTCGTCTGCACGATTTGTCTAGCTCTTTAGAGGGTGGCCACTATGCTCTTTGGGCGCACTACAAGCTTAGGTGTACAGTTACGGTGCATAAAACATGTAGATACTTATATAAAATATGTGTATATAGGGTAATAACACTGCAAACAGTATTGTTGGGGGAGAAAGTTTAGTGCGTGTGACCTTGAATAAGTGAGGGAGCCGCCAGCCGCCATCTGTGTATAGCGACGACTCTTAGTGCCTGACCTAACTATATCAGCTTAGCTGTACAGTTGTGGTGAACAAAATATATATACATACTTATATATAACGTCTGTATATAGTGTAATAACACCACAAATGGTATTGTTGGGGAAGAAAGTTTAGTGCGTGTGTTGAGGGAGTGGCAGCGAGTGGCTGGCTGGTGTGTGGCGGTAACTCCTCGTTGCTTTTCGACTCTCAGTACCAACTTAGTGGTTCGTTATGGTGACCAAAACATGCAGATACTTATATATAACCTGTGTATAGAGTGTAATAGCAGCAAAACTATTTGTTTATTGTTTTATAAACATAATAATTGAATCACTAATATGCACATCATACTTTTGAGTATAGCAATTATTCACCACTTTTATTATATAAATATATTACAATACACACTAATGAATAATATTACTGCAAAAAAACTAAGAAAAAATCAATCGGAGACATTGAAACAATTAGGTAATAATATCTTTGTGGCAACTCCCATCTGTCAGCGCGGGTGACGCTGACTGGGTCTGACGACCGCTCTGTCAACGCCCACTTTTTGCCAGACTTCCTCGGTCAATTGCGCCCAAAATATGTCACCTACGATTTTTTTTTTTCCCCGTGCTCAGGGGACACAAATTAACATGTTTAGAAGACGAAAAACAAATTTTAATTTTTTTTTTCTTGCGCACAGGGGTGTAAATGTCCCCAGGACCCCTGAGCAGTGTAAGGGTTAAGAGAACCTACAAATTACAAGAAGTTTCTTCAGGATTCAAGACCATTACATAATGCAGAATTTTAAAAATTCCCTGCTGTGCCATGATGTTTTATCATCTTACCTGACTGTGAATGATCCTGTCAAAGGACCCAAGGGCATCTTCATATTTACTTAGTTTAGCCAGCAACCAACTGATAACCAAGATATGATACAAAACAACTTCCAGCAATGTGTGTGGATTCACCTCAACTCTTAAGAGGATCACTTCATGTTAATGATATTCAGTTGCTTTGTTATTACTGTACTGTAAAACTATACACTGCATTGGCATTTATACTACTAACAACCCCGGTCTTAAATTCAATGTAACAGCTGCCAAAGTAATATTATATTACTCACAAGCAATTGAATCTTTATAATTTGCAACAATCATTAATGACCATTGATTATATTTGAAATTTTATATTGTACATTTACTTTTTAACATTTTACTGCACATGTACCTTCGTGCATTTATCTTTCTGTAATTTAGTGTATGCAACAAATAATTGAACTTGCAAAATTTATGCACAGGCCTCCTTACTTGTATCTAAAATATTAACATAATATTATTAGCTTTATCTGTCCACAATTTTGTGCATACTATGAGCCACGCAATAAAGCTGTTCATTTATACATACTGTATTTAACATCTATGAAATAAGGCTTATAAAAAATCATCACTAGCATTATTACTGTATGAGCTTTCTTATCTGAAATCCGCCGACACGAATACTGGTACTGTACTGTATTTGAGTTATCCAGCGATAATTGCGGCCAGATATTTTTTGGGCAAAACTTTGCCATATCCAGTTAGAAATTTGGATAACTGGTGGTTTGGCTGGATAATGCAGGCTGGTATAGGTTCTGAGTCCAGATAACTTTGTCAAACTTCATATCCAGACAGAAATCTGGAAAACTTAGGATTTTACTGGATATTGCAGACAGGCATTGGGCCATACTGTATTAATCCCATACAGCAGTGGTTTGAAAAGCGGGGTATGGGAGGTGTTGAGTGGGTGGTTTTAGGGCAGGGGGAGTCAGGAGGAACTATCTGGGGGATGAATGTGGAGGAGCCTTTGATCTGTATTGTATAGAATAACTAAATTATGCTAAAAACAAATCCTTCTGTTAAAATCTAAATAAATATTATCTAATATTATACTAAATAGAAATTTCTTAAAAACTATGTACAGGATGAAGACTATAGTTTCCTGCTAAAATTTAGGGATTATTTTTTCTACCTAAAATTTTATTATTTTTTTTTTTTTTTTTTTTTATAAATAAAGTGCCTGCCTGCCCAAAGCACACCCGTCCAGGCCTGGACAAGATAAACAGCCGACGTGCTCCCGACCCTCGCACTATACCACAGTGCCAAGCCATAAATGAAACTTTTCTTAAATAACTTTTTTTATTTCCACAGCAACTTTGATCATTTTTTGGCAAGACTATGGTAGTAGCAGCGATCATTCTGGAGGTGTTAAGAGGAAGAGGTTGTGCTAACACCACAGACAACCAAATACAGTTTACTCATGACATCCGTTGACATAGTAGTTAATTTTTCGTCCAACTGTACTAATCCAGAAGTTGGAAACGTGCATCAGTACTTAAGGAAAACCAAAGAGCTGACCATAAGAGAGGCCAATGAACACAGGAGGCAAGCAAAACTCGATTCTTATTGATAAAAACAGCAAGCCAAGGCCCTTCAACCACTGAAGCCTCACACTCAAGCCAAGAGCCTTCAACCAGTGATGCTTCAGCAGCTGGTAGTCAAAACTGACCTCATCAAGTTCATGTACTGTACAGTAATTTTAGTGTTAAATTAGGATACATAAATTTTCAAGAATTATTGATATGAAGATACAGTATTGTATCCTGCATCAATCAAGAAGATAAACTACAACAAGGTAAGCTAAAGTTTTTGTTTTAAATTACAGTACAGTACTAGATTTTTTGTAATTACAGTGTGAGTATGTTGTTACAAACAAAATTGCGAATATGTTCACTTTTGAACTTTCCCAATAGGAATTCTACTTATCCGAATGTCTGGCTTATCCGGTATGGGGTCCTTCCCATATAATTTGAAAAAGCGAGCTCATATAGTATTAGTATTATTAGTACTGGTATTATAATTATTTGTGTGGTAGTACAACAAAGTAATGATAATCTGGTTTCAACTTTTTGGCAACACCTAAAATCCAACATAATTTGCAAGACACTCCACCAGATGTTTACAAAACTACTGAATTACATTACACTGCTACAGCAGTGTTCATACAAATTTAAATCATTAAAGTTATGTCCCTGGCTTATGCAGTGTGGTTTCTATCTTTTACTATGTACTTTAGTCTGCATTCCACATTCTGCACTACTTAGTATACTGAAATTATGAAGCATTATAGTTTGTAAAACTAATCATGAATTACAACTTATAATGAGTATAATTAAAAAATTTAATTATACTTAATAAAATTTCAAGTCAATTAATATTTGCCGAGGTTCTGTGTAATTTATACATACTAGGCAAACATTTACCTTTATTTCATCATCTAGCTTTTGTGTATCATCATTATCATCATCTTCCAAAGCAGAAAGGAATTTATCACCATATCCAGCATCCTTGAGGCGCTGCTCAGCTGCAGACATACTGAAGTAGGTACAGCACTGTTCTGGCGACACCATAGATCGGATTTCCTCCTCGGTTGGCAAACGAAACTCTGGTTTGATTACCCACCAATTACTGTTGAATGAATCCATAAAAAAAGATATAATTAGTAAGTTGTATATGTAAAAATACATTTAAATACTTTCAATTTTGTAGAGATTAGGTTATTACAACAAAACACTTCAAAAGTTTTGAAGTGTTAGTTTGTATAATTATTGTATAAAGTCTGCAATACTGTACTGTATATAATTACATTTTTTTATAAAAATTCATTTGTCTTATCAGAGTGAAAAAATGGATACTATCTATTTATTTTATACGGATCATTGACAACCAACTCAATATAAATAAATAATTTTTAATAAAATTGTTAGGAATAAAAATAAGTTGAAAACTCCATGGAAAATTTTATCATAAAACAAACTAAACAAAAGAGTATCAAATTTACCTGTCAGCACCTGTACGCTTAAAGTCTGCACACGGTTTGAGTCTTTTACGAATTGAGCTTTCTGAATGGGCTGGAAAAGCTCGTTTAATTTCATCCATTTTTATTCTTCGTGGATTGTCTTTACTTTTCCAAAACAAGCGATAGATAAATACCTGAAAAAAATGTAATGAATCTTAGGCTTATTCTATTTATCTATATATTTTATACCTGATTGCCCCGTTCTTGTGGGGGATGATGAGGTGTATAAATTCCCCACAGACATCTAGGGTTAAAAATTACTGGGAACCAGACATCCTCTCCTCTCACCTAAAACTATATGTCCCTAGCTATGGCATATTTTTAACTTGATGGGGTAGGAAGTTGGGGGTGAACACCATACATACAACATAACTAATACCTAAATTTCACATGCTGGTTTCTAGAATCAATTGGGGCAATCACTATATATTTGTTGTTAGAAATCTTGGCTAATTCTAATGTAAAAACATGTCAGCAATTCCTAAATTTCAACCAAGCTCCTCATACTTCACTCTGTACTTTTAAATACACCTTTATATCTTTATTCCCCCTGTCACAAGAAACACATATACATATTAGGAAACAAAGAAAAAGTGAAACGAACAATTATAGTGAGCAAATCAAGTGAAAATGAGAGAACATTAGTGGGATCTGTGAAACATTAATTAGCACAAGGACATGAAGGAGCTTGAGGAAGTAAGTGGGACACAAGTAAGCACTGGGGAAGGTAATAGCACATGAAGAATGAACATTGGGAAAGGTAATACAAGGTGAACAATGGGAAAACATTGAGAAAGATAACAGAACAAGGTAAACAAAGGGGAGGGGGAACACTGGGAAGACAACAGAACAAGATAAAGGAAGGAACACCAAGAACGTAACAGAACAAGGTAAACATGGGGGGGGGACACTGGGAAGACAACAGAACAAGATAAACAATGGAAGAACACTGGGATGGTAACAGTACAAGGTAAACAAGGGGGGAAAGATGATGGATGATAAAGTGTGGGATGTGAGAACATTGCTAATATAATATTAAGTAAAATACAGAGGAACACATAGGATAGAGGAAATATGGAAAACAACAGGGCAGACGCGAGAACATGGTGGAATGTGAGGAATTAACGACACTCACTGGGGATGTTATAAACTATACTAGTATTTTCAAACAAATATGCACAAAATATAGCTTTACCCCAAAATGCTAGTGTTTTAACATTAATTAGTAATTACAACAATAATATTAATAATTACCAGTAATTACTGGTAATTATTAATATTAAACCTTAGTGACATTACCTGCAAAAAGTCCCTAATGAAGTTGTTAGCTCTCTTGGAGTTTGGCCCGGGGACTTCATAGAGTGGACATTCTTGACCAACAGTGAATACGCCGTCTAGCTCACGAATGCAAAAGTTATTTCGTGTTCTTATAATCAGAAAGTCTGTGGAAATGATCTGAAAAATAATAAAGAATAATTTAATTAATGAAAAACCAGATGATTGAAACTCAGTTTTATTCAAAATGGAATAAAAATACACTTGTTCATATCTTTCTTTTCTATGTATTAAATTAGATATCTTAAGTCAGTTGATATTATTAGGGAAAAAAAAGAAAGGCATTATGGGGATTTATGTATTCTAAGCAAAGCAAGGATATTGGAAACAAAACTTTTCTGAAGCAAACTTGACAAAAAAAACAGCATTGAATATAATGAAACACCATTTTCTAGGTAAACCCAGAGAGGCTCCCTGGAGCTATAGGACTGATATGCGCAAAATTAGTCTGGGGCTTCAGTCAATGGAGTTCTGCCTACCGGGGACCAGAGCCTGAACCTGACCCCCTCAGATAGGCACCAGGAGCAATGGCCTAAGGAGATCTTCTTGTATTTGAGGGTATTCCTCATCTGCCAGCAGCTGGGGTTAGGTACCCAGAAAGGTAGGCATCTCAAAACAAACCCCACATGGTAAAAAATGCAAAAACCCAAGACCGAACAGAGAAATAAAACTCCCCAAAAGAAAAGAAAAGCAAACACACAAACAAGCAATCGGATCCGGAGCCCCAGACCCCCACACTGGCTCTCTACACTTTAGTTCGTGGCTGAAGCACTCTGGGGCAGTTGTCGATTCTGGCCTCAGATTTGTGCTGGATTTTGTTCCCTTGTGATGTTTCCTGCTGTTTGTGGCACAGTGGCTAGTTGTATTATAGTGTGCTGAGGGCTGCATGCACTTAGGGCTACCTTCCATAAGCTCCCTGTGAGTACTACCCTTGGGTTCTAGGGTTTTCTTCCCTCGGGCTTTCAGGCTTTACTTCCGTAGGGGTTCCTGCTGCTCGGCAGTTGCCCCGCAATTGGGGCCAGCTGGGGTTTAGTGGCCTTTGTTTGGCCTTGGGTAGGAAGTGTTGTTATTGCTGGTTTGGGACGTGAGGTGCTGTACAGCACGCCAACCAATGTGGCGGCTGTGTTCCCTGTTCCTCCAGTTGGGGTTGTGCTTTTGTGGGGTTTTCTTTTCTTCTTGTTTATTGCTTGGAGGAGTTCTGCCTGGTTTGACTATTTGTCCACTTCATTTTAAGCACCTGGGTGCCTAACCCCGGTCAATGGCAGACAAGGAATACCCCCAAATACAAGGGGGGTCTCCTAAAGTCATTGCTCCTTGTGCCTCTGAGGGAGCCAGGTTCCAGCTCTGGTCCCCAGTAGGCAGAACTCCATTGGCTGAAGCCCCAGACTAATATAGCACATATCAGTCCTATAGCTCCAGGGAACCAAAGGGACTCCCCAAAGAAAAATCAATAAATTGTACATCACTGAAAAAACAGTCATCAGACATTATGATTGATTATAAGAGCAATACACCAATGGCAGCAAAAGTTTTAAAACTAACGAGGCATTTTCAACAATGCTGGCATGTACGTCAAAGGAACTGAAGGTAGGTACAATAATATTATTTTATAAACTAATACAGTACCGCATTTGGTTTCCACAAGTAATTTATGCACAGCTTGTTAATCACAAAATCATAACAAAAACTTATTTAAATTGACACAGAAGATATATACTTATCTGGAAAATGATGATAGGAAAAGTTTATGAATATTATATTTAAAATAAATCTAACTTTATTTATGAATTGAAGTAAGTGGCTGCAGATTTCCAACACAATTACTATTACGTATAATTTTATTATTAGCTAATACTGACAAAAAAATTGTAACAAGTACATACATCTTTATTTATAAAACAAACCACATTCATACTTCACAAAACTATTATTTTGTAGTGACTTGACAAACTTAGTCAAAAAATCACTTACTAAATTATACAGAAACTAACAATACTACAAGATTATATATGATGAACTGCATCAGAACACACACATATATACATAATTAGACTAACTCCTTTTGTCCTAAGGAATGGTAAAAATTAAAGAGGTCTTTCTAACCAACATGAACTATGTAATGTAACAATTTTACAATAAAATTACCTTGTGTTCATACAGAGGTGCTCTGAACATATTGTTCTCCAAGGTCTGAATGCTCTGGCCTGGATGCATAGCCCCAAGGAAAGGAGAAGTGTGTGCATAAGCTGTCTCACCAAAGCGGAATTCTGGGGGTCCCTTATCATTTCCTGCTCGTCGTTTGTAGTAGTTCTTCACTCTTGTTGACATACCAACCTGCAAGTTTATTTCAAAATACAAGAGTTTCAGTGATTTACAGTCTCCGTGGTGTAAGTGGTAAGACACTCGCCTGGCGTTCCGCGAGCGCTATGTCATGGGTTCGTATCCTGGCCGGGGAGGATTTACTGGGCGCAATTCCTTAACTGTAGCCTCTGTTTAACGCAACAGTAAAATGTGTACTTGGATGAAAAAACGATTCTTCGCGGCAGGGGATCGTATTCCAGGGACCATAGGATTAAGGACTTGCCCGAAACGCTACGCGTACTAGTGGCTGTACAAGAATGTAACAACTCTTGTATATATCTCAAAAAAAAATTCCACATATTATGTAGTGCTATATAGTTTTAATGGCTTGGCACTTTCCCCCAGATATTTCCCTTCCACATATTATGTAAACAAAATTAAAAGTGCCCTTACTAATTAATGTAAGAGGAGAGAGCAGTAAAGGTAAGAGGTGTTCTTAATGATGGTCTTGCCTGTAACAGTGTACACAAGCCAGCACCACCTTATAGTCTACTACAATTTATTTGATTGAATACTGTTTTTTAGCTTCTCGGTGAAAGAAAGTAGCAACTGGTAGCTTAAATATTTTTGGGTGTGATGTTACTATATGCTTCAAAATTATTATAAATAAATTTATATGTATAATAACAAGATATATCTTTTATTAGATAATAATAGCCAGAGAAATGTCAAATCTTAATAATTATGTAGATTTAAAAGCAGAGCCCAATTTTCTGAAATTTCTATAGAGAAAATGTTCATTAGTGTGAGCCACTATCCAAGGGGTTAAACTACATACAGTACAGGGAAAACCCACCTGGGATAGAAGTGGAGGATACTCTTCACAGTACTCTAAAAGAACAATGTCACCATCCTTGCCAGTAAGATCTTCAGGAGTTCTCATGAAGAAAACATCACCCCCGCCAGATGCCAAGCGCTCCATTTCTCTTTGCTGTTAACAAACAAACTTAATGTTAATGAAGAAACATTAAGAGAAATCAAAAGATAAAAGTAACTTTTAAGTGACAATATGAATCAAAGCATTAGGGTCCTCATTTTCATAACCTTCAATAGAAAATCAGATTACTATACAGTGGAACCTCAATTCAACGAACTTTGATTTGCCGAATCTCTGGTTGGAACACACTTTCCATGCCAGATTTACTCACCTGAATCGACGAACAAGAGTTCACTGAAGGATGTGTGGATTTGCTTAGAATGTTGGGACAAAGTTCACAGATGGAGGCAACATTATAAAAAAATGGTTGGGGGCCTTGGGAAAACCACTGAGTATATTTCAAACCAAATTCTATGGTTCTTTTTTATTCCAGTTGCAAAGGGTTTTGTTCAGTAAAATATGGGTCCTTTTTCCTTTGAAAATGAGATTTCGAGGCTAGACTGTTTGAAACATGCTAAATGTAGTTACCGTAGATCTCTTTGCACACAGGTTCTCTTGATAATTGGCTTTCATATGACAGATTGAAGTTAAAATTTCCCTGTGAAATTAGCCCATAAAGCCTGTGGGAAATATCCGGGTATGAATGATAACTCAATTAATATGGCTCCAATAGCATTTTTGATGATTTTAACAGATGGACTCAACATTACAGAAAATTGCAGGGGTCTTGGAAAAGCTATTGAATATATTTAAAACCAAATTTTATAGTTTGTTTTTATTTTTAGTTGGCAAGGTTTTTGTTCACTCAGGTATGGCCCTGCTACCTTTGGAAAATGAATTTTAAGGGTGGGGACATGAGAAATAAACTAGGCATGGTTAAATTTTGTTGCAGACTTGTTCATTTGGGAGTTGTCTATTATATTATAGGTTGAAATTCAAATTTTGCCTAGTAAAATTAATCCATAGGGCATCGGAAATGCATTCTGGAGGCATCTCTGGTTGCAACGAATCCATCACTTTAACAAATTGAGGTTAGTCCCATATAGTTCGTTAAATCGAAGTTGTACGATACTAGATAGTATTAAAGCAAACCAAGCTCATTATTATGAACTATACACATTTACCTTTGCTTTCTTCTTTATTTCCTTAGTTAGTGGATACACAGGATGAGGGGCCATATGTGACAGAGCACCATGGGAATACCGCTTTAGAGGAGGGCGGTGGAACAAACGCAGCTTCTTCTCTCCCATATACGTGGGTAGAAAAGGTGGTTGAAGTTCAACCTAAACAAAAAAAATGATAAATAGTAAAAATCCTTATTCACAATGATAAAATGTTAATTCTGCAGGTGTAATTGCATGCACACATTTGTAAAATGCAAATGTCTTAAATCACTTTTGCTCCCAGTGCACTCTAATTGTTTATCATCCACACTGAATCTGACTACTGCACTAAATTATATCTTCTGACACTTATATTTCCAGCATCCACTTGGAGATGAAATAAAAATTTACTTGGGAAGGATAGATTGGGGAAACCTGAGCATAGTAAATGGGCTGTCCGAGGGAGGTCATATGACTCTTAACAGATGAAATAACACTGGATTGCATTGTAGATAAAAATTACAACATGTTTATAAACATTCTAATTATGTGCATCAGGATGACACAAATGAACTCATTTATGCAATTATGTTACCAAAAATGGCTTACCTGTTGGTAAGCGTACAAAGTCATGGATCTTTGGACAACATTAAATCACAAGCCTTACTTTAATTGCATAAAAAGCAAAGGAATTTAAAACTTACAACCGGAGTGGAATGCTGAAGAAGACCTCCACCCATGGACATCTTAATAGTTTGTTCAGATGATTTAGGCTGATAGTATTCATCATTAGAAATGTTGAATGGGTCTTTGTCTGGAGATTTAGGTGGAGGAGGAGGAGATTCTTCCTCAATGGTGGTAATAACACCAGCTTTTCCCAAGAGAATCTTAGACTTCTTTACATGAGGATGAGGTATTTTGACCTTCACTGGAGCATCAGCTGGAGGAAGAGGCTAAGCCATTATATGTGTTCAATTTTGTTATCCAAAATTACATAATAAATATCAAACAGACAATAACATTTATGATACTGAAACTACATTTTATTTAAGAATTCAAACTTTTAAATGTGTGTTGAAAATCCAGATTGACTTGGCAATGTTGATACTTGGAAAAATTTATCTTCAACTCTGAATTTCTTTTGCCATCAGCAATAAATATTATTAAACAAATACTGTATACAATCTTGTTATAAATGTTTTACTGTACCTACCCTGGCTCCTTGAGATAGAGATTGCATGGTTCACACCCTAGTTATAACATCAGCCCAACTCTTGTGACTTATTTCCATCATAAGAGGTAAATTTGTAAGTGGTCCTGTCATGTATATTCAAGTCACCACCAAAACACCAACTTGCTAATGTACAAACTAACAAATAATGCCCCTCAAACATCCCTGCAGCAATAGTTAGGAGTACAAAGAACTTCAATTATCACACTTCAAACTATTTGTCAATAGCAAAGCTAGACAGACTGCCACCAGACAACTAAGCTGGCAACAGTCATATTTTGTCCTGCCTAAACACTGTATGCATCAAATTAGATAAAATAAAATTCACTGACTCCTACAACAAGCAAAATTCACACCCTTCTCTGATATTCTCGTCTTAACGCTCAACATGATTCATATACAGTGGTACCTTGGAATACGAGTGTCCCTGAATATGAGTTTTTCGGAATATGAGCAGGATTTGCTTGGAAAATGTGCTTCGGAAGGCAAGGGTAACCTCAGAACGCGAGTTTGTTGATATGCGTACAGGCCGACCTAGCGCGTGGTAGTATGGCGATCGTCGCCCCTCACCCGTCAGTTTACCAGTGCCTCGCGCCCAGTGACTATCCCACGTCAATTCTTCACCCGGATTTTCAGTGTTTTGTTGGATTTTTGGTCATTTGACCATAAAATTTGTTATATATATCTCACCATGGGTCCCAAGAAAGCCAGTGGTAAGGATCAAGGCAAGAAAGCTCATGTGAGGATGAAAATAGAGGAAAAACAAGAGATCATTCGGAAGCATGAAAATGGTACACGTGTTGTTGAACTTTATAGGCAGTACAACAAAGCCACGTCAATGATATGCACTATACTTAGCAAGAAAAAGGACATTATGAGTGCTAAAGTGGCAAAAGGCGTAAGAACAATCACGAAACAAAGACCACAAATACTTGAAGTGGAAAAGTTGTTATTAATTTGGATACACGACAAGGAGTTAAGGGGTGATAGTGTTTCGGAGGCCATCATTTGTGAGAAAGCGAGGGTATTGCACGAAGACCTTGTAAAGAAAACCCCTGGAACGAGTGATGCAGATACGAAAGAGTTCAAGGCAAGCAGGGGATGGTTTGAAAAATTTAGAAAAAGAAGTGGTATCCATAGTGGTGCGAGGCATGGGGAGGCATCCAGCTCAGACAAACCAGCCGCTGAACGATTTATTGAAGAATTTAAAGAGTTTGCAGAGGCTGAGGGATACCTACCACAACAAGTGTTTAATTGTGATGAAACAGGACTGTTCTGGAAAAGATTGCCTAAGAGGACATATATTACCAAGGAGGAAAAATCCTTGCCCGGACACAAGCCCATGAAAGATAGGCTTACGCTTGTGCTGTGTTCAAATGCGAGTGGCGATTTGAAAATCATACCCTTGCTAGTGTATCATTCTGAAAATCCAAGGGTTTTCAAACAGTATAAAGTGCAGAAAAATCAAATGTGTGTGATGTGGAAGGCTAATAAAAGAGCATGGGTGACTAGGATTTTTTTTCGGAGTGGGTGAATGAAGTGCTGTGCCCTGCCATAGAAAAATATCTGCAGGAGAAACATTTGCCACTCAAGGCCCTGCTTCTCCTCGACAATGCTCCTGCTCATCCTCCAGGATTGGAAAATGAATTGATGCACAGATACAGTAAATTTCTCACAATAAAGTTCCTTCCTTCTAACACCACTCCTCTAATTCAGCCTATGGACCAGAAAATCATAGCGAATTTTAAGAAACTGTATGAAAGGGCACTTTTCCGGAAATGTTTTGAAGTGACTGAAGCCACAAACCTCACTCTCAAAGAGTTCTGGAAAGACCATTTTAACATTTGTAGTTCTTTAAAACGTGTTGACAAAGCTTAGCAAGAAGTGACTAAGAGACCCTGATTTCTGGCTGGAGAAAATTGTGGCCTGAATGTGTGACAGAAATAGACTTTGAGGGGTTTGAGCCTGTAAATGATGCGCCTATTGTTGAGGAAATTGTTACCCTGGGCTGGCAAATGGGCTTGGAATTTGATGGTGATGATGTGGAGGAGTTGGTGGAAGAACACAATGAAGAACTGACCACCGAAGAACTCCAAGCCCTTCAAAAGGAACAGCAAGAAGACCCAGCTAAGGATGTTTCTCCAGTGGAGGAGGATGAGGCAGTAGCGAATGTCCCTTCTGCAGAAATTAGGAAGGTGTGTCAGATGTGGGAAGAGATGCATACTTTTATTGAAAAGACTCACCCAGAGAAAGCTGTAGTAGGCCGTTGCCTTAATCTTTTCAATGACAATGTGATGCCTTACTACAGAAACAGCTTGCGAAGAAGGGAAAAACAAGCTTCCATGGACAGATTTGTTGTGAGAAAATCGAGCAGTGAGCCACAACCAGGACCTAGTGGTATCCAAGGAGTGCACACCAGAAAGGTCCTCACTGCCTTGTGTTATAATGGAAGGGGACTCCCCTTCCAAACAGTAACACCTCTCCTCCTCCCTCCTCCTCACCATCTTCCATACGCCTACAGCATTCATCAACAAGGGTAAGTAATAACTTGAACATAGTTTTGTAGGTTTATTTAGATGAATTAGGTATAAAATTTAGTTTGAAGTGAGGTTTTTGGGTAGTCAGGAACAGATTAATTCATTTCCCATTATTTCTTATGGGGAAATTAGCTTCGGATGATGAGTTTTCGGATTACGAGCTGTCTCCAGGAACGGATTACACTCTTAAACCGAGGTACCACTGTATACACATTAAAACCATGAGAACATTACTGGTACTCGCACAGAAATATAAAACTGATCACCAGTTTCACCATTAACCCTTGCACAGAGATGGTCTTTGGAGAACAATGAGCATGCAAGTTGTTGGCAAAATTTGACTTAATGCTATGATTAATTTACAATGAGGAAGTTGAGCCTGTATAATTAGGTAATTACAGGCTCTACTTCCTGATTGTAAGCTAGTCACAGCATTAAGTCAAATTTTGCCAACAACTTGCATGCTCATTATTCTCCAAAGACCACCTCTGCTTACTTTGTCCATAAATACCATATGCACTTTACAATCTTGCTCACATACAGGTACTGTACCTTTTCCACTAGTTGTCTCAATACAAATACCTGATCAGCACACACTCTTCCTCTACAGAACCATGGTCATCACTAAATTCCCAAATTTCCATTATCCTTGCAAACACTATTCTGCCATACATTTTACTAAGTATAATCAACTACTGTAACTAATGCCTCTGATTTTTACACTCCTATACTCACCCTCTTCTTTAATACAGGTACAATCACAGCTTCTTTTCTAGTTACCTGGTACAGTACCACTTAACAAGCTTCGGGGCACGTTTTCCACACCCATTCCCTGCTCTTTTCGTCACTTCAATAAATTTTTATCAACATACATCATCAATACCATCAATTGTTCCACATTTCATATTCTGCAATGATGCAATACTCTCATCCAGAGTTGTATTTTCTAGCCATTTTCCATTCAATGTTCACTAGAAAAATCAATCTTGTTTGTATTTGCACTTTAAGCTAGTCCCCTTAAAGCTTCCCTGAACTTCCCTGAAAATTTAAACACAAGCAACCTAGAACCTCCCACTCCATACCAGGTCCTGAAATTTACAGACACCTACTGGTGGCTAGGACTAAAATCTGGCCCCGCCTTCAAAGATGGGATCATGAGGTCAAAAACTGACCCAAAACAAAGGAAACTGACCAAAAAATCATGAGGCAAAACAAGCAACTACTCTTATGAAATGAAATTAACACTACTGTGCGCGCCATGAGAGCGCCACAGACTTTGACGTCATGGGGCTAATGGTGCGGGCAAGCATGCAGCAACACCTAAATGTGTATACTCATTTCAGTTTTCTCACCTTAATTCTCATGCTACGTTGTTCATTTTGGTATCATTGTGTTCGCAATTAAATTCCCTGCAGATATATATGCATATAATGTCCAAAAGTCTGGCGAGACTCCCCGCAGCAAGCCTAAAATTACCCGTGAATGCGCCCCAATTTGCACACTACAACCTAATGTGTATACTCGTTCAGTTTGATAACATCAATTTTTGTTACATCGCTCGTTTTGGTATCAAATTGCTCCCAATATAAAGGCGTGCATTTTAAAACTAGTCTCATAATAATAGAGCAATAACTGGAATTTTAACAAATATTTTAATTTTGGACGCTCATCATCAAAATTATTTATGTCTTTCCAGTGTTCTGACATCAATTTTCATGTTACATCGCTCGTTTTGGTATCAAATTGTTAGCAATATTAAGGCGCGCATTTTAAAACTAGTCCCATAATAATAGCACAATAAATAAAATTTTAACAAATATTTTAAAATTTAAAATTTAGACCCAAAAACTATTTATAATCTTTCAAGTGTTCTGACATCACGTTTCATGTTACATCTTTCATTTTGGCATCAAATTGTGCGTGTTCTAAAGGCGCTACTTTTGAAACTATCCCGAAATCGATCCAATAAAAAATTAATTTTATACAAATATTTTTGTAGTGGACGCAAGTCCTGTCCGCGACTAGGACTCAAGATAAAAAAATGGACGTGTTCGGTGTCCAAAGTGTCCAAAGCGAGCGATAGTGTTAAGAAAGCAAGGTAAATAATAGATGGCACAGGTGAACAGCCACTGCCACAACTTGCCTAGCCACCACTAGACAACACCCAGGTCACATCATTTACACTCAAAAGGTGAAATCTATCATATCAAATAATATAAGTACAAACAAATGCAAGAAAAATATGCAATGAATAAACTAAGTACAATTTATTACGGTCAGATATTAAAGAACAATGGAAAATATACAACTACCTTGGGCTATAGTTGCTGGATCAACATCTTCAGGTATGCCAAGTATGATATTCTCATCATTAGGGTCAAGGGTCAACACTGTAGGTTCAGGAATGTTATCCATATTCTCTGGGTCCCAGATGATATTGTCCTCCCACCGACCATACACCAACTCTTCATTTTCAACAGGGAAAATGGAATACCAAGTGTCATCAATGTTGTTTTTTCTGTAACAAGGAATAAATCATTGTAAATTACACAATAAATTTCATGAATATAAGGCAAAAGAATGAAAAGGGTTTACTGATTGAATCATTATAAAAATAATTAATGAAAAAGTAGGACTAGTAGATGAACATGTGAAGCAAATGTGTCTTCTGTTAATGGTTCCAGTTTCTCCATTATAACTCTACACACCAAACTTAATGCTCTGCTACATTTTCTCTTTAAACACATTGACTTTGTGAAAACTACGTTTGTAGCCTACATTTTTCTCTCTAATGTAACTGTTATGACCCCACATACGTCATGTAAATATTGGTGTTAGTGTGCGTAGAGGTCATAAGTTCAGTCACTTATTTTTTGTTAGCTTACTCTTGTAGAAATATTATTCTACAGAATAACAGAAGTTTAGGTTCATACACACATATATTTAAGGTATGGATATATGGTGAATAAGTCATAACAACCGGTGACTGCGTAACTGCTGGAACTCCTCCATTATCCCTTCCCCCCCCCCCCCCCCCCCCCCCTGACCCTTGGTGAACGTCTCCAGTAAGTGTACCAACTGTATATAAAAATGACTTCCTTATGTGTTCACAGACATTTTTTTAAGCACCTTGAGGTTTTGTATATATATATTATATTTTATTATGTATATCTGTATGGACTTGTTGTAAATATGCCCACTTTGTTATTCTGTTATTCATGGGATGAAGAGTGGAGTGACTTGCCATGTTGGCAACACATTCTCAGCCGTCCAGGCGGCTGGCAAGTCACTACTCCCTTGATTTCCCAGAGAGGCAGACGTCATACGTCTAGTCCTCTGGTTGTATATTATATTGTGTATTTCATTCTTAATGTTGAGTGTCCGCGAGTAATGCTATATGGATCAGGCTAATTGAGATATCAGTTAGGTCAGATGGTCGGTGATTGTGGGTATTTATGGTTTATAGAGTATTGTTATAGTGTCACAGAATGTGACTGATTCCGTTGCCCACCTTTACGTGTCACCCTTCCCAACTGTTACGTAGGATAGTGTACCACTGCACCAGGTTGGAGACTGGTGTCAGCTATGCCTATGTTTAAGCCGTTACTGATATGATAGTGATTCAATATTGTTGCAAGATAAAACAGTTTTGACTGTATAGTATATGGATAGTTGGATATGGTAATACTGTACTACATATTCTACATAATTCTTCAAGTTATTCTAGTTGTGACCACTAACTTTGTTTATCCTCCCCAACTTGCAAGGAAACATTTAAATTATTTTTATTTATATATACAAGTACTAGTTCTTACTTTCTTATAACGCCACTAGCACACAGGGCGTCTCGGGCAGGTCCTTAATCTTAATTTTCCCTGGAATACGACCCCGCCAAATCATTTAACAACCAGGTACCCATTCACTGCTGGGTGAAAAGGGGCTACAGTTAAGGATTGGCGCCCAGTCAATCCTTCCCGGCCAGGATATGAACCCAGGCAAAATCACTTGCGAAGCGCCGGGCGAGTGTTTTACCACTGCGCTGAGGGGGACATAATTAATCTAACATTCTTCCATTTTCAGACACTAAGATGTGACTGGTCCATTCCATCTTGAAATGTCTTATCTAGAGATCAATCTTCCTTGCCCATCAATCACATCCCACGACAATATGTGTAATCTTGGAGATTAAATAATAATCTCACTTTTGCTCAGTTTTTCCAGGCTTTATGACTTGAGGCATTAGTAAAAGAACACAAATTTCTTCCTTTCATATGTATGACATTTTTGTAAACTATTTAAGAACATTTCTATGATAAACAAAATTGTCACTGCATATATTAAACCTTTTTAACTTTTTTTCTAATTAAACAAATACAAATTAATAATATGACTACTAACCTAGTGAAATATACATATACAAGGAAGTAAAATACAATTGTAATAAGTCATTGTAATTGTAATTACAATTGTAATTTTAAGGAAGTAAAATTAAAAATAAAATACAAAAATACACCTCAATAGCTACTCCCAGTATAAAGTGGCTTATTTCCACCCATCCCTCATGTTTACAGTTTGGACACGACTTACATGGAAGCTTGTTATAAAAAGTAAATGAAAAACTTACGGCATTTGGCTTTTAGACTTTGCACTTTTTGCAGATGCAAATGGTGTAGCAGCTTTGGTTGGCTGACTGAAAGCTTGGGCAGTGCGATTATAACTACTTGGCACCCAGCCTGCTGCCATATTCTTACGTTTTTGATTGAGCTGTTGTGATCAGAAACAAATAATGTTAATCTATCCATTTAAATAAAAACATGTTTACAATAAGTCATATGTTATATATTTCCTACCACATCACGATATTGTAATGCTAATGACATAAAACACAAACTTTTAATATCCTTTATACATGTACAGTATAAGCTATTCTTTAAGAAATTAGCTTTTCACGTGTAAATAAGTTATTATTCAGGAGGGAAATAACTACTGTAGCAAAATAATGATAATTACAAAAAAATAAAAAAAATTCAATATGCCCAACATTTCCTTAAAATATTTAAATACCTAAAACATAAATATCTGTCTCTACTTTTCCAGGATGAGATAAAAAGTAAACACTTGCTTTCATTAAAACAATGTCCAACTTGAGATATTTTGTACCTTGTGCTTAATATCATCACCATTCCAGATAATATCCTCCTCCCAGTTGTACTGTGTAACCATGTGGAATGAATCGTCAGGAAACTCCTCTTCGCCATCTGCATCATAGCCGGTCTTTTCCTCTTTTATGGCCGCATCAAAAACCTCCATGTCTTCTATTTTTATGTCGGATTTCTCAGATGAACCGTGCTCATCCTGCGTGTTAAACATTAATATTGATAAATTGGTGTAGGAAAAAAAAATCAGCCACAAGTGTGCAAGACAAGAGAGGAGAAGGTCAATTTAGAAAAATGTCAGTTATGGTGGTTGTGGGAAGGAAATGTAATGTTGCACACTATATCCAGTCCTCATTTTTGGAAATGAAAATCTGGTATGAAAAGGGTCAGTAATGGAAACTAGTTTAAAAAAAAAAAGGTGTAAATATCTTGGATGGATATGGCAAAGAGGAAGTACAGTACATCCCATATAAATGTGGCCTGAGTGAAAAGGGCGAGTGAAATAAATGCCAAGTAACAGAATTTGTGAAGCATAATACAGTGGTATGTATATATGTATGTATGTATGCATGCATGTCATGTATCTTTGCAGAATGCCTTAGAATGCCATAAAAAGGGTGTACAAGGATGAAATAAAATTATCATATTGCAGAGGCAGACAACCAGTATCTTGGAAGGCAAAAAGAGGAGCAATATATGAAAGTAAGGGTGGAAGAAAGGTCAAAGAGCTTGAAGAGTGAAAGATGTATGTAGTGAGAGCCTCTCGGAGAAAATTTTGCTATGGCCACTTCCTAAGAGGGACATACCACATATATAAATATTGTACATAAATATTTTACTTGCAGTATCAACCTAATCTGTACATTGCCATTAATATCAGTGCTCGATTACTCCTGTAAATACAGGACACGGCAATACAATTTCTGCTACAGACAAAAGAAAAGAAAATCAAGTGTCAGCACTCTGGTGTACCAACACAAAAGACTAAACTTCCAGTCAATAACTTTGCAGAAATTGTATGTCCTGAGTGCCACTATCAAAACAATTGTTAATTGAATTTGAATGCTGCTTTCAGCTATGATTACAGGCACAAATAATTTTAGGTAACTTACCTTAACTCTTATTTTGAAGCCATAATCGAAGTTGCCGGCAGAGAGTGGTACATCAAGCATGTCATACCACAGCTGAGCTGGACCATATCGCCAATCAGTTTCATGAGGCTTATTGGGATCACGATCGTTGTTTTTATCCCCATCACCTTTGTGGTTACCTGAACTGGAATCCTGTTCCTGAGTTTGACTGAATCGAATCTAAAAAAATAATTGGAAATTGCATTATGTATGTGATGTAACTATATATTATCATACAAATAAATCTGTGCTTCTGTGAAAGAATTACATAATAACTATGTCAACAGCAGAAAATGGCTATATTTATTTATTGAAGGTTGAAGGCCAGATAATAATAATAACTCATTGTGTTGGGGACAGACAGCCAGCATGTATTCATACACGTTAGGCTTATATCAAGGTCCTCCCCCCTCCCTAGATCAAATTACTAACCCCTCCTAGGATGCAACCACACAACAAGCTGACTAACCCCTGAGCAGCTGCTTAAACATCTACAGGCATTTTAGATACTACAAATGATATACGCACATTTCCCAGAATCAAGCAGTCTCCGTCAACCAATAAATGGGCAGCTTTGGTCTAAACCTTGTCAGGTGGATGGGAATACAAGGCCTTCAAACCACAGTATCAAGGCAGTCTCACATAGTAGCCAGCAGCAATATCACCTCTAACCAGCCTCGTCCCACCAACTCTGACCAGTCTCTGCCACCTCAGCACTCAACAGCCACACCTTAAGGCTTACCTTATCATGACACTGTCGTATTATACAACAACCACCACTGAAATCATTTACATCAAATATATATCTAGCCACCATATTGCGTGTTTCTTGTCCAAACCTGTCATTAACATTACATTGATGACCCCGGAAGCGTGAAAAATTACAAGAACAGCAGAGGGGGGGAGGGATTATCAGAGCCAGGAACAAGTAACTCAAGAGTGAGAAGGGAAGCAGGCCCAACCCAAACTGTTCCAATCACATCAGGCAGAAAGCAACAATTAAGGAACAAGTAATGAAACATGATATAACAGGATTTATTCACTGAGAATGACAGAAGTGTGTGAAGAGCTCAACAGGAGGTTCCAGATATTCATGATAGAACAATTAGTTCCTGAGCTAAGGGTGGATGGAGCCAAACCAAGCAACACTGGAGGACTTTGGGATAATTATATATGAAGTAAAAAAGCGCCTGATGGAGCTAGACCAAACTAAGGCAGTGGGACCAGATAAAATATTGCCAAGGATACTAAGAGCAGAACCCTGGTGCTGGCCACTTACTATGACAAATATATAAAAGTCAAAACAAGAGAACTGCCAGAGAAGTGGAAGAGGGCATTTATTTGTATATCATGCAAGTGACAGAAAAAATAATAAGAAACAGGCTAGCAGAATATTTGGAGAAAAGAAACCTTATAACACAACACCAGCATGGTTTCAGAGATGGCAAATCCTGCCTTACAAGCTTGAGTATAAGAATGGGCAACTGAAATCAAAAAGATAAGAGAAGGGTGGGCAGATTGAATAATTTTGAACTGTCATGGACTATAGTCTGAAACCTATACACCAGTCAATTAAAGAGTCGAGAGGTGGGACTCAGGAGCCGTGCCTCATCCCTGCAAATACATCTAGGCGAGTACAACTAGGCAAGATCATCATCATACTGTATTTATGTTATGAAGAACATTTCTTCGACAAATTCTTAGCAGGAATTATAAACTTGTACAGGCATTATAATAGTAACATGACACGTACGCAATCATCAGGCCGACACATATATGGTGGTGGTTCTGGTCCAAACTGCAGTTCAAACCCACGAGGTCCATCCATCTGTGAAGATATTTCTTCACTCTGTAAACTATCGTCATTAGAAGAGTACATCCGATTTTCATCTGATCCAGATGAAAATTTTTTCTTCTTCCTTCTTCTTACACCCTTCCATATTTTAGGTAAATTTGCCATCTTTCCAGGGCCGAAGAGTCTTGAAAATCGTAAAACCTGTTGGAATGAGAGAAATGATATGTAAACATACAAATCTAGTAACTTATTACCTTTACAGAATCTGAACAAACTCTATATGTCAACCCATACTTTATACCCTGTTAGCTGAGAAAGGAGCACATGCACAAGATGTATCGATAATAACTTTCAAAAACAGCATAGAACATAACTCAATATTTGTAGTGTGTTTATGTATGTGACTACCCATGTGTAGATACTGTACAGGGATAAAGTAATGCTTGTGATGTCTAGTCTTCTCTATCCATATCACGTAGTTTCCAGTTTTATTTACAAGGTTTTAAAATAAAAATACAGTAGTCTACTGTGTGTGTGTAAATACTAGTGTGTGGTCTGACCAGACCACACACTAGAAGTTGAAGGGACAACGACGTTTCGGTCAGACCTGGACCATTCTCAAGTCGATTGTGAAAAAGAGGTAGAGAGCTTGAGAATGGTCCAGGACGGACCGAAACGTCGTCATCCCTTCAACTTCTAGTGTGTGGTCTGGTCAACATACTTCAGCCACGTTATTGTGACTCATCACCTGCACACAGTATGTATCTATTATATACTGTCTTTGTTTATAGGCTTTTTCATATTTTAACAATATGTGCTTATGGGTTTGTGAGGGAAAAGATATATCACGATAATGTGATTTCTCTGTATAAGGGGTGTGTGTGTTTATACATTAAGCTACAAGAATCTAATACAGTACCTAAAAATATAATACAGTACAGTATCTAATACAGTACCCTAAAATATAATGTTTGTATTATAAAAACAAACTCTGCAAATGATTACTGAATACAAAATACCTGTAATAAAGAATTTGCCTTGATATGAAATAAAGAAAAATACTTACTGCATCATTTCGAAAATCTGGGAAGATTTCCCTGACATCAATATTAGTATACTTGGAGGGCAGCATGGCAGCTAAGGGTGTTACAAGTTTACGGCGGTCACCAGGTGGCGTGAGAGCACCCGCTTCAGAAGTTCGAGGAAGGGGAGGAGGCGGCATAAGTTCCGAGTCAGATTTATTGATGCCATTCTCCTCTTCCTCTGCATCATAATCTTCTCCTGTGCAAAGAAAATATTATTACAATATATTTGCTTATCCTTAACTCACGCCAAGTGTGACAAAGTGAATCGCAAGACTTTTACATTGGCTGAATGTTGACAGTAATTCAACCAATGTTTGCTCTTAATACATTCCTCTAATGGTAAAATGTATTTCTAAACCACAGCACTTTAACAATAGATATCACAAAGCAATACATGACTTTGCTCACTGGGTTGTCCAATCAAAAGAATAGTTTTTGAACATTACTCCGTAATTCACATACTTCACCTCCAAAAGTTAACTATACGATAGTAATAGTAAGCAGTATCTGCATACTGACATCTATCAGACATGGCTTGAAATGATCAAACGATTTGACATATGAAAGCCATTTAATGCACACTACTGGTACTGTATATAGTACTGTATACTAAAAGATTAAATCAAATAAAAAGGACACTAGACAGAGTTCAACTGACTGTGGGTGATAAAAAAAAATAGGGCCTGAATATCTTACTATACAAACAGGGATGTAATGATAACAGACTGGTAGAATGGCACACAGTCTGGTGGTGGTTATGAGGGGGAGAATGTGACATATTGGAAGGAAACTGAAAAGGTAGGAAAAGGAAGTGGTTAAAAGCATTGACAGTTGCTACTTACCATCATCTTCACACTGAGCAAGGGTGTCATCCTCCACAGCTTCGGTTATGTCTGAGTAATCTATTGCTGATGGGCTTTTCTCTAGCACTTCTAAAGGAAAAACAAAAATAATAAATATACAAGTCCAAAACTTAACTCAAGAAATATCTATTTGCAACAAATAATTGGCTTCTGTATTCATTAAAGAAAGCGAGTGGGACCGAGTTTTAATGGCAAAGGTTAACAAATATTCTCAGTCTTTTAAATATCTGAACTTAATTAACTAATTTACAAATAGTGCATAGTACTGTAGTTAGCTAAAATATGAATGGCCTTTAGTAGGATAAAGAAAAATTGTACAGTACTGTACTACATTGTATTACAGTACAGTGTTATTACATTACAAATTCATTGCTTATATATTATTTGTATCTAATTGTGAAAAAATTTTACCAATTGCTACAAAAGGACTTCCAAACAGTTGGTGGTAAATAGGCAAAAGGAACAAAATTCTTTCAAATATTATCATCACTGAAATCCCAAACTGGTTCAGTATGAATTAAACCAGAGATTTAAAGTCGCTATGTACAACAAAAATACTTGTGCACTAAAATACTTTCCTTCTTCCTCTTCTTCACGGTCATCTTCATCATCGTCATCATCATCATCATCTTCACCATCATCTGTAACTTGCCTGAGTAGCGAACCCAAACCCAGACGTGACAGGGATGCCAACTGTCGTTTACACTCGCCGTCAAATACATCACCTTCCAATTGGCCCTGTGTATCAATATTCCCAAAAAGAAAGCTTGTTAAGGAAAGTGTGTGGCTTGTAGCTCCAGTTCCTTCAGTGGTTTCTTCATCATCGCTGTCAACCATCCTTTAAGCTGCTGGAAGTAGTGCTGGAACTGAAAAATAAAACTCTAATCACATACCAGAACAGTATTTATATTTTTTCTCATCAGTCTGAATTAACTAGTGCAAAAACATATTTATTAAAAATCATCCGAGATACAGTATACACAGTACTGTACTTGTATAAGTCAAATCTGGTGACAATTTTTCAATGTTTTGGAGGGGGTTAACCTACTAATTTAATGTTTAAAATATTAGATAAAATACAAGGATTTTAATGCAAAATTCATATAAATTTCCCAGTCACTTGTTAATGACCTCTCAGTCAGCCAATATGACATCAAGCTATTCAAGCAACAGGTACTGTACTGGTATTTCCAAGCTAAAGCTTAGATTATTATATATTATGGATGTCCATATTCCACTCTACCAGAAACCTTTTTGTAGTGTGTTATCACCAGGATGGTCTTGGATAGTGAAACATGATAATGTTGCAAACAGATAAAAGTGAATAGTGTACACTGAGTCAGGAGGCAGTTGAGCCTGCATTGCCACCAGATGTGTAAGTGATTATTGCCATGTAAGCTCCTGGCTAGTTTTAAATGATAATTTGTAAATTATGTAGTGAATTATTAAACAGCCAGAAGGGAACATCATATATGGTGTGACAATATAAGAAATTGGTTGTGGTCACATGAGTCAGAGTAAACTGTTACTGTTTGATCATTTGGGTCTCTTGAGGCACCATGGGAATGCAGATTGAATTGGTAACTGAACTAGAGGGCTAGCGGTCATGTTTTGTCGACTCTTGGGAGTTTACCTCAGATAAGTCCGTATGTACTTTTTTCAAGAATTGGCCATCGATCTACTGTAATAAATAACTATTATTACAGTAAGCCACTCTAAGCTTCCTCCCCTGTTATTGTGTTTGTGGGAGTGAGTTTAGAGAGGATTTTCTTATGTCCATGGGATATTCCAACTGTACCTCCTGAGGTTTTTAGGCCTGCCAAGTGTATTTCATTTGTGAGCCTTTAATTCTGTCTATGTGGGGTTCTGAGCACAAAGTAAATGTCAACAAGCAGTGCCAGGGGTTTTGTCATGGGAAAGGGTTCTCTGATTAATGAACTCATAAATTAAGATAATTTAAGGTAAAGGTAAATTCAGGTAAACCATAGTGTATACATACAAGTTATACCTTGTGTCCAGTGTGGAGGGGTCTATCATAACCTAAGTAAATCAATTTGTGGAAATACTTTCACTGGGGGCCAGGCCTCGACCCACCCTACCTGGAGGGCTTGCTAGATTGTATATTTGAAATGAATAAGGCAGCCCTGGAGCACAGTACTGTCTAGTGGTTATCTTTAGATGATTTCGGGGCGTAGCGTCCCTGCGGCCTGGTCCTCGACCAGGCCTCCTTTTTGTTACACACAGCCCCCAGGAAACAGCCCGTAGCAGCTGTCTAACTCTCAGGTATTTACTGCTAGGTAACTGGGACATCAGGGTGAAAAACATTTTGCCTATTTCTATCCGCCTCCACTGGGGATCGAACCCGGAACCTCAGGACTACGAATCCAAAGCGCTGTCCACCCAGCTGTCAGGCACCCAGTTTTATACCGGGTAGTGGTAGGTTTATAATGAGTATACGTACCACAACAAGTATCACATTCCCGTGATATAGAGCAATAAAATGGCTTACACTTATAACGTCATGGCTAACTTTTTAATTTCCTGAAAAATATAATAGATGGTGTAATTTGCACATTGTTTCTTCATATTTTCTCTCTATTATACAGTAAAATGTTTCTAAGAAAACACAAAAGCCATGTATCTACCTAATTGGTCTTAGTCTATTTATATAAAAAAAAATACTTAACCTAACTCCTCCAGAAAACGTTTATTTTAATAGCCAGCCAGTAAAAGATGCTAGTCCTCTTGACTACAATCAGCCCACCTTACGTGACCATGTAAATATTGACTGGCTGGCTGCTGGGGGATTCACACTGGCTGACCTCTTTTTAGGTTGTTTTTCAGGATAAATTTGTAAATTAAGATAATTTAAGCTACCTTGTATCCAAAAGCACATTAATAATCAATTATACTGTAGTTATTATGTTGAACTCAAATTTTGCTACAATGTCTACAGTGTACCTATTAATAATCTTACCTTATCTGTTAAGGACCTGTTCGAAATGCTGTGCGTGTTAGTGGCTTTGCAAGAATGTAAGAACACCAATGTTGTGTACTCCCACAAACCCAATTGACTATCTTATATATAAATAAATTAAACAAAGCAGCATCTCCCAAATAAATTTTCGTTGTAAAGAGAAGGAAAAAAACTTCATTTTAAGAAAGGCCCATTGAAGAATTAAATTTCAGAGAAAATTGAAACTGTGGGAAATTTCACAACTGAAGGAAATGTCAGTGACTTCAGAAAAATCAGAAGATGTAAGGTAAACAAAAATTGCCTATTATGGGTGACCCTGAATGGGGATAGGCAGAAAGTGCACAAAAATGTCAGAAAACTACAAAGTGTCGAGGATGGGAAAATCCAGTAAAAAAGAAACGACCTATCAAAGGAAGACAGAAGCTAAATCAGAGTGTAACTACTAAACTAAGGTAGAGGAAGACTACAAATGATTTCTACAAAGTGATAGGTATTATGTCTGTGAACTGGAACATAAAACACAACGATCAAAATTACTAGAGGGCCCTTTTTTTTAAGTAATGTTTGACAACCCATTAGGTTGCAAGAATGAGTTGCCCATTATTGCACTGTGGAGTCAAGGCATATGGGGAAAAACGTACAATCACTATTGTCTACAGCCCACTAGCAAATAACACTTAAAAGGTCACTTTTTTTGCACTTGAGCCCTTTAAAGCATATATATACAAAAATAACACTCTTATATTTGAGGCGCCACTGACGTACCAGCAAAACAGTAATCTGGTGAAAGAGTCCACTGGTCCTGGCCCACCGCCTCACACAGGCATCTCTCACTACTCTCTCCTCAACTTATTTTCACACAATCAACTGAATAATACCACTTTAGTCAACTAATTATCAGGTTGGCCTCATCTTTACGGGGTTTACAGAGTAATTGGTGATGGTTGTTCCGTGTTTGTTTACTCCCAGAGCCTCGCCACTGTTGCCACATCCACAACTCAGAGAGAAAACATGTTAGCTAAACTAATATTTTGCTTCACTTCCTGAGCGCATTATGTGCCTCTGTTAACATTTTCCCCGCCACTCACAAGATACGGTTCATATTAAATTAACTGACCTAATTATTAGTTTTGTTTGAGGCAGGCGAGGCCTACCGCCACCAACTCGTATATAACAATTTCGCATACAGTCCGGTCTGTACACAAATAACCAGTTCGTGTACATACAATTACATACAGGAACCCTTCCGTGTCCCTTGCTGTTCTCGTCTTCCAAGGCAATAATATAACCAAAATTAGACGCTATAATTTGCTAATAAGTTAATGCGAGTAATCAGATGGTACAAGATAATAAATAATAATAATCGCCAACCAGCCACATGCCTGAAGCTCGACAAGCCACAAACCTCTAACCAGCGGGGCGAATCGTATATAACCGTTTCGGAGGGCGTCGGTTCAGTACACAAAAGTCCAGTTCGTTCACATACAGTTTTATATTCTGGAACCCTTTTGTATACACGACTAACACGAGGTGTAAACGAGGTGTAGACAAAAACGGATATATTTGGTGTAAACAAAAACGCAAATATAAAACACACATGCGCTGGCGTGTGTTCGCTTCGGTTCTCGTCTTCCAAGATAATAAAATGCCCAGTAGAAATTGATAATAAGTTAAAATTGTGAATAATAAGAACGCGGTTTTTCCCAAAAAACGGTGGGTTTTCTGAGGGAAGAGACCGTATGTCTGGAAGCTGACTTTAACCGCCCCAAGCTGTGCGCGCAACGAGTAAGAACGAAAAGGATGATTTAAGGACGAAAATAGTAAACCAACTCCCAGACTCACAATAAATTACTACGGACGAGATGGAAATAAAAATTGAATGACAGTACTATAAATTAGTATAGCAACTAATGAATATATATATATATATATATATATATATATATATATATATATATATATATATATATATATATATATATATATATATATATATATATATATATATATATATATATGTATATATGTCGTACCTAATAGCCAGAACGCACTTCTCAGCCTACTATTCAAGGCCCGATTTGCCTAATAAGCCAAGTTTTCATGAATTAATGTTTTTTTGTCTACCTAACCTACCTAACCTAACCTAACCTAGCTTTTTTTGGCTACCTAACCTAACCTTACCTATAAATATAGGTTAGGTTAGGTTAGGTAGGGTTGGTTAGGTTCGGTCATATATCTACGTTAATTTTAACTCCAATAAAAAAAAATTGACCTCATACATAGAGAAAAGGGTTGCTTTATCATTTCATAAGAAAAAAATTATAGTAAATATATTAATTCAGGAAAACTTGGCTTATTAGGCAAATCGGGCCTTGAATAGTAGGCTGAGAAGTGAGTTCTGGCTACTAGGTACGACATATATATATATATATATATATATATATATATATATATATATATATATATATATATATATATATATATATATATATATATATATATATATATACATATGTAACGGTTCTATTGTTACGTAAAGTATGGTGACAAATAAACACAGACACTAAGGTACTATATATATATTTGGTCGAATATACAGAAGTACACAGGTGATACTTTGGTGTGAGTTGAGCGCACTGAGCGTCGGTACAGTATCTCGCAAGTGTCTGCTCTAGACCACACTTGAAAGTAGACTCTGGTTAATGTTTGCTATTCTGCTGCTTATATGCTCGGGCAACACCTCACCGTGTTGCCCGGGCAACGCCTCACCTCATTCATCTCCAAAGGTTGACAGGAATATTAACAAACCATTTGGAGCGAGTATATTATTGGGATAATCTACTCGCTACACCACGAGTTTTCTATAAGTTTTCTGTTTTCTATCCGACCAGTTGTATAACCTTAAGCCTAGCAAGTATACATCTCATCCAACCCCCACAAAGCTAAACAGTCCCAGAGCACAACCAAGCTCCATTCCTAGCTCGACCAAACAAAAATCTCATTAGCCCTACCTAAAATCCTCCACTTACCCTAGACACCAACTATTGACCCATAGCAAACAATAGAACTATATACAAAAAACGGAATTCTAGCAAACATAAACAGAGCCTTAGCAAACAAACCTGGAGCACTAGTAAACAAACAACCGCTGAAGCACAACCATGCACGAACCGAAGCCTGACCATGCACAACCCACAGCCCAAGTGACACCCCCGGAGCCCGACCAGTTATTTAACCGGAGCCTGACCAGTTATTTAACCGGAGCCCCACCAGTTATTTAACTGGAGCCCGACCAGTTATTTAACTGGAGCCCGACCAGTTATTTAACCGGAGCCTGACCAGTTATTTAACCGGAGCCCCACCAGTTATTTAACTGGAGCCCGACCAGTTATTTAACCGGAGCCCCACCAGTTGTGTAACCAGACCCCGACCAGTTGTGTAACCACAAGCCTGGCATGAACGAACCAAACAACCTCTGGATCACAACCATTCATGAACTGAAGCCCAACCAAAGTGACACCCCCGGAGCCCGACCAATTGTGTAACCGAAGCTTGACCAGTTCTGTAACCGGAGCCTGACCAGTTGTGTAACCGGACCCCGACCAGTTGTGTAACCGCACGCCTAGGTCTACTTAGACTGTAACTGGTGCGCCCCCACATGAATTATTGCATCCAGGCATGGAGACCTCATCTTCAGAAAGACACAGCTGCTCTGGAGCCATGTCTTACCAGAGCTATGGAGCCATGTCTTACGACAAAAATCATACCAGAGCTTAGTCATCTGTTGTATCAGGAACGGTTGAGGGCCACAGGGCTAACAACACAAACCAGGCATGACAGGGCGGACTTCATAGAAACCTTTAAAATACTAAACAATTTGGAGAATTTCGATCCGGCCAATGTCTTCAAAAGGTCAGATGTTACACGAGCAAGGAGCAACGGGTTCACACTCAACAAGCCAGAATGCTTTTTCACCCACAGGGTTGTAAACCAGTGGAACCGCCTACCCGCCGAAGCAGTAAACGCCAAACCTCTGCTGGGTTTTAAAATAAAGATGGAAAAGATCATCAGAACAAATGGGGGGACCTTTGACAAGCCGTCGGCTTACTGCCCTCATCGAGGCCACTAGTGTTAGTGGCCCTCAGGTAAATTCAGTTCCCGAAGGGGTGTCCCCGCTCCTTCCTGTTGGGAAGTTGTTCATCTATTGCAGTATCATACTATCATGCAAGAGGAGCCACACATCTATGGTTCATCCAATAATATCAGCAGACTTCTAGATGTTACTACTGCTCGGCTTAGACTCGGCTACAAGTATTTCTGGGAATTCTCATTATCTGCTGATGTAGACCTGACCAAATGTAAACTGTGTATCAAGATTGTAACTTGCTTAGCTTAATGAATTGTGAGGTTCAGTCCCTGAGCCCATTATGTGACTCTGTAACCTTTTATACTACCACCCACAAGATGGGTATGGGGTGCATAATAAATGAACTAAACTAAACTATTGCAGTATGTGTACATTGGCCTGTCGCTTGTCACTAAACTTAGTTGTTAACTATTAACTTGATGAAATAATATCACCTTATACGCGAGAATAATTCTAAATACACAGCGATAAAATTGACGAATGCGGCTTTGGGTCGGACGGCCGCGGAGGCGAGCCTGGCCTGAGGACAGGCAACTGTAAATGCTTCACCCTCCACATACTTCAAGTGCAAATAATTGCCAACAGAACCTAAATACCGAACCTACTATACGCCTAATCAATTATAGAATATAAAATTAATTTATACACGATAAAACAATTTTTAATACACAGTACATGAAAGACGATAATAATTGCGTCTTGGGATGTGGGGGAGACGACCTCCGCGTTAACGAGCCTAGCCTGACGACGGGGTAGTTTAACGATGGGGAAGTGTATTCTACATAATATCCTACCCATATAATGTTGGCAAATCATGATCCTCAAAATCTTCCACAATATCCGAGAGAGGACGGACTATTTAGCATTAGTGGAATACAAACATTTGAATACTACAGAACCCGGATGAAAAAAAAATACGGAAACAATGACCCTCGAGACATTACAAAACTCAATGTTATAATAGCGATCAAATGTATAATGCATTAAGCATTGTAGGTGGAGGTAGACTATACATTCATGCGCACCTCCCAACTGCTCAGATATATTTGAAAAAAAAAAAAAAACTTATCAGCCTTACTTACACGGGAGCGACGTGCTCACACCGCCACTGCTTCCTAACGACTGACCGGGTCGTCGTCGATGACCCGTAGCGACCAACCGACCCAGAGACTCCCTGCCTAAAATTATTTGAACACCATATTGAAATTCCTAGCGTATAGCGCCAGGAATGTGTAAATTAATATTTATAGGCATTATAGGCCTTTCTAGAGTAATTTATAGATCTGAATATCATATATTGTCTAACAAACGAATTATTTAAGTTAAGATTTTAATTATGCCAGATACACGTCTCATCGAGGCACATAATCGGTTCAGGAACTGGCCGTTAAGTCTCATCGCACACAAGAAGATTCGTCGGCGGATTTTTTTTTATTTATATATAAAAAAAAGTTTTTAAATTCTTGTAAAGCCACTAGCACGCATAGCGTTTCCTTAATCCAGGTCCTTAATCCTAATTTTTTCCCCGGAATACGACCCGCCAAATCGTTTAACAACCTATTTACTGCTGGGTGAACAGTTAAGGACTGTCGCCTGGTCAATCCTTCCCGGCCAGCAGGTCAAAGCGCTGGCGAAGAGCCGGGCGCGTGCTTTACCACTACGCTACAGAGACTGCTCCGTGGCGTAGTGGAATTTTGAATTTTGAAACCTGACTAACCTAGCTCAACCCAACCTAACGTAACCCAAATCAAACCAATATAATTCAACCGTGCCCAATGCAGCCTAACCTTAATAACATAACCTAATACAGCCTAGCATAACAATACATCCAGTTTTTAAACAGAAAATGCTGCTTTCAGACAACAGTCAGCCCCCCTTGTTTAACTCCCTAAACATGCTAAACATAATCTGTCCGCAAATTCTCTTGTGTCAACTACATTTACAAAACCTTGTTCTTAAATGCAAATCCTACTCTGAAACTCTCTCTGGACAGATGTAATAGGACCCATTATCACCACACCAGAAATAAATATCTCTTTGATATCCCCAGAGTCAAACTTAATCTGTGTAAACACTCTATGCAAATAATGGGACCCAGTCTATGGAACTCACTCCCTAATGAATTGAAAAGCTGTCCAACTTTTGCGTCATTCAAAAACAAAACAAAAAAGTACCTAATTTCATCTTCATAGTTTTTACCTTGTTGCTTTAAAATTGCACTGTATCTAGTGCTACCCAATCTCCCAATCTTTATGTACCCAATCCGAACATCTTTACCATTGTGATCATTGCTGTCTTCTTATATGTGCTATCAATCTGCTGTATGGTGCCTATTAATCTTGTTTAAATTACCAATCAAGCTGTCAATGTAATCAATCAGAACTTTAATATACCAATGTGCTTTAATATACTTACTAATCTCTCTCATCTCATTTTTTTCTTGCAATGTATCTGTTATCATTTTATTAATTCTGCTAGAATTTACCTACTTAAAATTATCTGTTAGATTAAGGACCTGCCCGAAACGCTGCGCGTACTAGTGGCTTTACAAGATTGTAAATACCATGCTATTCTATGCTATAATGAGTTTAGCCGAATCGTCTCTGGACCATTCTCAAGTCGATTGTGGGACCATTCTCAAGTCGACAATCGACTTGAGAATGGTTCAGGACGGACCGAAACGTCGTCGTCCCGTCACCTTCTAGTGTGTGGTCTGGTCAACATAGTCAACCTGTCTTCGTCCCCACCCACATACTTTTTTTTTTACATGGATATTCCTGCGCGGGCCCTAAGCCTCTGGCTGGCCCACTTAGTGTTGCTTGTTTCTGTTTTACTTGGGCGGAGTATGAGTATTTATGACTCGTATGGTCGCTTCAGTAAGATTTTGTCCCATGTGTTCAACAACTTCTGCTCTGTTGAAATCTTAATAATTATCACTTTTCATGCGCCCGGCGTACAAGGAAAAAAGTTAGCCCAATGTGCTCCCGTTTCGGGCAATCGAGCGGAAACACTGAAAAGTGTATACTCTTTTCACTGTCCTGATCTTAATTTTCGATGTACACAATGCATTTTTTACCAATGTGTTCGCAATAGAATGTTCTAGAAGAACATATGTATAAAATGTCACCAAACTGTGATTTAAACCACTACCAATAAAGAAACTACGTGGATCACTAGCCGTGAGCTCCAAACACCGACGAGATGTTGCCATTCTTTTCAGGGTTGTCAACTCCACACTTGTCCTACAGCGTTAAATTTGGTATCTTTGAGATTGCAATAAAATTCCCTACACGGACATATGCATATAAATGAAGAATGATGATCGCAGTCTACCCGCAAAAGTGTGGGAAGTGGGCGAAGTGTTATCTGTTACCGCACATTGGCGATCTATAATAGTTTTACCACGAAGATACAAGACAATGCCGTTCTCCCAAATAGGCTATGTGGCTACTAAAGAAAACGTAAATTTTATGGCAAACATGTTCATACTATCCCCAAGTTGATCGGATAAGAATTGAGTTTTATAGAAATATTTGTTCGTCGGACATGAAAATATGTCCAACAATAACCTACGGGCGGCTACAAGTGACCCCCGACGGACTCGCTCTTGTGTCCAGGGGGCTGGAAAGTGTTGGGTTTGTAACTCTGCACTGTGTTAGATAATGTTCCAGTAGTCTGTCGGGCATTTCTCCACAGTGCTGACATTTCCTATCATCTTCCGGAGCCTGTAAGCCTATTTCCCATGCACATGGGTATCCAAGCCTGATGCGATATATGTGTACTTCTGTTGTTCTACTGCTCCATTTCATCAAACTAAGTGGTTCGTAGTTGGTTGAATTTTTGTACCAACCCGCAGATCCTGATGTTGCAACTGCTGTGCTGTGGTCACTGTACATATTTTTCATTGCTCTGTTTCTAATTACTTTCTTAATCTTTGATAGACTCTGTGGTATGTAAATGTCTACATTTCTTCTCTTAGTTGCAAGTTTTGCAGCTTCGTCTGCAATGTCATTTCCTATTATTCCCACATGATTTGCAGAATGAAGAAAACCTACGTTTGAAAGCCACTGCAGCTTACCTGATCAAGGGTGCCGACAGCACCCGCCCACTATTAAACTTAAAAATAAAATAAAATAAAATGTTTATTCAGGTAAGGTACATACATACAAGAGATTTGACATAAATTGATAGATTTATAGATAGAGCTAGTACATACAATGCCTAAAGCCACTATTACACAAAGTGTTTTGGGCAGAAAAAACTTTAATGACTAATACTTAATACTAAATGAATATAAAGAATAAAATGTGTTGAGAACAAATAAAAATAAAGATAAAAAGGGGGAAACATGGCTGAAAAAGCAGCACAAATACAAATAGGTCGACAAACAGCGTTGTTTAAGAAAACAGACATGGGTTAACAATAGAGGGGTAAGGTAGGTTACAGGGTATTTATTAGGTAGAGCTTCGTTTTTATCTTAAACTGGTTGAGAGCGGTACATTCTTTAACATGGTTGGGAAGGTCATTCCACATTCTGGGTCCCTTGATTTGTAGAGCATTTCTAGTTTGATTAAGTCGTACTCTTGGAATATCAAAACTGAATTTATTTCTGGTGTGGTGCTCGTGGGCTCTGTTACAACCTTCAATGAAACTTTTGAGGTCAGGATTGGCATTACAGTTCAGCGTTTTATATATGTATAATACACATGAGAGAATGTGTACTGACTTAATATCTAACATATTCAGAGATTTGAGTAGGGGTACCGAGTGATGTCTGGGGCCAGTGTTGGATATTGTCCTAATAGCAGCTTTGTGTTGAGTAATTAGAGGACGTAAATGATTTTGGGTAGTAGAACCCCAAGCACAAATACCATAGTTGAGATATGGATAGATGAGGTAGTAATAGAGCGTCACCAAGGCATGGCGGGGTACATAATATCTGGTCTTAGAAAGAATGCCAACAGTTTTTTAAACTTTTTTTGGTATATTTAGAATGTGTCCCTGGAAATTCAGCTTGTGGTCAATGAGAACGCCAAGGAATTTGCATCTAATTTGTTACAAATTTGGGTATTGTTAATTCTGAGATTTATTTGATTAGAGGATTTATTGCCAAACAGAATATAGAAAGTTTTGTCAATGTTAAGGGTGAGTTTGTTGGCAGTTAGCCAAAGATGGACTTTATTTAGCTCAGTATTTACTGTGGCATTTAGAGCAAGGGGGTCAGGACTGGAGTAAATGAAGGTTGTGTCGTCAGCAAATAGAATTGGTTTGAGGTGTTGGGAGGCATTTGGAAGGTCATTAATGTAGATGAGAAAGAGGAGAGGGCCAAGTATGCTGCCCTGAGGAACACCGATGTTGATGGGTAGGGTGGGAGAAATTGAATTATTCACAGAAACATACTGGAGCCTGTCAGTAAGGTAAGATTTGAGGTATTGCAGGGAGTGTCCTTTGACTCCATAATGATGTAATTTAAGAAGAAGGCTTTGGTGGTTGACAGTGTCAAAAGCCTTACGCAGGTCCACAAATAACCCAACAGGGAACTCATTTTTATCAAGAGCTGCATGAATCAAGTTAATCATACTAATAAGTGCATTGTTAGTGCTTTTTTTGGGTCTGAAGCCATATTGACAAGAGCTAAGTATATTGTGTTTGGCTAGATAAGAGTAAAGCTGCTTGTAGATTAGTTTTTCAAATATTTTTGACAAGTTAGGCAGGATTGATATAGGTCTGTAGTTTTACATCTATGAGATCACCACATTTGTGGACAGGGGTTACTCTCGCTTTTTTTAGAATAACTGGAAAGGTTTGGAGTTCAAGTGACTTGTTGAAGAGCAATGCAATAGCAGGGGCTAAAATCTGCTGGAGGCTTTTTGTAAATTAAAGTTGGTATCTCCTCAAGGGCACTAGACTTGGTTTTAAGGGAAAGGATTATCTCATTAACGTCAGTGGAATTAGTAGGCTTTAGGTACAGAGACTGTGGATAGTTACCTGTAAGATAGTCTATAATACGGTGACCAAAACTGAACTGCATTAACTGAAAACGATTTAACGATTCTTCGCGGCAGGGATCGTATTCCAGGGACCTGCCCGAAACGCTACGCGTACTAGTGGCTGTACAAGAATGTAACAACTCTTGTATATATATATATATATATATATATATATATATATATATATATATATATATATATATATATATATATATATATATATATATATATATATATATATATATATATATATATATATATATATATATATATATATATATATATATATATATATATATATATATATATATATATATATATATATATATCAAAAAAAAAAAAAAAACTGAAACTTATTTTTAAATTAGCCAAAACACACGCATTTAGTGACATTAAACATTTAAACATTTAGGAGCGCCGGGTTTTCAAAAGTACCCCAATTCGCTTTTAGGTTAAGGTTTTAGGTTAGATTTTAGGTGGGTTAGTAGCCCACGTTTAGGTTAATCTGGTAACACTGCTACATCCTTACATTACACCTCTTACATTCAACAATGATTTAACAATATAAATTCTCCACTCCCGAAGAAAAGTCCCAAAGTATAACAAAATACTTGATTTTTCATTACTTAAAAAAGGGCCTTTATTATGTACAGTTACAGAAGAACATAATAAACTCTTGGGAATGCTGGATGAACCATTGTGCGCATGCGTGAGTTGTGAACCATTGTTGCCAGATTGGCTGACTGCCTTGAACAGACTTTACTTGAGGTCTACCCGAGCCACCACGGGGTCATGCCCCCCTCCCCCCCTCCCCGGGCGATAGGAGAGCGTTAGTTTAATTAATTTATTATGCGCCCCATACCCATCTTGTGGGCGGTAGTGAAAAAGGGATACAGAAGCACATAATGGGACTGAACTACACAATTAATTTAGCTAAGTAAGATACAATCTAGATGAGCTAGTTACAAAATTCAATGAACTTCGTCTCATCATCAATGGGCTCGAGACCGACAACAAGTACAGTTTCTAAATTAAGTAACTGACATATGTGGAGAGCTAGTGTCACAATTGATATGTTTATCCTGCACCCATCCAGTGGGCACCCGTGGATAAAATAAAATAAAATAAAATGTTTATTCAGGTAAGGTACATACATACAAGAGATTTGACATAAATTGATAGATTTATAGATAGAGCTAGTGCATACAATGCCTAAAGCCACTATTACGCAAAGCGTTTCGGGCAGGAAAAACTTTAATGACTAATACTTAATACTAAATGAGTATAAAGAATAAAATGTGTTGAGAACAAATAAAAATAAAGATAAAAAGGGGGAAACATGGCTGAAAAAGCAGCACAAATACAAATAGGTCGACAAACAGCGTTGTTTAAGAAAACAGACATGGGTTGACAATAGAGGGATAAGGTAGGTTACAGGGTATTTATTAGGTAGTGCTTCGTTTTTATCTTAAACTGGTTGAGAGAGGTACATTCTTTAACGTGGTTGGGAAGGTCATTCCACATTCTGGGTCCCTTGATTTGTAGAGCATTTCTAGTTTGATTAAGTCGTACTCTTGGAATATCAAAACTGAATTTATTTCTGGTGTGGTGCTCATGGGCTCTGTTACAACCTTCAATGAAGCTCTTGAGGACAGGATTGGCATTACAGTGCAGAGTTTTATATATGTATAATACACATGAGAGAATGTGCAGTGACTTAATATCTAACATATTCAGAGATTTGAGTAGGGGTACCGAGTGTCTGGAGCCAGAGTTGGATATTGTCCTAATAGCAGCTTTGTGTTGAGTAATTAGAGGACGTAAATGATTTTGGGTAGGTTACAATCCTACTGTAACCTATTTGGATAGGTTACAATCACTCACCTACTACCTACAGTTAGCAAACTGGGGATATTTGGCTAAGATTTCTAGTAGAAGATAATTTTTTAATGAAATATTTACGCATCTCTTGAATATTTATTATAGAACGACGGTCTCGCTTCATGCAGGTCGGCGTTCAATCCTCGACCGTCCAAGGGGTTGGGCACCATTATTCCCCCCCATCCCCAACCCATCCCAAATCTTTTTTTATCCTGACCCATTCCGTGCTATTTAGTCGTAATAGCTTAGCGTTTTCCCCTAATAATTACCTGCCTTCCTCATCCCAATTTCTTCTGATATTTATTTCGAGCTCGACTTTGAAGCCCAACTTGTAGACCTTTGACTTGCAGACCTTCATCTGGCGACATGCAGACTTTCAGCTGGCGACATGCAGACCTTCAGCTGGCGACTTGTAGACCTTCAGCTGGCGACTTGTAGACCTTCAGCTGGCGACATGCAGACCTTCAGCTGGCGACATGCAGACTTTCAGCTGGCGACTTGTAGACCTTCAGCTTAGACCTTTGTAGACCTTCAGCTTAGACCTTTATAGACCTTCAGTTGGCGACTTGCATAGACCTTCAGTTGGCGACTTGCATAGACCTTCAGCTGGCGACTCTTCGCTCTGGCAACGATGGAGTAGATCGCGTGTCAGTGACCGAGGTGACGACGGGCGGTGAGGTGCAGCTCCTGTAAGCTTTCCTGTATATCATCCAGTTCTTCCCTCTTCTCACCGCAATGACTTCACAGGTGAGTGAACATACATGTGATATGTGTTCATGTTCAGGAAAATCGTCCTCTTTTTGTTTAAGGAGTTTTCTATTAGTAGTGTGATCTGTCCTTATTCGTTGACTTGTTCATCCTTATCATGATAGGAGGGTTTAGTAGTGATTAATCATTATCTCTGAGCATCGCGTCTTAGGCAGTATTTCTCCATTTTGGATTTTGTATATTAATGACCCCCATGCATTAATGTGAAGTAACCAGTATTTGATTGTGACAATTAGGTATCGTTTAGTTCTGGTTTATTTCATTTGGTATGTTCCCCCCTGTACCGTCCTCCCCAGAAGCATCCAAACTCTGCCCCAGAATTAATACTGTAAAGTCAGTAACATCACTGTACTCTACCTACTAGTTGAGGCAGCCCCTGTGCCTAGCCACTATTTCTAGCCACTCTAAGCAAATAAAAAGACCCAGTCTTTAAATTTATACTGGCTCCCCCTAGTCTTTAGTCTTCAAAGTCTTTAAATTTTGGAACTCGCTCCCTGATGAATTAAAAAATTGTCTAGCTTATGCCTTATTCAAAAGTAAAATAAAAAAGTACCTAATTTCATCCTCATAGTTTCCTACCTTGTGCTTCAAACTCACACTATATCTTGTACTGCCTACTTCCTCAATATTAGTACTTAAGACATATATCCTTACCTACAATGTAACTTTTCATCTTGCTTGATATGTTAGATTAAGGACCTGCCCAAAATGCTATGCATGTTAGTGGCTTTGCAAGAATGTATAAATGCCAATCTTATGTGATCTCACCAACCCATTGTACCTTCTTGTGAATAAATTATTATTATTATTATTACTTGCCAAAGCTGGTATCGGGCACCTCGTCCACAACAAGGGGTACCTTGTCTTTTTCCTGGGCAGAGAAGCAGGTGACCTGTAGCAGGTCTTGAGACCTCTTGTGCATCCATGTATTTGGTGGTAGGTGACATTCACAACTATTATGATGAATGATAGACAAGTCTCATGTTGGTGCCTACTGGTTCTATTGAGGAACCCACATAACATAGTTGGTAAGGTACAGTACTTTGACTTCATTGCTCAGGATTAAATTTAATGCATTTGTGTATTTAGCAGTGTACCCAAGTGATTAAGATGTAGTATACTGTACTTGAAATTAAAGTTTTCAGCAGGATTTTGCAGTGGCAGTTTTCTCTGCAGAATTTAGGACAATTTACATCAGTTCTAGATGTAAATGGGTCTTTTGGGCATCCACCTTCTTAGCATCTGTGTTTTGACTAGTAACTTACTGAAACCTTGTGGTCTGTGTTCCCAGCTCTTTCTTACTATTTTCATATTTTTATTTTTTTATTTATTTTTATTTATATATACAAGAATTCTTACGTTCTTGTACAGCCACTAGCACACACAGCGTTTCGGGCAAGTCCTTAATCCTATGTTCCCGGAATGCGACCTTACCAAATCTTTTAACAATCGGGTACCCATTTTACTGTTAGGTTAAACAGAGGCTACAGTTAAGGATTGACACCCAGTAAATCCTCCCCAGCCAGGATTCGAACTCAGTCCAAAGCGCTCGCGAAATGCCAGGCGAGCGTCTTACCACTATTCCACGGGGACTGTTTCCTTTGTTCTGAGGTGGTTCTGACTCTGTTTGTCTTGAATTAAGGATAGGAGTGCTTTAGTTAAGGTTCCCCATTTTTGTAATTCCTCACTCCTGCATGCAGAAGGTATGCAGGAATGGGAAAGAAGTGTGCCCAACTGGAAGTTACGATAAAGTAATGGTTAGCATTACTAACCATTGTTTTAGCTGCCAAGGGGGCCTGACAGCTGAGTGGACAGAGCTTCAGATTCGTAGTCCTGAGGTTCTGGGTTCAATCCCTGGTGGAGGCGGAAAACAAATGTACATTGTTTATTTCACCATGGTGCTCCTGTTCACCTAGCAGTAAATAGGTACTGTACCTGGGAGTTAGACAGTTGCTATGGGCTGCTTCCTGGGGGTGTGTAATAAAAAGGAGGCCTGGTCAAGGACCGGGCCGCGAGGATGTTAAGCCCCGAAATCATCTCAAGATAACCTCAAGAAGCAAGCAATTCATCGGTGGTGACTTAAGCCAAAGAGGGCTCCGAAGTGCTTTGATTTTTGCAAAAGTTGACCAAGTCATTCCAAGTTGGATTGAGGGTTCTCTGGTGCTTCCCCAGTACTTTTCCCTGCAAGGAATACTGTAATTGACATGTTCATTGCAGTGATAGTGCCAGAATGTTGTCCTGCTAAACTGTTGTCATCCTGTTCATAGGACACAACTGATCTTGCCTCAAGTAGCAACAGTGTATTTAAAAGACATTTGTTCCTCATTTACAGTACTGTACTGTACAGTGTGTATAGGTACTTCTAAATTTTGGTAGTACTGTACTTGCACTGTAATCCTCTTCTGGATTTTAATCCTGATAAGATTTGTAATTGCTGCACACTTAAATGAATGCACAATGATTATACTTGAATGTTCATCCTGTTTTATAGCTTTATATAGAGATATATTTTTTATGAAACTGTTATAAAGTATGGCTTATTCAAATTTGCTGACATTCTGTAATAGTTACCTTTGTCTACTGCTTGCAATATGTTTGAGACTAGGGTAACTGCAGTAATAGCTTTGCTGAAACATAACTTCTTTAAGTCATTCTATTAATATTTGTTATTAATCTGCATTGAAATATTTCAGGTCCATGAATTTACACTGGAGATGACTTGTGAAGGTTGTTCTGGGGCTGCCCAGCGAGTGCTTGGGAAACTTGGAGGTGAGCATTTTAAAATTACAGCACAGTACTGGTATGCTTTATGAGAAAGGTGGTAGACTCCACCTTTGGATTTCTGTGTACATTTTGCTGTAATAATAATGAATCTAAAATACATGTTTCAAACAAATTTGGCCAAAATTTAAAACTGTGGCAGTAAAGTTCACTTAATGCGAAGAGGGAAAATGCTTGCCAGTAATAAGATTTTCATGGACTCTGATCCTGATTCCCTGCAAGAACCCCCACTCCTTCCAGCTGGGTTATTTAGTCCTACGACTTTGTGCTTTCTCCTCATAATTATTTTCCCTGTTTTTTCCCCTCCTGCTGGGAAAGTGCCTACTCAAATATTTTAGTCTCTGTTATGGAGAATAGAGGGATCATTTAGATTTGTAAAGAGTTTTGCTAAAACACATCCATTGTCCAAATTGAGGGCTTTCTGTATTTGTATATTAAGGTATTCCCTATTGCAGACTTCCTGTTTGCCATACTGAATGTATATCATTGTGATGTGCCAATGGGATTGATCTCTCGGGTCCTGGTGGTACCCGGGTAAAGTCGTTATCTAGAGGCTGGAGGAATTAAATAAGCCAAAGCTAGAAGACTGAAGAAAAAGAGATGACATGATCATTACATACAAAATAATAATGAGAATAGACATTAAGTAATAAAGAAGCCTTGAGATCTGGAACAGAAAGAACAATGTCATAGATTTAAGCCAACGAAACAAAGCTGCTGAAATTTGTTAGAAAATTCACTTTGCAAACAATGGTAGATGGTTGGAACAAGTTAAGTGAGAAGGTGTTGGAGGTGAAAACTATCAGTACAGTAGTTGCAAAGCGTTATATGACAGCGCTGGGAAGATGGGACACCACGAGTGTAGCTCTCATTCTGTAACTACATTAAGGTAATTACATTTTGGTAATTACGTGCCTTGATGCAGGAGATAATTTCGGTAATCTTGGTTGCAACAGGTGCAAATTTTTGTATCTTGAACACGGATATTTGATTAAATTGTTTTAATTCTTGGAACAATACCATGTACTGTAGTATATAAATGTGCATCATTGTAACCTCAATAGTTTTAAAGATGCAATTTCCTCGTTTATAATTGCAATTAGATGTTGATGTTGCCATTTATGGGAATATCTCGGATTCCAGAAAACTCAAGAAAATTCCAGAAGTACTCGAGAAAATGTTTGATTGCATTTACTTTGTTTATAATTAACCTTCTGGAAAAATTGTGACCAAATATCAAACTATTTTCCCAATAGTGACATCTTGAAGTTTACAGCTGATACAAAGATTTATGGTAAAGTTGGATGTGAAAATTAAAATTATGCCTTACAAGACGATCCACATGAACTCTACAAACGATCAGAAGACTGGTAAATGCTTTTTAAACTAAAAAATGCAAACACTTGACCCTATAATCATGTCTCATCCCTTGTTGCACAATTTTAGGTCACTGGAGTTTTAGTGATTGTAGAATATGCTGAAGTGCTGAACTTGATAGTGCCTGCTTGTGATATTTTTGTAATATTTTCCAAACTTTTGTAATTGGTAATAATTTGGTAGATGGTGCTCATAAAGAAATGGTACAAATTTTATATTTTATTCTCCACAGATAAGGTTTCGAATGTAGATATCGACCTGCCAAATAAGAAGGTGGTAGTCACAAGTGTGTTGTCAGCAGAGGAGCTTACTGAAACTTTGAAGAAAACTGGCAAAGAAGTAACATACATTGGGTCAAAGAGTGCTTGAGTGCTAATTTTCTCTTGAAATGTGTTTACTGATTAGCTCATTTGTATAGGATTGGAAGACAGCTGTATGTATCAATGTTTACAATATGTAAAAATAATTAATTTTATATAAGCTACAAAATTTCCTATTTCAATAATGATCACTTGTTAATTATTTGCGTGTTTGAAAAATTGCACTTGTTTCTAAAGATTACTTTAAATGAATAATATCAAGCCTACTTGTGAAGTAAATATTACTTGGCTGTGCAGCTGTTTTCAATTAATAGAGCAAAGTGTTGACGACAATGTAAAGAAATGGTTTGGTAAAGCTCCTTGCATAAGGAACTTCATGTTCCGTCAAATCAGCTCTCTATATGGTGTTTGCCTTAGTCATTCAATAATTGTTTTTCAAAATATGGCAGCTATTGTTGAGCTTAACAAAAATAATAATTTTAAATTAATAGATGTCCCACTGTCTCACAAGAGAGCTAGGGGTAAAGTTCTAAAGTTTGGTTAGTGATGAAAATGTATTTTGAATCTTGTAAAATACTCATTTAACATCTTTGCTCTGAAAAGTTGATTTTTATTCATGAAAAACTTGCAGCTAAACTTTGTGATGAGCATTATATTATGATAATATGCATACAGGCAGCAAAATATTAAACAGTAATGTGTATATTTAATTTGTAACAATAATGTAAGTCATTTTAAAATGTTGGAAGCCTGTTGTGATACAAGTACAGTAACATTATAAATTTCTAGACAATGTCATCAAATACCATTGCTTGGTGTATTCTTGTGTACTGATACTATAGGCAAATATTTATATATTGCATTTAGAGAAATTTTGTATCCAAATTTAGATAGTCAATTTTTTAACATCCAAGTAAATACTGAATTACAAATGAGTTAAAACCAAATTCCCTTTTTGTTGAATTAAATGTTCATAAGGAGGGGGGAAAATTTGGTATGTACTCGGTACAGGATTTTTTACGTAATCTACTTTAGTCCTTAGAGCCATGATTGTATGGACCTCAATTGTTCCACATATAATTGAACATACAGTATTTTATTTTATTATTTTACTGTGTAGAACTGCATTGTATAGGGTAATGCCACTTGGAATAGGGATCAAAAAGTAATGTAGTGTAAGGCAAAATATCAGTTACTTAATAATAATAATGATAATAATTTACTTGCAAGAAGGTACAATAGGATTGTGAAATTACACAAGATTGGTATTTTTACATTCATGCAAATGCATTGCTCTTGTTTGGGACCATTGGTTGAAGAAATTTGCATATTTTTATTTTTACCATTAAAGATACTGTATTGCAATATTTGTTTCTGCATAAATTATTCAGTGTGAACTGTATTGTTCATTATAAATTAGTCCACAGATTTTTTTAACCATAGATAAGAAAATTGTATTCGGTGGAAAAGTTATTATATAAGAAGTTTAGTTCTAACAAAATCATAGAACTACATTTAAATTAATATGAACCTTAATGGAAAATGTTTCTTGGGGCTTCATGTGATTTATATGCTTATTTTAAAGTTTAAAATTCACTGATGGTAAGAATGGATTGTATTCAGATTTGTGCCTTGCATATACAGTACTTGCACTGCTTGAGCACATGATTGTTAAATTAAAACTACTTTACTCTGTAACATATATGTCGTATTTTCATTGGATTTGACAAATAAAAAGTACGAACATGTTTGTGTCATTATGCCATGTACAGTAATGCATAAATTCTATGATGTACTGATAATTCAAATTTTGATTATAAAGTTGCGTATTGTATTACTACTATTGAGATCACCAATTTTTTTTTAATTAAGGTTAAAATGGATACAGAAATTAGTTAATATTGGATAAGCATGATAAAATGTAAAATTTTATTGATAGGAAAGTGTATACAGTACTTTGCTAGCAGTCTTGATGCAGTGTTTCATATTGTGTATTCCACAAAGTGAAATACATAATTCCACATTGCTCCTCCTCACTCCTCGTTGTACAAGTTCTTGTATAGTTGCGCATCTGGCTGTACTGTATAGGGTCCTGTTAGTACAGTTGGGTTCGTTCTCGATGCACAGTTGAGAATTCCGGGTTGGAATCCATGGCGGGACAGAAATGGTTGGGCACATTTTCTTTCATCTAAGTCCTCTGTTCACCTAGCAGTGAGTAGGTACTCGGGAGTGAGCTTGTTGTAGAGTTGCATCCTGGGCGGGGTCAGTAATTTGGCTGGGGGGGGGTGGAACCTTGATAAAAGCCAAATGTGTATGAATTCATACTGGTTTCCTGTACCCCGATTAATGAATTATAGTTGGTTTTAGTGTGGTCCATTTATTATGCACTCTATACTCATCCTGTGGATGGCAATGGAAAGAGTTAGAGGAACACTATGGACTCGGGGACAACCCCCTAAATTTATTTATCTAAGCTAGTTACAAAATTTAATTATTGTTGCATCATCATTGGGTTCGAGACCAACCAGTCTCCAACTAACCAACTTTCATATGTGGTGGTATGAAGTGCTTTGATCTCTGTAACTACTTCATACACACGAATATTGGAAGATATTCTTGTGCTGTACCCAGAGTTTGCTAATGCAAGCTATTAGATCAGTCTCGCATTTCATGTGTAGCGAGTAGATTATCCCAATAATATACTCGCTCCAAATGCATTGTTAATATTCCTGTCAACCTTTGGAGATGAATGAGGTGAGGCGTTGCCCGGGCAACACGATGAGGTGTTGCCCGAGCATATAAGCAGTAGAATAGCAAACATTAACTAGTCTACTTTCAAGTGTGGTCTAGAGCAGACACTTGTGAGATACTGTACCGACGCTCAGTGCGCTCAACTCACACCAAAGTATCACCTGTGTACTTCTGTATATTCGACCAAATATATATATAGTATCTTAGTGTCTGTGTTTATTTGTCATCATACTTTATGCAACAATAGAACCGTTACATTGGTGACCCAGTGAGTGAAAAAGAACACCTAGTCACAAACTAGATCTTCGTCATGGATTTATCTACCAGGTTTCCAGCATACAACGCAGATGAGCCAGAATTTTGGTTCATGCAGATGGAGGCTATTTTCGACCTTCACGAAATTTCGACTGAGAAAGCCCGATATGCCTGTACCCTGCCAACACTTACCTCGGAGGCTATGCACACTGCCTCTGCTGTCATCACCGCACCATCACCGGACACCAGGACTTACACTGCATTGAAGGCCGCTCTTCTACACGCATAGCGCTTACGACTTATTATTACGACTATATAACACTTGGTAGGGACACACACTTTTGAGGGCCGGTGGCCGAGCGAACAGCACGCTGTATACGTGATCCTGTGGTCCCAGATTCGATCCCGGGCGCCGGCGAGAAACAACGGGCAGAGTTTCTTTCACCCTATGCCCCAGTTACCTAGCAGTAAATAGGTACCTGGGAGTTAGTCAGCTGTCACGGGCTGCTTCCTGATGTGTGTGTGTGTGTGTGTGGTGTGGAAAAAAATAGTAGTAGTACAGTAGTAGTTAGAAACAGTTGATTGACAGTTGAGAGGCGGGCTGAAAGAGCAGAGCTCAACCCCCGCAAGCACAACTAGGTGAATACTTTAATTTAATACATAATTTCAAATGTAGATATGATAGAGCCCAGTAGGCTCAGAAATCTGTACATCAGTTGATTGACGGTTGAGAGGCGGAACCAAAGAGCTAGAGCTCAACCCCTCCCGCAAGCACAACTAGGTGAGTACACCTACACTCGCACACATTATGTCGGGAGAATTGCCCAGTTGCTGGAAGAAGGCAAATGTCGTGCCGATCTTCAAGAAAGGTGATAGATAGGAGGCACTTAACTATAGACCTGTATCACTGACAAGCATCCCCTGTAAAATACTGGAAAGAATAATTAGGCTACGACTGGTTGCACATCTGGAGAACATTAGGTTTGTGAACAAACATCAGCATGGGTTCTGGACAGGGAAATCGTGCCTAACAAACCTTCTGGAGTTCTATGATAAAATAACGAGGATAAGACAGGACAGAGATGGTTGGGCAGACTGCATATTTCTGGACTGCCAAAAAGCCTTTGATACAGTACCGCACATGAGATTGATGTTCAAGCTCGAGAGGCAGGCGGGGGTGGGGGGAAAGGTCCTAGCACGGATAAGGAACTACCTAACAGGAAGGAGCCAAAGAGTTACGGTAAGGGGCGAGAAGTCGGACTGGCGAACAGTAACAAGTGGAGTACCTCAAGGATCGGTGCTGGGACCAATTCTATTTCTTGTATATGTTAACGACATGTTTACAGGCGTAGAGTCCTACATGTCGATGTTTGCGGATGACGCAAAGTTGATGAGAAGAGTTGTGACAGATGAGGATTGCAGGATCCTCCAAGAGGACCTGAACAGGTTGCAGAGATGGTCAGAGAAATGGCTACTGGAATTCAACACGAGCAAATGTAAAGTTATGGAAATGGGACTAGGAGATAGGAGACCAAAGGGACAGTACACAATGAAGGGGGAACAGTCTACCTGTGACGACGCGTGAAAGAGACCTGGGTGTGGACGTAACACCTAATCTATCTCCTGAGGCACATATAAATAGGATAACGACAGCAGCGTACTCTACACTGGCAAAAGTTAGAATATCATTCAGAAACCTAAGTAAGGAGGCATTTAGGGCGCTTTACACTGCCTACGTGAGGCCAGTCTTAGAGTATGCCGCCTCATCATGGAGTCCCCATCTGAAGAAGCATATAAGGAAACTGGAAAAGGTTCAGAGGTTTGCAACGAGACTCGTCCCAGAGCTACGAGGGATGGGGTATGAGGAGCGCCTGAGGGAACTGTGCCTTACGACACTAGAAAGAAGAAGGGAGAGGGGGGACATGATAAACATGACATGGACATGAGGGGGGGACAACGTATAAAATACTCAGAGGGATTGACAGAGTGGACATAGACGAAATGTTCACACGGAATAGTAACAGAACGAGGGGACATGGATGGAAGCTTGAAACTCAGATGAGTCACAGAGATGTTAGGAAGTTTTCTTTTAGCGTGAGAGTAGTGAGAAAATGGAATGCACTTCAGGAACAGGTTGTGGAAGCAAATACTATTCATAATTTTAAAACCAGGTATAATAGGGAAATGGGACAGGAGTCATTGCTGTAAACAACCGATGCTCGAAAGGCGGGATCCAAGAGTCAATGCTCGATCCTGCAGACACAACTAGGTGAGTAAACACACACATCTTCAGGAAGCAGTCCATAGCACCTGTCTAACTCCCATAGGTACCTATTTACTGCTAGGTAGCAGGTGCATCAAGGGGAAAGAAACACTGCCCATCTGTTTTCCGCCGGCTGCGGGGATCGAACCCCGGTCCCTAGGTCCACGAGTCTAGAGCGCTGTCTACTCAGCTACCGGCCCCCAATTGAACAGGTTTGTGAGTGCATGTTGAATTTTGTAACTAGCTCATCAAGATTGTAACTTGCTTAGCTAAATGAATTGTGGGGTTCAGTCCCTGAGCCCATTATGTGCCTCTGTAACCCTTTCCACTACCGCCCACAAGATGGGTATGGGGTGCATAATAAATGAACTAAACTAACTGAGTGCATGTATAGTGAGTGCGTGTATATAGTTGCGCGAGTGCTTGTATAGTTGCCTGAATGCTCGTATAGTTGCGCGAGTGCTTAAATTTTTTCGCGAGTGCGTGTACTCACCTAGTTGTGCTTGCGGGGATTGAGCTCTGGCTCTTTGGTTGTATAATTGAGTGAGGGTGGATAATTGAGTGAGTGCATATATTTGCGCAAGTGCTTATATAAGTATATTAGTGCTTGTATATCTGTGAGCGCTTGTATAGTTGTGAGTACATGTATATAGTTGCGCAAGTGCTTGTATAGTTGTACGAGTGCCTGTATTATTGCCTGGTCGCGACTAGACAAAGTCGAGTATATCCAGTATAACTGATTTAGGAGATTATTAAACATTTTCAATCAAATCAAATCAAAATCAAAATGTTTATTCAGGTAAAAGTACATACATAGAAGATGAGTTACACACATAATGTTGGATTTATAGATATAGCTAGTTGTTACAGTACCTAATTTTCGCATGATTTGCGTGTAATTCCTTTTATAACATACAAATAAAATAATATTTATATGTATATATAGCTATAAATACATACGAGTATGATATAAATGTTTTGAGTCATAAGGTGTCCGCTCTCTCCGGCGGCCACGATATACCTGTAAGTGTAAACGTCGACAAACCGTTCAATCCACTCTTCTTTGTTTTGTTTTGTTGGTCTCTAAAAATATTCCAAACTTACGTATGATGCTAAAAAAACTTATCCTGAGTCATAATTTAATCCCGGGATAAACGTAAGGTAGTTTAAAATGAATTGATTAAGATGCATGAGTTGTGATATTTTGTGTTGATATATGGAAGAAAATGTAAGATGAGAGATGGATGTAGAGGTGATGTGGCAGCGTGGCGGGTGGTGGTGATGATGGCGGGGAGGAAGTGACGCGTGTACCGTCCCCCTGGCGGCGGGCCGAGGAGGCTGGGACACGTCGCCCTCACTGAGGCCAGTGAAGCGGCCACCACACGCAGGGGTGCACACACTCTCCCGCTGCTGCTGGCTCGCGCCACAACAACATCACCATGGGGAGTAAGTCTAATACTTGAATTCCGTTGGTACAATACGTGCAGGTGTAGGTCTAATACCAGGGGACGGTAGGTGATAATGGGGGTTATTCCCCACCGCTTATGGCGTATAATATACACGTTAACCGCTGTTAAGCGGACATGCCGGGTTTCCCCGGTATTGTATCGACGACAGCTGTGGCCTGTAAGTAATGCATGGAGGCCCTCTATTGAGGGTCCTTGGGGGTGCACAGTACTCCCACCTTAGTATTTAAGTACTGGAGAGAATGATTATTTTATGTACTGAAGAAAATTTGCAAAGTGAAAGTTTTTTGGGGGGGTGGAGGCGGCGGCCACCTGACCTGAGGCCAGGGACACTGATGGCTGCTATGATTCAGCTTAATGTGTGTGTGAGCTTCTAAAACACCGTAATGGTCCCCGCCAGTGTGACCACAAGGCCTAGACTCTTGAAACATATCGAGGGATGAAAGCTGTTTGATATAAAGCCCTAGTTATGTCTCCTGCTGGTTATTAATATTTAGGTCAAGTACTGTTCCAGTCGCCTAATGATTTTATTAAGTTTTAGATCGCCCAAGAGTTTTTTTGGTCGACTATTAAGAGATTTTGGGTTCTCAAGACATATGGTCACACGTAAACAAGATTTTCCAGAATTGGTTCTATTGGTTTATGCACGTTTTATTGGGTTCGGGAAAAGTCTTCGGTAGTGGTACTGCTTTTAGGAGGCTGGGTTAAGGTGGTAGCTCTATGGGTGACCACGTCTCCCACCCCCAGTCTTGGTAACCAGAGCACAACTCGAGTCTCCCAAGACTGCAGGATGCCTACTACTAGCCAGGAGTAGCAGATGTGGTCACCCATATTGCTACTACCTTAACCCATCCTCCTAATAGGTTAATTTTGACACGTGCTTAGAGACCAAAGATTTCTTGTACTAGAAAAGTATTGTAGCTCTTGAAATTGACGTAGTGTCAAGTTTTGTCCGAGAGTCCTCTAGGTGGATAGGATAAAGCACTTTTAAAGTTTTTTGACGTTGGAAATGCTCCCGAGAACAGGCTGACTAGCTAGGCCCATTAGGCCCTAACCTGTCAGTGCTACCAAGTATTACATGTAATACTAGCCTCGTAGCTTTCCTCTCAATTGGGGATCCAAGGTTAAATTTCTTGGCGGGACAAAAATGGTTGCATTTCCTTTCACCTAGTGCCTCTATTCACCTAGCATTAAATAGGTTTGCAGCAGTTATGCAACTGATGTGTGGTTGTATCCTGAGGAAGGCCAATAATTCAACTTTGGGAGGCTTAAATACAAGCCCAATGTATTCTAATTTTACTCCTAATTGTGCATGAGGGAGGGTTGAGCTTTGGCTCCTTGGTCCTGCCTCTCGACTGTCAATCAATTGATGCTCTGATTCCTGAGCCTGTTGGGCTTTTTATATCTCGCATTTGACTGTATGGAGCCAGGCTCCACCACATCACAGCCTAGTGCATTTCATTTAACTGACTAAAATTGTCTGTCTGTAGCTTTGTTGAAATACGCAAACGTTCGGAGTCACGTTTCATTTTCCTAGTGGATGCATGTGCATTTGTGTGTATTTACAGGTGTCCTGTCTGACAAAATTAATATCACTTCAGGAATGCAGATAATTTTGTAGTCTTTAATAGATATATACAAAATAACATGAAATAACCTACCTTGAATTGGTTTCGGGTCTTAGTGTCCCCGCGGCCCGGTCATTGCCCAGGCCTCCTCATTGCTGGACTGGTCAACCAGGCTGTTGGACATGGCTGCTCGCAACCTGATGTACGAGTCACAGCCTGGTTGATCAGGTATCCTTTGGAGGTGTTTGAGTTGAACACTGCTAGGGGTTGGCCAGTTATGCCCCATATGTGTAGTGGACGTGTGTTGAACTGTCTCGGGCCTCTGATGTTGATAGTTCTCTCTCAGGGTACCTATTGCACCTCTGCTCTTCAACGGGGTTATTCTGCACATCCTGCCATGCCTCCTGGTCTTGTGTGGTGTTATTTCTGTGTGCAGGTTTTGGACCAGCCCCTCCTGTTTTCCACTTTTATATTAATCTCTCCTGCCTGCATTCAAGAGAATACAGATTTAGGCATTTTAGTTGTTTTTGGTTAGGTAAAATATTAAGAAAATTAAAATAACATATGGGGGCAAATGGTTGCTGATCTTGTTTTTTAGATATTTTTTTTATATAACCCCTTTTCCAATTGTACTGTACTTTTTGGAGCCACCCACCAAGAGAGAGTGCTTCATTATTATTCTTCTATCATTAGAAATTTCCACCCCTGCCTATAAGTACGAAAAAATATACATTTTCATATCAAACGGTAGATTGGTATTAAAAAGTGTACAAAATATAGTAATCTCTCTTTGGTCTGGGCAATGGTCAGTATTCCTTCTGGCATTTATCAGCATTACATTGTGAAAACAGACTAAACTAAATTCTTATTTTCATGAAATATATTAAGTGAGTAATCTGTATGCAAAAGTAGAAATACTAAGATAGTAGAAATACTAAAATATAATATGATGGGATATAACCAGGAACGAAGGTCTGTCTAGCTCCAAATTGTGTAGGCTTCCATAGTTACGTGGTGACACCATTTGAGCTATTGGATCCATTTGGGCAACATTGCGTATTCAATCACAACTTGGTATTGCCCTAAACGCAAGTTGGGAAGATGGGTTTAGACTTTTGGTGAATGCTTAATTATCAAAAATTATTATTTCATGTACCTTCCAGTATTTATAAATAGTAATACCTTGAATTAAATTAATTATATTGTATTGTGCTGCTTTTTTTGACCTAAAGAGTTAGTCTTTAATTAGAATTAAAAATAAAATTTAAATTCAAGTGTTTGGAGAGAATTTTGTGTACTAGCAAGTTTCTTTTTCAGTTAAATTCCTCGAGGTGATAAAGCCGTTCTGTGCGGTATTGCCTGAAATACAGAAGCCAGAACGTAGGATCCAGTTCAGAGAAAAGGTGCTATGGACTGCCATAACCCTATTCATCTTCCTTGTCTGTTGCCAGGTAAGATTCCTACAGATATGTAAAGTTTAATTAATCCAGAATCTTAGCTTACCAAACTTTGGTAGGCTAAGCTTCCATTTTCCACATGAACACACCCTTATGAATATTTACTAGTAATAAAACATGTTTGTATGACATCATATTTTTTTTTTTTTTTACTTAGGAAATATATACAACACTTAATTTCTAATTGGCATGTTAAATCTCATAAGCATTTGTGCATGATAGATTTACAGTATGTAGTATTCTCCCTTGTTTAGTTCATTTAATTTTCAGTATTGACTTTAGAATTTAAGGAAATAATTGGTTGTACACAGAATACTTTCATTATTATATATGCAACAAGTTACTTAGATTTTGACTTAAACAATTGGGTAAACCTACATTACTTGTAACAAATATAAGGCTTAATTAAGGTGCTTTTTTGTTTTGCTCCGGTTAACCATGGAAAAAATTCATAAAAGGCTGTTCTAGAGTTAGTGAATTTTTCATGCAGGTCGGCATTCAGTTCCCGTCAGTCATAGTGATTGGACACCATTCCCTTCCTCCATCCCATCCCAAATCCTTATCATGACCTTATCCTTATCATTTAGGGGCCTCGTAGCCTGGTGGATAGCACGCAGGACTCGTAATTCTGTGGCGCGGGTTCGATTCCCGCACGAGGTAGACACAAATGGGCAAAGTGTCTTTCACCCTCTATGCCCCTGTTACCTAGCAGTAAATAGGTACCTGGGTGTTAGTCAGCTGTCACGGGCTGCTTCCTGGGGGTGGAGGCCTGGTCGAGGACCGGGCCGCGGGGACACTAAAGCCCCGAAATCATCTCAAGATAACCTCAAAATATGACACCTAAGTCCTATACTGTGGTAATGGCTTGGAACTTCCCCCTGATAATTCCCTACCTCCCTCCCTCCTGCTATACCTAGACATTAACTACATGGTAAACTCGCATTCTTGGATGCTTGCATCTTCGATATATTTTGGTACAATAACTGCTCCTTTCCATAGTATCAATCCCGTGTTTTCGGCTAAACTCTCGCTATTTTTTCTAAAACATTTAATAATTCATAATGTAACTTCCACACATACCTTAATTTTTTGTATTGAACTTTTCTATAGCTATCAGCTTTCATGACTTGCCTCCATAAAATTCAATAATGTTCACATTAACACCTAACAAATTCCACTCATTACTTAGTTCTGTCATTTACCATTGTCGTAAGTGGAAATACTCATTTCACAAATTAGTTTATTGCAATAATTTTTCTAAAATACAATACCTTTTGCACTTGTAAAATTTCTTCAGTTTTTTAAACCAGAGGCTGCAGATCTAAATTGATCTGGAATAATGTTCCCATTAGTCATTTGAGGCATAATTATGATAAATGTGAATTTATTAAATTTACAAATCAAATTGCTAGTAAATGACAGAATTGGATGTGCATATACCTTGCTGAATACATTGACAGGCATACTTATTTGATACCAAACACATCAGGAAGTATTTGGTTTAGTTGTTGCCTAAAAGGTTTTGCCTTTGTAATATCAAACATTCATACTACTGCTTTTTATATATGCAATAAAACCCCGGCCAATTTTTATTAATTTTATGGTTGCGTACTGGAATCCCCATTATTTTTCTTCCCGAGATTAATCTGGATAAATTTCTGGTTCCCCTTCCCCCTTTCTCCTCCTCCCCTGCCCCTTTACATTCACAAGAAAATGTAAAAATTAATCTGGAATCTGGATAATAGATTACTGTTTAGTGATGATGTCTTGAACTCTTGTGGTATAGTATAGTTGGATCATTTTTTTTTATGTAAATAATTTTATCACTACAGTAGTAAGATGTAGTTTTATTATAAATATAGTAAAAATATAGCCAGGATCATTTATAAAATAAGATTACTATATTAGCAATTTATGCTAATGTTTCACGAAGTAAGAATTTTATTAAAATGTAGCACTTTCTTCTGCATTTAATGTAAGCTTAATGAATTAAGATGTTTTTAGTAAGATAATTATTACTTTTAGATTCCTCTGTTTGGAATCATGAGCTCGGATTCGGCTGACCCCTTCTACTGGATTCGGGTGATTCTAGCCAGTAACAGAGGCACACTCATGGAACTGGGTATCTCTCCTATTGTCACTTCCAGTCTCATCATGCAACTGCTAGCAGGTGCTAAAATAATTGAGGTGAGTAGTGTTAATTATTGAAAGTTCGTTGTGATTGGTGTAAGGGCAGTACTGTACTTAAAAATTGGATAATTTTCATGTATAGCATTGTTTAAATCTATTTGCATAGATACTGTTAAGTGTGTCATAATTTATGAAGTATTGTCCAAATAAAAAATAAAAAAAAGGCTGTAATAAAAATTGCTTATTAGTGTTTTTTAAGAAAGCTTTTAAAATTATATATTTAACAATTTTCTGACCTTTGCCAGAGGTGGGTGTTTACAAAAATTTTAAATTGTAAAGTGCCAGCTATCAAAATTGTTAGTCTCGGTATACAGTACTGTACTAAAATTAAAGTAAAAATGCTTTTAATGCTTTTTAAATCTTAAGCAAAAAGTCATTGAAATCTCTTCTTGGCTAAAGTATGGCATGCAGTAAAAATTTATATATGTACTGTACTATATTATTGAATATCACATTTTCTGATTTAATTTAATGGTACTTTTTCTCCCAGTTTATGTAGGTTTGAATTTTCCTTTGCTACAGTATTGTTAAGTTCTGAAAAAAATAGTACTGTATGGAGATGAACTTCATTAAACAAGTTTCAAGTTTATTGGATTGAACTCAAAGGGTGTTCTTCATTTTAGGTTGGTGATACTCCTAAGGACAGAGCTCTTTTCAATGGTGCTCAGAAACTTTTTGGTATGATGATTACAATTGGACAAGCTATAGTGTATGTGATGACTGGTATGTATGGCGACCCTTCGGATCTGGGTGCTGGCGTGTGTCTTCTCATCATTATCCAACTGTTTGTTGCTGGCCTCATTGTGCTGTTACTTGACGAACTCCTACAGAAGGTAATGTTACAGTAATGGTTTTGAAATTCAGTAATATTGCAATTTTGAAAAAATTGTAATTGTCCTTGACAAATTAGACTGTTGGAAGCATACTAGTATAATGTTTACATTTTTCAGGGTTATGGCCTTGGCTCAGGAATCTCCCTCTTCATTGCCACCAACATATGCGAGACAATTGTATGGAAAGCATTCTCTCCAGCCACTGTTAATACAGGTCGTGGTACAGAGTTTGAAGGTGCTGTTATTGCTCTCTTCCATCTTCTGGCTACCAGACAAGACAAGGTGTGTATCTGATTCTTTATTCGTGACAATATAGACATTGGTGCTTATTTTACAGCAATTTTGCTGCTGTGGGCATGATTTATATTTTGCTGTCGAGTTTTAAACATTATCCATAGTAAAAATTTGGTCATTTGAAAATAAAATTTAATCTTTTAATAGGCACTTTATAAATTAGCCACTTTCAATGGTGCCACATTAGCCCTAGTTGCTCTGCATATATTCATGTCAGTTTGTCATCAATTCATTCATGCATTCTTGCTCTTGTAGAATGTCAACACAGATAAATGGAAAATATGATTAAGTTTCTGCCGTTTAGTGGTTAGAAAATTTATAAAAAGTTTAACCCTAAATATAACAACCATTCTGCCTATACCATACAAAGTAAAATTCTGATATACGTTTCTTTAAACAGGTGCGAGCCCTTAGAGAAGCTTTCTATCGCCAGAATCTGCCAAATTTGACCAATCTTTTGGCGACCGTTCTCATCTTTGGAATAGTTATATACTTCCAGGTAGGAATGTTTAAAAATAACTTGTTCTATTTAATTTTACATTTAAGATGTGTAGGGGTTATGGAAAATTTGAGAAAGGACTTCCAAATTGTTGCTTAAGAGGCAGGATGGTGTCCAGACAAGTTTCAACATGACTGATTGCACTGCTTTTGTTGAAAGTGTATCAATTAATCTTTGAGTGTTGGTATTGGGAAGTAATGCTAAATGAAATTTTGAATGTTGGTTATTAGTCTGCTGTACAATTGCAAGACTTGTGGAACTTCTCAGAGCTTGTTCACAATCCTCTTCCCAATAGGTTTTTGTACTGTTAATTTGCCTTGCTAATTAAATTTTAAATATTAAAATTCATGATCATAATGAACAAAATGAAATCTGAACAGTCCAACTAACTAGTTCATGCTCACAGCCAGAAATGAAAGTCTTGGCTATTTTTGTAATCCATTGACACCAATATTTGGTATCGGGTGAAAAATTAGTGTAGAATTTAATAGCAATAGAATAAGGCATTGCACTTATCTTCAGTTGGGGTTGGGTCTTTGCTCTCAAGCTGCAACATATAGGTCTAAATAGGATTTGTTTCCTCAAAGAAGTAATGAGCAGGTTGGTCATGTGCCCAGATGTAAATTCTGGGCTTCCTGGTGCTGACTTGGGCAATGCATAATTTTTTTTCATATTTGGTTATTTGCTTTATTGTAACAAAATTGTAGTCGGCTTGGAAATAAAAGCCAAGAAGTAATTTGAATATTCCATGGAAGGATGTTCAGTCACTTACAATATACTGTACATTGCAAATGATTAAATGTGTATCGGTGAATTCATGGATGGTCGGGAACGCCTTGTTTAGAGTATAAAGAAAAAAAATGGTATGCATGATATATCACTGCAAAACTATGGATGCTAAAATAAGTCATGGGGCTGCTCTAGTGTGGCTCAATGTTTTATAGAAGGATTAGTAGCCTTGTGTAAAATTTTTTTACTAATGAGTACTTTTATATCAATATCTGACATTTAAATATTGTATTCTCTAGGGCTTCCGAGTGGATCTTCCCATAAAGTCTGCTCGTTACCGTGGCCAGTACTCATCGTATCCCATAAAGCTGTTTTATACCTCTAATATTCCCATCATTCTTCAGTCTGCACTGGTGTCTAATCTATACATCATATCTCAGGTTAGTGAGTGCTCTAAATATCATGCATATACAAAGATTTAAGCCTTTTGAATAATCACATTCCAAACTATAATATTGAATGCATTGATCATGTTACTGTTATTGCAGTAATTTCTTGCAAATCTTATCTGATATTGCAATTGGTCTTTAAATTAGTAAATATTTCTGTCTTAGAGAAAGTAGTTTGAATTAGAGCAGTAAAATTCCAATGAATCCTGGTAACTTTTTTAAAGGACCGAAATGGCATAGTAGTTTCAAAAAACTAAGATTTTGCAACATGGTTAATGGATTATTGTAAAACATTATTTGCAGATGTTGGCCATAAAGTTCCAGGGCAACTTCTTTGTTGGTCTGCTCGGTGTGTGGGCCGACACTGGCTCAGGTGGTCCTGGTCGTGCCTCCTACCCAGTGGGGGGTCTGTGTTACTACATGTCTCCTCCAGAATCATTTGGCCACATTTTGGAAGATCCTATTCATGCTGTTATTTATATTGGCTTCATGCTTGGCTCCTGTGCATTCTTTTCTAAGACTTGGATTGAAGTATCTGGATCTTCTGCAAAGGATGTAAGTAACTTCAATATTTATATTTTTGGATTTTTCACGCTTGAGGAAGCTTTTAATCATGCTAATGGTTTAGAAATTTGTATTTCTTCAAAAAAATATAATTGCAAATATATTTTAAGCTTAGTTGCAGTAAGTTGCAGAAATGTGTTAATGTTTATTCGTATATCTTTCCATAACTTCACAAATTTGTATATTTTCCTACTTGGAATTTGCTAGGTAGTATTTATATACTGGGTATTTACTATTTATTGACATTTTTCTAGGTTGCCAAACAACTTAAAGAACAACAAATGGTTATGCGTGGTCACCGTGAAAAATCAATGATCCACGAACTTAATCGTTACATTCCTACGGCTGCTGCATTTGGTGGTCTCTGCATTGGGGCACTTTCTGTATTAGCTGATTTCCTAGGAGCTATTGGGTCTGGCACAGGTTAGTATGGTATATTAAGTATTCAAAAATCAATTAGCTTAAATGTAATTTTCATGTTAGCTTAATTTTGATTGCATACTGGTGCTTTTATACGCACTATAAAAGTTTGTCTAAATAATGACAATAAGACACTTGGCTGTAGCAGCATATTTTTGAATTTCTTGGAAGCTGTCAATGAGTTGCTCACAACTAACCACCCTTCCCTCCTCCATTTACTCCATTAAATTTTTAGTGCCATTCTTTTTCCCATACTGAGTTTTGAATCTCATATAAAAGTCCCCCACATGCTGTCATTTAGCATTTCTAAACATTGGTGCATTGGAACAGCAAACCCAAACACTGGATAATAATGGTTTTGGTCCATCCTACACATTACTCTACACAACTTTAATGGTTCAAGATGGACTGAAATGCAATCATGCTCTATATTTTCAGATGTGTAGGTTGTCTTAATCTTCAGGCACATAATAATTTACTGTGCATTCTCAACTTCAGATTAGGCTAGTTTTATCATGTCCTTATATATGGTAGTGATTAACTTAACTTTTTTTCCCCCCCAGGTATACTCCTTGCGGTAACAATCATCTACCAGTATTTTGAAATATTTGTAAAGGAGCAAAGTGAAATGGGTGGCATGAGCACACTACTCTTCTAGGCCACTACCTCAGGAATAGCTTATTAAAAGACTGTGCCGATTTCTTTACTTAAAGAAATTAAGTGCATACACTGCACATTTATTTAAATGATTGTGGTTAATCAGCTGTTGAGCACATCTTAACAGATTATGCGATGTTCTTCATTTTCTCAATGTAACGTCAGTCAAGTGAGGTTTAAAGATATTTATCACAATGGTTGGTGTATTTATTTTTCCTTGCCAGTGGACTGAAGGTGCAATGAGAATTTCTCTTCATTTCTTAAATTTGTTTAATACTTGATAGTTCACTCAAGGGAGTAATTTTCTCATTATGGATGCATGATAATTGGCTTAAATAGTACAGGAATAATGAAGTTTGGACAGCTGTTATGTAGGAACATTGCCTCTGCCAGCAGCCCAGCTGTTCTGTGATAGAAGGTGATGCTAGTGGATCATATTGTATGAAAGATTTGTGCAAATGTTTATACTTTTTACATTTAGTGATAAGGATGTAATAATTCAAAATAAAACAACAAAGTACTTTGGCTTTGTATAACCCAATACAAACTTGTTTCCATAATGTGTAAAGATGCCTACATTAATATAAAAGATGTATGTAGTAGACAGCTGCTAGCAAATCAAATATATACTGCACAAATATTTCCTTATTGCAGTACCAGTACTCTCAAACCTTCCATAGACAATTCAGTATATGAAACTTCGGATCACAACCTGGGTAGCAAATCTTTTAGTTTACATACTAGGGCTAAACCAAAAAATTGTCAATTCTGAATGCTGTCATAACTTCAAATTTTACTATTGATAATTATCTTCTAACCTTGATAAATTTATTCTGCAATTTGCAAAGTTCATTCTTGCATTTCAATTTTATAATGGGAATCGGTTTTTAAGAACCTATTCCCATTATAAACCAAGTTTAAAAAAATCAAGCCAGTATTACTAAAGCTGCATTTTAAATGAAACTTCAAGGTGGTAAGGTATTGTTCAGTACTTCGTATTACTTGTATCTAGTAAGAAACTAATGTCTACAGTGAGAAGGTATAATTAGATGACTTTAAAGCTTGACTAGTAAAGTTACCAAGACTAAGTTAGAATTAGGCTAGTTTCGAATTGCTTAAAGATTATAGGGCCATGCAGAAATTCTTTGTACCAGTCTTGAATATCCCACACTTGACTACTACACAGCCTCCCCGGCCTGTCTTTAGCATTACTTGCTGTACCAGTTCCCGGTTCGGTGCCTTCTTTTTTATTACTTGCTGTACCAGTTACTTCACATTGGCAAGCCTTTAATTGCATTATGTATTTAAATGTGTATACAGTACGTAATCTTAGATGCAAGGTGGGGGGAACAAATTTGGAGGCATGAATGAAGCCAACTGAGGGCCAGTGGCAATGCACTCTGACAGTCTCAAGCGGGTAGAATGAGTGGGGACAACACAAAGATAGCTGGGAGGAAAATGTACATCTTCCTGGATGGACGTTTGTCGAGGAGGGCCAAAACAGTGGGAAGGAGCCGAAAAGATGAAGTTTAAAGGGGAACTAGGGCACAGTGGATATACAAGAGGGAAGTGGCAGACTGGGAATGATTTCAATGTCATTGGTTTATAGACGCCTGCAGCTTCGAGTGTGGAAGCTAGTGGTGGGGGTGTCGGTGTAATGTTTCGAAACTTTTTGGAAAGGGTAGAGAAATGCAATGTACGAAGTCATGTCTGAATAAGTTAAGACAGCAGACCTGGTGCCTTGCCTTGGAGAGATATACGATCGCAAAGTTTCAAGTTGGGATGGCTTGTTAGTGCATGTGCGGGGCCTCATTGCAGTTTGATAGTAAACCGTGTGAAGAGCAGTCTTAGAATGGCCAGTGGTAACCACAAGGGTCAAAGGGGACATCTCTGTACCTCAATACATTGTTCCTCTACATTTAGAGGAACTATTTACATATTCAAAATTTACAATACCTAATGCACCTACAAATCCTATCCAAATTTAAAACACTTTACAGAGATGCGAAGTATGGATGTATCCCTGAACGTAGCATCTGGCACCAGCAAGAATTACCAAAGATTAAAAAGTTTTTAATTTAAAAACCGTTCAACCGTAGTGAATGTCAATCTGGAAAAAGCATCCTTGGGCCTCGAGGATATTAATATCCTCACGGTAGTCATTTCCATCATTTCTAGTAGCAACATAGTGGGAATTACTGCCAATGCTGGTATTTTTTTGGAGATCTGAACCAACGTCTCCCCAATGCAAGACGAAGTAACCAAGAGCGGCGGCGGCTGTAACGACGTGCCATTCTGGGCGGGGTTGAAAGTATCTTCAGCGTAGATGAGGTCGGTATGAAAGTAAATCGGGGCGTGTATGTTCGACTATATACATATACATATATATATATATATATATATATATATACATATATATATATATATATATATATACATATATATATATATATATATATATATACATATATATACATATATACATATATACATATATATATATATATATATATATATATATATATATATATATATATAGAAATATATATATATATATATATATATATATATATATAGAAATATATATATATATATATATATATATATATATAGAAATATATATATATATATATATATATATATATATATATATATATATAGAAATATATATATATATATATATATATAGAAATATATATATATATATATATATATATATAGAAATATATATATATATATATATATAGAAATATATATATAGAAATATATATATATATATATATATATATAGAAATATATATATATATATATATATATATATATATAGAAATATATATATATATATATATATATATATATAGAAATATATATATATATATAGAAATATATATATATATATAGAAATATATATATATATATAGAAATATATATATATATATAGAAATATATATATATATATAGAAATATATATATATATATAGAAATATATATATATATATAGAAATATATATATATATATAGAAATATATATATATATATAGAAATATATATATATATATAGAAATATATATATATATATAGAAATATATATATATATATAGAAATATATATATATATATAGAAATATATATATATATATAGAAATATATATATATATATAGAAATATATATATATATATAGAAATATATATATATATATAGAAATATATATATATATATAGAAATATATATATATATATAGAAATATATATATATATATAGAAATATATATATATATATAGAAATATATATATATATATAGAAATATATATATATATATAGAAATATATATATATATATATATATATATATATATATATATATATATATATATATATATATATATATATATATATATATATATATATATATATATATATATATATATATATATATATATATTTCTATATATATATATATATTTCTATATATATATATATATTTCTATATATATATATATATTTCTATATATATATATATATATATATATATATATATTTCTATATATATATATATATATATATATATATTTCTATATATATATTTCTATATATATATATATATATATATTTCTATATATATATATATATATATATATATATATATTTCTATATATATATATATATATATATATATATTTCTATATATATATATATATATATATATTTCTATATATATATATATATATATATATATTTCTATATATATATATATATATATATATATTTCTATATATATATATATATATATATATATATTTCTATATATATATATATATATATATATATATTTCTATATATATATATATATATATATATATATTTCTATATATATATATATATATATATATATATTTCTATATATATATATATATATATATATATATTTCTATATATATATATATATATATATATTTCTATATATATATATATATATATATATATTTCTATATATATATATATATATATATATTTCTATATATATATATATATATATATATTTCTATATATATATATATATATATATATTTCTATATATATATATATATATATATATATATTTCTATATATATATATATATATATATATATTTCTATATATATATATATATATATATATATATTTCTATATATATATATATATATATATATTTCTATATATATATATATATATATATATATTTCTATATATATATATATATATATATATTTCTATATATATATATATATATATATATTTCTATATATATATATATATATATATATTTCTATATATATATATATATATATATATTTCTATATATATATATATATATATATATTTCTATATATATATATATATATATATATATTTCTATATATATATATATATATATATATTTCTATATATATATATATATATATATATTTCTATATATATATATATATATATATATATTTCTATATATATATATATATATATATATTTCTATATATATATATATATATATATATATATATTTCTATATATATATATATATATATATATATATTTCTATATATATATATATATATATATATATATATATATATATATATATATATATATATAGAAATATATATATATATATATATATAGAAATATATATATATATATATATATATATAGAAATATATATATATATATATATATATATATAGAAATATATATATATATATATATATATATAGAAATATATATATATATATATATATATATAGAAATATATATATATATATATATATATATAGAAATATATATATATATATATATATATAGAAATATATATATATATATATATATAGAAATATATATATATATATATATATATATATAGAAATATATATATATATATATATATATATATATATATTTCTATATATATATATATATATATATATATATATATATATATATATATATATATATATTTCTATATATATATATATATATATATATATATTTCTATATATATATATATATATATATATATTTCTATATATATATATATATATATATATTTCTATATATATATATATATATATATATTTCTATATATATATATTTCTATATATATATATATATATATATATATATATATATATATATATATATATATATATATATATATATATAGAAATATATATATATATATATATATATATAGAAATATATATATATATATATATATATATATATAGAAATATATATATATATATATATATATATAGAAATATATATATATATATATATATATATATAGAAATATATATATATATATATATATATATAGAAATATATATATATATATATATATATAGAAATATATATATATATATATATATATATATATATATATATATTTCTATATATATATATATATATATATATATATATATTTCTATATATATATATATATATATATATATATATATATATATATTTCTATATATATATATATATATATATATATATATATATATATATTTCTATATATATATATATATATATATATATATATATATTTCTATATATATATATATATATATATATATATATATATTTCTATATATATATATATATATATATATATATATATATATATATATATTTCTATATATATATATATATATATATATATATATATTTCTATATATATATATATATATATATATATATATATTTCTATATATATATATATATATATATATATATATATATATTTCTATATATATATATATATATATATATATATATATATATTTCTATATATATATATATATATATATATATATATATATATATTTCTATATATATATATATATATATATATATATATTTCTATATATATATATATATATATATATATATATTTCTATATATATATATATATATATATATATTTCTATATATATATATAGAAAAAAATACTTAGTGGGGGTCAAACAAATCTTGGAACAGCAGTTTAAAGGAATTGCACGTGTTAGTGTAGGTACGGCGCTGCGATCCCTCATAAGGAGGGGTAAAATGTGCAGTTGTCACAATGTTCACGTATGAGCTTGTGTACACGAAAACCATAAGAGGGTAATTGTAGGGACAAAAGTTACACATACCAATAAAGTCACATACGCAAAGCGTTTCGGGCAAAATTGAATAATTTAGATAAGTTATTAAGATAAAGGGTAAACCACTTAATACTAAAGAGGCCTCACTGGCTACGTAGACGTATGCGAGTTTCATCACAAGGGGCAATTCCAGAGGTGGTACCGTACTGAAGGAAATCTTATACTGAACTTGGGAAGATTTATTTTACACATTGGTACGGCATGCCAGGCATGCAAAAAATATACAATGATCTTTCAGGATTTATTTTTTAAATGTGTGCCGTTTATGATTTTGGGATAGATTTACACTGATATTGATATATCCATTGGAGTAAAAAAAAAAAAATGGATTTTTTTCCCAAATGTCAAGCCCACAATCCTTATTGTACTCCGATTTTCATTCAATGAGGAACATACATCGTTTCTTCAATAAGGCCCACGTACACTAAAGAAAATAATGGAACATGAAGGATCACAGATTTTCGCTGTAATGTATACCAATATAAGTTAAACGTTGAAGCGTTTACAGCTACATAGATTTCTAAGCTATATAACTGATGGTATATTAATACTTTTTATGAAGCAATTTGTTCCACCAAGTACATTTATAATCCCAGAACATTAATAATGAGCTGAAACACTCCAGTGGTGCCAAAAATGTATCTGATAGCTTGAGGTTCAAGGACAGTGTCAAGGATGTCTTTGATCTTTGTGGCACATTTGGGTAACAAGTATGTCATTTGGACAAGTGGAAATACTGCTTCTACGAAAGTCAATATGAGCTTCAAGGCAGTGGTAAGGAACATGCCCTGTGATACACCATTGGAGGTGGGGGAGCTTCCCGGGGACAAGATGGGAACTCTTGTTTTTGTAACTTTCCTATCTTTTTTAATATTTCTGTGAGCTGTTGTCATAGAGTTTGTTTTATTAACCATGACAAAAGCTGTGTGCGTCAGTGGTTTTGTGCCGTCTTCTACATCAGGCTTTGCAGCCACATACGCCGTAGAGTACTCGACACCTGCTGAAGACGGCGACAAGAGGGAGACTGAATCAAAGGCTGTGACCCTGGTAGTTACCACTCCTGACGGCTTGCTTCGGTCAGTTATACCTTCTATATCTGAAGAGCGTGATCCATTGATGAAGGTTGCATTTATTACTTTGTTAGGTACTGTAGTAGAGCCTGCATGGTTCGTGTTGAACAAGACCGAGTGGCTTCCGTTAGTCTTAATATTCACTTGCTGTAGAAGAGATCAAATAAGAAAATGAAAATGTTTTGTAAGCATCACACGGTATAACTTTCAGATTTATAAAAGTTGAATCATGAGCACAGGCAGACATTTTTTCTCCAAATTATTTCACTATTGTTGATGAATACACCGTCAAAATTAGTTGCCTGTTGCTGCTGCTGCCTGGAGATTGCGTGCACTGAGGAAGTCAGCCACGCCGCCCACACCGTCCACCTGCACCACACCACACATTAGTAACTTCATATAACCACTACCTCAAACTTAGCCACTCTTATATTTGCCCTCAACACCAAACAATTCGAGTCTCCTCTCACGCCGCCTGTCTATGACTGACGGCTACAGTGCACACATACAATGTGGAAGCAGCACTACGAGGCGGCCTCCATCTTTGGGCCTTCTCTAGCGGAGTGCGAAATGTTAAGAGTCTGCAAAATAAGAGTTGTATTAGCTGCAGTTTAACGTTACGTAACACAGCAGGCCGTGTGTCGTCACATAATGAGGCAGTACTACATTAGGCTGTGGAGGTTAACACTTAGAACAGTGGGGAAACCCTCCGCAACCTCAATTCACTACCTCTCAAATTCTATAGGTATTAACTGAAGTCTTGCATCCCTAACCCATGCAGCTCTAGCACTGTCAGAAATATTAATATGCAAAAAGTTTCTGCCGAAGACATTACGTAGAGATTTGTGCCTTGTTTAGTCAAATAGTACACGAAATGTCAAACTGACACAGACTACGCTCTTTCTAATATTTCGACAGCTAGGTTTATCAGAAAAATGTAAGCACTGGACGAGACTTGTTATACAGGATTACAGCTTGGCTAAAAAATGGTAAACAGTTACCGTCAATGAGCCATTTGGAGTGTTAAGCACGTTGTATAAAATGACAAATGTTCATTGCAAATTATGAAAACCTAAAAATTTTACTTTATCCACATTTCGCTTCTCGAAGAGCAAAATGTGTGATGAAAGAATAAGTTGTGTAGCAAAAACCGTTCTATTACCCTGCAGGATCCTACACGGAAAATTATACTATTAGGTATTTTCAAATGACACCTCCAATACAGTGTCATACATCGAAGTTGCTGTGCCAGAAGTGTTCTGTTACTATAAGTAAATAAAAGGAGTGATGAGCGACTGAAAAAATGTAACATTCACCGAGCTCTGATTCAGAACTTTTTGTATCTTCTGTAATATTTCTGTGCAACCACTCGTAGGATGAAGATGGGATTCACAATAAAAGGTGGTGCTGGAGACAAGTGACTGTACAGTTAGGCTTCGTTCTCTACTCTAATTCTGGAATCCTAGATTCGATTCCCGGGACGATTCGAACAGTAGTGGTAATGCAAGTTTTCCCCTCCACCTAATGCCTAGCAGTAAACAGATACTCAAAAGTTAGTCAGTTTATGTAGTGTTGCATCATGGGGAGGGTCAGTAGTTCCACCTTAAGGAACTCTATGCCAGCCGAAAGTGTACATACAAAAGCTTCCTGTCCCCCGACTAAACAGGGGCAGTCAAGACTGGCCTCGGGCCGGGCTTGTGGAGTAGAAAAACTCCCAGAACCCCATCAAGCAGGTAAGCCCACCCCTTCCTTTTACCCCACAATTACCAATGGGGTAAAACCACACAGTATGCAATGGTTCGGTTTCGGACCCCCAGCTGCCTCTTCATTGTCTCTTGCTAAATGACTGGTCCTGGTGGCAGTAGTGCAATTCAACTCTTGTGTTGACTCACTTTGTTCCTTACCGTTTTTTTATTAAACTGACACGCAACACATTGCTGCTACACTATTCTTTATGATATATTACAGTGTATATCAAGAGCAGAGTTACTCTAATGAATAATGTGAAAGATTGGTAATCGCTCTGCTAGACTTACCCCGTGCCTGCAGTACTGTGCAGTCCTGTGCCTCGAGTATTGTTATATCGCCCTATCCAAGTGTAGGGAACTTGTGTCTTTGGATAGGGCGATAAGGACCTGCACACCATTCAACTAATAAGTATTTTATTTATTTATTTTTATTTATTTATTGGAGATATATACAAGAGTTGTTACATTCTTGTAGAGCCACTGGTACGCGTAGCGTTTCGGGCAGGTCCCTGGAATACGATCCCCGCCGCGAAGAATCGTTGTTACAACCAAGTACACATTTTACTGTTGCGTTAAACAGAGGCTACAGTTAAGGATTTGCGCCCAGTAAATCCTCCCCGGCCAGGATACGAACCCATGACAAAGCGCTCGCGGAACGCCAGGCAAGTGTCTTACCACTACACCACGGAGACTAAACAGTACTATAAATATCTTAACATAAGAACATAAGAACATAAGAACAAAGGTAACTGCAGAAGGCCTATTGGCCCATACGAGGCAGCTCCTATTCTATAACCACCCAATCCCACTCATATACTTGTCCAACGTATTATATATATATAATAATATATCTTTAATATAATAATAATATATAATAATAAATAATAATATATAATAATAAATATATAATAATATATATTATATATATATATAATATATCTTAACAGTACATCAGGCTCCTCTTTCGTTAAACCCACAACCACGTGCATAGCCCTCCCGCATCTACAGAGGCCAAATGCTCGTCAATCCAGCTGGCAAACTATGGATGAAAAACGGTTTACACGACTAATGACGCTCTATAACACTAACGCTCTATCACACTAACAGTGCTTCCCTGACGACCTCTGAGCCACAACGTTAGACATGCTTCACCCACGTTCTTCAACTACAAATCTTCAATGGAGCCTAAACGCCTAAGCCTAACTAAACCTACAATTCTAGTGTATAATATACGAGAAGAAACCAATTTTTAATACACGTATGTTACAATTAATGAATGCGACTGGAAGGGGGGGGGCGGCCGCTAGTCTGACGAGCCTGGCCTGAGGACGGGTTGGAGGATAGTCTGCTAGCCTAACTGGCTAACCTGGCCGACGGGTCCTCCACACAGCCTTGGGCCCGGTATCACTCCTGAACCTTTTAACAGTTCTCACCCGCATTGTGAGAACCCGGCCAGCATGCCTCACCCGGCAGCTCTTACGGTGTAGGTGGCATAACGATACGGTAAAGCATTTCCTTCAACACTGTCCAAGACGTCATGCCACCACAAAATGGTCCTTGCGCAAATCTCGGCTTATTGCTCTCTTCCTCCTCTAAGTAGCCGCCGGGAAAAGCTAGATGCTCAACTTTAGAGAGCCCCCCCTACACCTATTCACCAGGCACGATTGCTGTACGAGTCGTTAGACGCTAGACTAATGGGACCAGCAATGCCCTTCGGACGTCCCCCGAACTCGTTACTGCAACGCATTAGACCCCTGGACCGTTATCGCCCTAACTATAACACATTCTTATTGTATCAAGAATATGCCACAAACCTTCCAGTTCACACAATTTGTCAGTCATATTATAAACAATGTTCAGTAACTTATCTCCGTGTACCATTTCCTCTCAAAACCTCATAGCTTTTGATAGTCTACTACGAGTTAAAACAAATACAATTGCACTGTCAAGTAATGCAAGTACTGTACAGCGTTTACTTACTGAAGAGCAACTCTAGACCATGTCTGGCGGAGGAGCATCGCAGAACCAGCTAGGTCGGTCGGATGTCGACCACTGAGGTCACGCCCAAGATCACCTGCGGCCTGTGACGACCGTTGGGTAGTCTCCGCAGGCCGTCGGAGGCAGCAGCTTAGTTCAAAGATTATCAGTGTTTGGCTGACTTGGTCCCTGTTGCAACTCAGTCCGTCCTCCAAACAAAGACCCAAAGTCCATTCCATGCACCCGCCAGAAAAGGTGTTTAGGTTCTGTTGGCGATTATTTGTATTTGTAGTACGTGGGTGAAGCATTTATAGCGTTGTGGTTCGAAGAAAATTAGTCAGTGACGCACTTGTTCCGGAAGTGTTCGAACGAAATCAGTTGTGAGTTGTGTGTAAACCGTTTTTCATTCATAAACAGGGGAGTTTGGCGGGTGCATGGAATGGACTTTGGGTGCTTGTTTGGAGGACGGCTGCTGGATGGAATGGACTTAGTTTGAGGACGGGGAGCAGCAACTACAGCCAAACGAGAAGGGCAGGAGAGAAACCTGGTTCGTTCCCAATACATGAACTTGGCACCTCACATTTTCCTGAAACTCCTTCACGAACAACAGATGGCGTTAAACGAAATTATGGCATGCATATCTCTGGAGTAATTAGTGTTTTCTAGGTAATTAAGGTTTCTTGGTGAAAATTTGTGGAATGCATTTTATATAAATGCTTAACGTGTGCAATGTTAAACCACCATACAGTGTATTGCAGACATTATAATTTATATAATGACAAACTAGGTGTCAGACCTAATTTTATACACTGGATCACCTGACGACTCGGCACTACGCAGTATTGATACATTATATATTGTACAGCGTCGTCTGAGATGATGAAGCAACCCGTCCTCGTAATAGCACGACGTATTTTGACGTATACTTTACCTAAGGCCAAAAACTGTTGCAGTTCAAGTTCAAGTTCAAGTATGTTTATTGAGATAAGCAATAAATACATCTCAAAGGGATAGAGTAGCTTAGGCTATTTCTACCCCCCCCCCCCCTAAACTGTTGCACAAGAAAAATGGTAGCGGCTCGCCAAATTGACAGTGTCCCATTTTCTGTTCGTGAGTCCTCTGGTAGGTTAGGTGAGGGCACGTTAGTACGACAAATACTAATTGTACAACAGTACAAATTGAAACTGTTGTACTTTTAGTTTGACAGTTTCCTGACGTTGGAAACCCTCGCGAGAACGGACTGGATGAAGAAGATTTAGACATAGGATATATAGTTTGAACAATGGTAGGACTTACTTAAATATAATGAATATACAAAATATATATATTCTGTATACAATATACCCATTATCTTTAAACCCTACCGTTACCCAATCCATATATATCCTAACACACACAGAAATCACTGTTCGAATGTTCGAATCCTAGTCACGGTCTTTGTGGATTTGTTCATATATATCCTATATCTGGGCCACACTGATCTGAAGAGTCGCCTCCTGAACACTATTTGTTGGTGGAGAGTCTGCAGGTGATCCAACTGTTTGTTTCCTTATATTTATGCAGCCAGAGCTTACACAGAACATACATGTATGTTCCTTATATATATATATATATATATATATATATATATATATATATATATATATATATATATATATATATATATATATATATATATTATATTATATATATATATATATATATATATATATATATATATATATATATATATATATATATATAATGTACCTAGTAGCCAGAACGCACTTCTCAGCCTACTATGCAAGGCCCGATTTGCCTAATAAGCCAAGTTTTCATGAATTAATTGTTTTTCGACTACCTAACCTACCTAACCTAACCTAACTTTTTCGGCTACCTAACCTAACCTAACCTATAAAGATAGGTTAGGTTAGGTTAGGTAGGGTTGGTTAGGTTCTGTCATATATCTACGTTAATTTTAACTCCAATAAAAAAATTGACCTCAAATATAATGAAATGGGTAGCTTTATCATTTCATAAGAAAAAAATTAGAGAAAATATATTAATTCAGGAAAACTTGGCTTATTAGGCAAATCGGGCCTTGCATAGTAGGTCAAGAAGTGCATTCTGGCTACTAGGTACGACATAATATATATATATATATATATATATATATATATATATATATATATATATATATATATATATATATATATATATATATATATATAATATAAAATCTAATAAAATCTATCCTTAAATCCATGACGGACTGACGCTTCGTCATTTTCCTTTCGTGTGTAGTTGAAGTTATTTTCAATCACGCTATTTTGACTTATTCTCTGCAACTGTAAGTACATGTAGTTAGCTATTCATTTAATTATAGATGGAAAAGGCTAGGAGGCTGCCGGGTGCTCACGTGGCGACCTCTGGCGCCTGCTGCTGCAGCATCACCCACTCCTCATACATTCTCCTGCTTTCCCACGAATCGAAAGTTTGATTGAATGCAACAATACAGTGGAAATCGATACACCAGGAAAAGTGGTTTCCAAAGGGTGAATGAGACGAAAGAATTAACACTTACCATTAAGGCAAGTTGGCAGCTATAGTGTGTGTGTGTTTATATATCAGTGTGGGGGTGCTCGTGTCCCCACCCTGACCTACTGATACAGCTGCTGCTTGTGGAGGTGGGTAGTGGCGGCCTGGGAGGTGCTGGCGGTGCTGGTCATGTGGCGTGTGCTGGCAGCGATGGTGTGGGTCGTCCCCTGGCAGGGGGCTCTCCTCTCTCATCCTCAGAATCAAAGTTCACTGGAAGGAAATATCGTATTCGATCATATAGCGCTGACTCAGATCCTCGACGAGTTTAAGAAGTTGACTGAAGGTAATGATTTTTTGTTTAGTTTTTAAGTACGTTTAGTTAATTTGGTATGCTCAACATACCAGGCCTGTGAGCTGTGATAAGAAGATTAGAGAGACACATAATGGACTCTGGAACACCCGACCCCTCATGTGCTCAGCACCGGCCTCTGGGTTATAGTTCAACCCGTCCTCTTAAAAATAACGTGCATATCGTATGCGCGCATGACCAAAAATGGACGTAATTTGAAATGAAATCGGCTCCCGAAAGTGACGTACTGTCCTGTTTTCTGTTTGAGTTCTTCGGCTTACTCGATTAGGTTAGAAGAGGAAACTTTCAATTAACAGTTTTCATGACGTTTTGAAACCTTAGGAGAACTTCCTGCCCTCCTAAACTACCAGCGGATCCTCAAATTGCTGTTATAGAAAAAAAATATTTTTAATTTTATTTTTTTATTTTCAAATTACGTTCATTTTCGACCATACGGGCAAATGGACAAAATTCAGACGTAATATATATATATATATTAGTGAGTCACTGTGGTACGGAATGCGCTCACGAGCTGAACAAACATTTAACTATAAGCAAGTTACAGCATTGAAGAACTAGCTGTAGCGTTTGTTAAGAAAGTCACACAATGTGGTCGAGCGCTCTGTAACTTGAGTTTATTGACTAAGCAAATCTAAAATCAAGTTATCAGGCCAGTAGCCTAATTACGATACTCCACTTAATGTTTCAGTGGTCACGAGGTAAACCAATAAGAAAGAAAATTTCCTTATATAAAAAAAAATAAGAAAGAAAAAATAAGAAAAATAAGAAAAAATAAGAATAAGAAAAAATATAAATATAAAATATAAAATAATATAATATAATATAAATAATATAAAATATAATATAATAATATAATTATATAATATAATAATATAATTATATAATATAATTATATAATAATATATAATATAAAATATAAAATATAAAATAAGAAAAAAATAAGAAAAAAATAAGAAAGAAAATTTAAAAATTTTTTAGACGCAGTGCAAATTTACAGCCCACGGTGTACAGTCCACGGTGTACAGCCCACGGTGTACAGCCCACGGTGTACAGCCCACGGTGTACAGCCCACGGTGTACAGCCACGGTGTACAGCCCACGGTGTACAGCAGGCAAACTTGAGATATCTGATTAGCATTTTGTGTAATATGTCCCGCAGATCACTGGCGACAGCCATCTCTAAATTAATGGATTTGTTCACCATCGATTACACCATGAGGTGGGATGGGGGAGGGGGGGAGGAAGTAGTATTGACAAGTTTATGAAAAACTGTTCACTAGGTCAGCTCGACCTCATCATCAGGTGCAAACGCCTAGCAGCACTTGTAGCTCAGTAATGACTATTGCAATTTATAAACAAACCTCCGCTGGGATCGAATCCGGACGCTTAGGACTACGAACACCGAGCGCTGTCCACTCAGCCGTCAGGCCCCCAATATTAAATCAAAACTGCTTTCGAGATTGGAGGTTTAGGGCATCAGTAAGGTCCATATAAAGAGAGGTTGGTGAATTTGGTTTTATAATAGAGAATGTTTATATGAGCCAACACAGCCGGTGCGCGCGACACACAACTACCGCCACGGGAGCCTCATACAGCTGCATTAATACAAGGAAACATGATTATGTCAAATGGTATTGGCTAGGAAAATTATGTTGTACTGCGCAACATATTAGTTGGAAGCAGTTGCTGACTGTACCATAGTTGACGACGAGCACAGCGGTCCCCACACTGTTGCCTTCGTTGTTGTTGTTGCTGTTGTAGATACTGCTACTCGGAACAAAACTTCCATGTAGTACGGTCTATGGCGAGCCCGTAATTTCCTTCGTTACACATCAACATTTAAATAGATCCAAGATGAGTGAAGTGTGGATGTGTCGCTTCTTGCTTTAGCGTATGCAATAAATACAAATAATAAATAGTAATATTAAAAGTACCGACGACTGAGGGAGGGCAGGAATGGTGCTTAACCACTTAGGACGGTCGGGGGACTGAACACCGATCTGCAGGAAGCGAGGCTGTTGCTCTACCGTCCAGCCCAAGTGGCTGGGCTAGACGGACGGTAATCACACACGGTAATCTTCCACTGCTTAGATTTGAATCATTACATACGAGTATATGTTGGATAACATAATTTCCTTTCTGGCTTCCCTACTAGGATAATATGGTTAACCAAAGCAGGAGGAGTGTCACAGTTGACCAACTAACCTGAAGACTTATGATCACAGGGGCGGCGGAGACCAGGAGCTGCGTCAGCGAAGTCACGACCTGGTTCACAGCCCACCGAGACCACCAGGATGAGGTCACCCAAGGTCAGTGTCTCTCTTATTCCTTATGTTAAGGCACAAAAACCTTATTTAACCTGTCAGTGTCGTCATTTCCTGCTGCTTGTTACAACGACAGGACCACGTCACCAAGGTCAAGCGTCGATACTTCCCATCACAAGGTGCTTTATGTTTTTCCATCATCTTCCCATCATCGTAGTGCTTTGGAACTTGTAAGCGGCTTAATCAATGTAAGCAGAGCCGTCATGATTAAGGACAGATGTACAGGTTTCGTAAGTGGTTGGGTAAATGCTTTATGACTCCTGGTCCGAGTGAGCAGGGATAATCCTGGTTGGCAGTCTGATATCATGAAGGATTTACTATCCACAAGACACGCCAGAGACCACACACGCTTCAAGATGTTACACGACCAAGGCCACATTCACTCCAAATATCTGTCACCTACGGGGCTACTCATGCCCGTACCGCCTCTTGTGGTAGCTTAATCTTCATCAGTCACTCAGTCAAGCCACCACCATCTGGTCACCATTTGGTCCGGGAGACATCTCCCGTCACGCAGGGTGCAGTCGCGCCTCAACAGATCTCCAGTATCAGCTCTTGATACTGGTAATGGCTCAAAAGGGCCACCACTTACGGGCTATTCATGCCCGTGCCACCACTTGGGTGGCTTAATCTTCATCAATCAATCAGTCAAGCCACGAGAGACGACTCGGTGGTGATCACTGTTAACTTTTCTCCGGGACACGCAGTCAAATGTTTTGTACTTTATGTTGCCTTCCCATACTAGATATTGTATATAATACAGCTGTATTCCTCTGCCCTGTGTATAATACAGCTGTATTTCTGGACCTGTGTGTGTGATACAGATGTAAGCTATACTGACTAGTGACTAACGGTGAACTATATACTGTATATACTAACGCTTGACTAGAACCGGTTTTCCTGATTTCCCACTCTCTCAAAAATCCAACCTCACACACTCACATATACGAACCCAAGCAACCCACCTAACCTATTGTGTCCCACGCTTGGATAAACGAAGATATTTGTGAGCCGCCACTTTTCAAAGTAAGTTGCATTTGTAACGCTAGTTGCCGTAACGTAAAGAAACGTGACGTATTATTTAAGAGAACGGGTTGTGATATACTCCTCTGTTCGAGAGTCTATAACATTCCATCCCCCTGGAGTCGTATAGTCCCAACGTCGCTACGACACTAGGCTACGACACTAGGCTACGACACTAGGCTACGACACTAGGCTACGACACTAGGCTACGACACTTGGCTACGACACTAGGCTACGACACTTGGCTACGACACTAGGCTACGACACTTGGCTACGACACTAGGCTACGACACTAGGCTACGACACTAGGCTACGACACTTGGCTACGACACTAGGCTACGACACTAGGCTACGACACTAGGCTACGACACTAGGCTACGACACTTGGCTACGACACTAGGCTGCGACATTAGGCTGTCTCACGTGTGTGGTTCTCTTCTTCAAGCTTGTGGTTCTCTTCTTGCAGGGCTCAGGGAGATAGAAGCTGGGGTGAAGAACCTCGCACAGCAGCTGAGGGCACACCTGCTCGAGGCTCGACAACCAGGTATGTCCTCTCACGTGTGTCCTGAACCTTTTGAACCCCTAGAGTGAGAGAGGAACAAGAGCTGAGATGGAGGGCACGAGTGGATGAAGTGTTTTGACAGGAAACATAACCCTAGTGTTTAGTGAGAGATCTTTAGTGGTAGTTGTGTTGTGTGCGTTGTGGTAGGTGTGGTTGTGTTTGATATTTAGTGTTGTAAATTGATTGATATTTAGCACATGTATTCACCTAGTTGTGTTTGCGGGGGTTGAGCTTTGCTCTTTCGGCCCGCCTCTCAACTGTCAATCAACTCTTTACTAACTACTTTTTTTTCACCACACACCACACACACACACACACACACACACACACCCCAGGAAGCAGCCCGTGACAGCTGACTAACACCCAGGTACCTATTTACTGCTAGGTAACAGGGGCATTCAGAGTGCAAGAAACTTTGCCCATTTGTTTCTGCCTGGTGCGGGAATCGAACCCGCGCCACAGAATTACGAGTCCTGCGCGCTATCCACCAGGCTACCAGGCCTCAAGATGTGTATCTTGACAAACGATAAGCCTTACACAAATGCATAACCTTACACTGTTATCAGAAAACAAATATCTGGATGAAATTTCGTAATTGGGGTTAAATAATTCGTTAAGGTATAATTGAGTATAAAACTGTTTCTGGAGTAATACCATGTCTCTCCAGGATTGTCGAAGCCCAGCTGTCACCATACAGAACAAGACCAATACGGTTCTTGGTCTTAAATCTTGAAAGGTTAGCAAGAGATATGCAAATGTTATCATACTCTAGTGAGGCTTCACTTGGAATATGTTGTGTAGTTGTGGTCCCCACACTACACAATTGATATAAATTCTCTGGAGTACATAGAAAGGTTGCAAAGTTGAACAAATAGCCTCAATAATCACATGAAAGCAGCATGAGAACACTGAGGATGCGCTCTTCATAGAGGAGCCAGCACATGTGTTATCTTATTTATTTATTTATTTATGCATATACAAGAATGTACATAAGGAATGTGAGGATACAAATATGGTAATTACAGTCTTGTAAAGCCACTAGCACGCGCAGCGTTTCGGGCAGGTCAAATATAATCTAATCGATCTAATTGAGATCTTAGCTTCTCTTTTAGACTGGTTATCTTGAGATGATTTCGGGGCTTTGCGACCATACGACCGGGCCTCCTTTTTTGTTATACACCCCCAGGAAGCAGCCCGTAGCAGCTGTCTAACCCCCAGGTACCTATTTACAGCTAGGTGAACAGGTTCATCAGGGTGAAAGAAACTTTGCCCATTTGTTTCCGCCTCCACCAGGGATTGAACCCGGAACCTCGGGACTACGAATCCGAAGCGCTGTCCACTCAGCTGTCAAGCCCCCTGACAGTGGGGGGTGATAAGCTTAAAAATTGTGCAAAATGAATACAAAAATGGTTTATAAAGGTCTATGGTAAAAATCGGTTAGGTAACAATTGTGGCATTCTGGAAGAAACTGCCAAGGGAAAAAAAGATGATTTTTTTTTATCTTTATTTAAGAAAATACAATATAAATCATAATTCACCAAAAGGATGAACCATCCTGCTTCCTCCTCTACCTGGCATAAATTCACGAAAATAATTCACAAAACCTTAATTCACAAAAATAATAATGTTTTGGCCTCTTGCTAACTGCGGAGTTTCTAACTGCTCTCCAGAGCGGTTAGTAACTTAGGCTTCACCTTAATCATCCAGATTCACCAAGGATGGGAAATCTGCCCCTTAACGCTCTAAAGGTCCTCCCCCCATCCCCCAGTGGACAAGAATAACGTTGCTTGAATGTTATCATTGTTGAATTAACGACGTTCAAGAAACGTAAAATCAAATTTTCAATCCCACTTTTGGATATTGTGTTCACGGGATCCTGGCCGTCATGTGACCGACTCATCTGATTCTATTTAATGTTTGATTTACAAAGGATTACAAATTAATACAATTAACAACAGACACTTGGACCAAAACTTAGACTTATGGAAAGTTTATGGTGTACACAGGTAGAACTATTTTCTAATATATTTTTTGGAGTATGCTCTATATTTCTCCGGCTTACGTAGCTGTTTCTCGTATTAATCACTCCACTAAATAAAATATATTTGGCTTCGTTGAAGTGTTTGTCAATAATTTTAATACCTTTGTTGAACATTATGTTTAGTCAATATTAAGTGTATTTCTGAGTCATGATTGTCATGATTGTCATGCGCTGTGATCATTTTGAACACTTTGCATTTAAATCACCAAATAGTCTTCTCGTTTCATAACTCAATAAATTCAGTTATTTTAAACGCATTTGGTAGCATCTACTGTAATGTCTTGCTACCATCTTTATCGTTCACCGTCTTGAATACAGTTCAGTCTGTATTGTTGACTACAGCTCAGCCCGCGTTGGCGTGCCGAGCTGTAAGACTTCTGTAAGTCTTTCAAGGCACCATTTACTGTTGTCACTACAGCTTACTTGCTCTCATCCAGAAAGACATGTTCTACACAACCTTGTCAGATCAGAACTTTTTAAGTTTCGTCAAATTAGATGAGCTTAGTTGTGAGTAAGAAGGATGTATGTAAGCTGACAAGCACCAAAATACTCTTTTATATGTATTGCTTTCATAAAGATTTCGTGCATACAGGTAACATATATGGTTGTGCCTCTTCCTGCAGACTTGCCGACCGCAGACGCCAAAACAGAAAGTCTGCTGGCCGAGGTTACTCTTCGGGAAAACCAGATAATCGATCTTGAAATTGAAAACAACCGCTCCCAAGCTGAGATACTGCGACTGGAGGAGGAAATCACTCGGATCCAGTCGGAAACTAATGACATTAAGAGCAAGGTTAATCTGGCAGGGGAAGAGTTGAGAGTGATGAAGAGAGACGCCAGGGAGGTGGAGAGAGAGACCCAGCAGGTGACTCTCAAGGTCCAGGAAGTGGAGACGAACAACGAACGAGCGAGGAACGAGACTCTCCGGATGAGGCAAGAGACAAGTCTCCTGAAGGAAAGAAATCGGAACTTGGAAGAGGAGAAGCGAGTGTTAGAACAAAGAAATAGAGAGATCGAAGAGGAAAATAAGCAGCTTGAGGAAAGAGGCAGACACCTAGAGGAGGAGAACAACCAAACACAACACAGAATGGCAGAAGCTGAAGAGCAGAAGGCAAAGTTGGAACAAAGGAAAAGGCATCTTGAGGAGAAGAAGAGGCAATTGGAAGACAAGAATAATCAAGACGAAGCCAATAGGGAAAATCTAGAAAGGAAAGTAAGAGAACTGGAGACGGAGAAGAGAGCCCTGACAGAGAAGAAAGGGACGATTGAGAGAAGAGCGTCAGAGAGAGAGAGAGAGCAGCAAGGGGTGGAGGCAGCGGACGCCCCCACCACTAGTGTAGACCAACTGGCTGCCGGGTCTCAGGGCTACTAACACCCCACCACTTCCTCTCCGTCATTTCACACTTCATGTTATATACGCATGCGAATACAATTAAATATATATTAATAAACCCAAGGACATCCCTCTATGCATACACTATATATATTGCAACCTATACTTATGGCACAGTATTGAAATTTTAACTTAGGCAAAATGCTTTACCTGGTTCTAAATACTGAAGGGTGGATCCAGCTACCACACGAGTCTAAGCGCTCCTGGGTGGTTTTACGGGGAGAATGTGCAGTATAAAGTTAGGTTATACCGTGTTAGATATGTTCTTGTTTACATATATAGTGAAGTGACTCCTTGATGGAAGCTGTCAGGTGTTGATGATGGGAAACACTAGTGAGAACTATTTCCCTCGAGCACCGGTGATGGCCGAGTGGGGGAGGAACTCATGCACGCACTCTGGCGGGTCTACACTACGCACGCACTCTGGCGGGTCTACACTATGCACGCACTCTGGCGGGTCTACACTATGCACGCACTCTGGCGGGTCTACACTACGCACGCACTCTGGCGGGTCTACACTATGCACGCACTCTGGCGGGAGTAAGAGTCACGTGAGCCTGGAGACTGGTCTAGCGTATACCAGGAAGAAAGGGTGAAAGGAGATATCCACAATAATGAGAAAAGATGTTCCGAAATTGTAATGCAAGACCTATGTAGACCTGTTCCTTGTCATGGAGGGCTGAGTGGAGGGCTGAGTGGAGGGCTGAGTGGAGGGCTGAGTGAAGGCTGAGTCTGTAGGCTCTCCAAAGTACCAGTAATTCACTTACATTCAAAATTACCTCATGCTGCACTATTTTTCTACTCTAAAGCATTATGAAATATACATACACACATTGGGCCTCGCGGCTAAGGTGGACAGCTCCCCGGGGGTCCTAAGTGCCCGGGTTCGATTCCCGGCCGAGGCAGAAACAAATGGGCAATTTTTTTTTTACCCTGATTCTCATGTTCACCTAACAGTAAATAGGTACCTGGGAGTTAGACAGCTGTTACGGACTGATTCCTGGTTATGCGTGTATTCACCTAGTTGTATTCACCTAATTGTGCTTGCGGGGGTTGAGCTCTGCTCTTTCGGCCCACCTCTCAACTGTCAATCAACTGTTTTTACTATTATTTTTTTCCACACCACACACCCCAGGAAGCAGCCCGTGACAGCTGACTAACTCCCAGGTACCTATTTACTGCTAGATAACAGGGGCATAGGGTGAAAGAAACTCTGCCTATTGTTTCTCGCCGGCGCCCGGGATCGAACCGGGACCACAGGATCACGTGTACAGCGTGTTGTCCGCTTGGCCATCGGCTGTGTGTGTGTGTGTGTGTGTGTATGTTGAGTGTGGGTGTGTGTGTGTGTGTGTGTGTATGTTGAGTGTGGGTGTGTGTGTGTGTGTGCGTGTGTGTGTGTATGTTGAGTGTGTGTGTGTGTGTGTGTGTGTGTGTGTGTGTGTGTGTGTGTGTGTGTGTGTGTGTGTGTGTGTGTGTGCGTGTGTGTGTGTTAGAAAAAGATATATGTAGTAGAGATAATAAAGGAAACATAGATTGGTTAGAAAGGCGGGGTCCAAGAGCTAGTATAGCTCGATTCTACAGGCACAAATAGTAAATATATATATATATATATATATATATATATATATATATATATATATATATATATATATATATATATATATATAAATATATATATATAAATATATTCATTATATTATTACAATGACAAATAAATACACGTGATAAAATCAAATGATGTTACATTAGTAATACAAATGTGTGCAGGAAAAAAATTGGGAAAGTTTATCACTGTTGACTATTTTTACTTCTAACTTAAACAAATTATATTTGTAAAGGAACGTAACAGGTCTTCATATTAAAAAGTTGTGTTACTCACAACATACCTATGTTGTGAGGCATAATCTGCCCCCCCCCCTCACAGCGCCTCTAACTAGGAAACTAACCACTAGACACCAGCCTCCTCCTCCTCTCTGCTGCTCATACCCACAGAACTGCTTTAATATATTTCCAGTAACACTAGTGATATCTTCTAATATGCTGATTTACCACATGTATATTGTCACAAAGTCATTATTTTAATATTCTCACCCGTAACACTGTGCTTTGATTCTCACCCGTAACATCAGAAGCAATCCGAGGCCACCAGGGGCCATCAGGGACCACCAGGGGGACCATCAGGAGCCATAAGAGGCCATCAGGGATCATCAGGGGCTACCAGGGGGCATCAGGGGCCATCAGGGATCATCAGGGGGTTACCAGGGGATATCAGGGGCCATCAGGGATCATCAGAACCATCAGGGACCAACAGGGGCCACCAGGGGACATCGAGGACCATCAGGGGCCATCGGGATCATCAGGACCATCAGGGACCAACAGGGGCCATCAAGGACTATCAGGGGCCATCAGAGGCCACCAGGGTCCATCAGGGACCATCAGGAGCCCCCCAGGGACCATCAGGAACCATCAGGGACCCTCAAGGGCCACCAGGGACCATCAGGGGCCATCAGGGACTATCAGGAGTCACCAGGGGCTATCAGGGGCCATCAGGAGCCACTAGAGGTCATTAGGCACCATTAGGCACCATCAGGGACCACCAGGGGCAACCAGGGACCATCAGAGGCCATCAGGGGCTATCAAGGGCTACCAGAAACCATCAGGGACCACCAGGGGCCATCAAGGACCATCAGGGGCCATAAGGGACCATCAGAGGCCACCAGGACCATCAGGGGCCACCAGGGACCATCAGGGGCCACCAGGAACCATCAGGGGGCCACCAGGGACCATCAGGGACCATCAGAGACCATCAGGGACCATCAGGGACCGTCAGGGGCCACAGTATGTCCGGCAGATGTCGACAGGGTGGGTTTACTTCACATATAAACAGCTGGGAACGCAACAGCTGAAAGAAAATCATAAGGATTTGATAATATTTATTTATAGAAAAAATCAAATCACAAATACAGAGGCTAGATATAACTAGTGAAATTTTTGCTCTTGATTTTGTGGAATCAGAAAACATGGAATAAAGGTACAGCTACTGACGGCGACACTTAATTTTAATCTAAAATCTTACACAAAAAATGTTTAGAGATGGAGTCCCATACCGTTATTATTTGGTGAAACCTGTCCTCTTAAAAAGAGCGTCGCTTTTGGCCGTTTGCCCGTATGGCCGAATTTGGACGTAATTTGAAAAAAAAAAATGAACATAAATTTTTGATTTTTTTTTTCAACAGCAGTAAGTTAAGGGTCCTCTGATAGGTTAGGTGGGCAGGAAATTCTCATAAAGTTTCAAAACGTTATGAAATACGTTAATTTAAAGTGTCCTCTCCTAACCTCTGCGTGTAAGCCGGACGACTCAAATAGAAAATGGAACAGAACGTCACTTTTGTGAGTCGATTTAATTTCAAATTACGTCCAAATTTGGCCATAGTGCGCATACGGGCCAAAAGTGACGTTATTTTTAAGAGGACGGGTTGCTCATACCCCCCTGCAAGGTAAGGTTAGGAACCTTACCTTGGTCTAGACACCTTAATCATTCATTTTCGGCTACATCAATATCTATCTGTACCTCCTCCGTTTCCTTCTCCTCACTTCCTCAGTCTCTTCCTCCCTCCCCCTCACTCTCCATCTTCCCACAGGCCATAACAGCTGCGGGATCATTGTAGACGTGCTGCGGAGAGACATCGTGCTCCGGGGCTCCGTTATCCAACGGCTTCAGCTGGAAAACACCAACCTAAGGGCGCAGCATTCTCAGGCGCTGGAGAAGGACCAGCAGGCGACAAGACAGCAGCAGGAGTTGCAGACTAAGTTACAACAGGTTGAGGAAGAACAGCAGCAGATTACAATAAAGTTCGAACAGGTGAAAACTGACTACTTCCGCGTGAGGAGCGCCCTCCTGGAGACAGACTTACAGCACAAAGAACTGAAATCTGAAATGAGCGCTCAGATGCGTCAGTTACTCATGGAAAAGGGAAGGGGTCTCCACCTGGAAACTGTGAAGGTACAGTTAGAGAACAAGACAAGAGAACTTCAAGAGGAGAGGGAGCAACAGCAACAACTCAACAAACAGCTGATAGAAGCAAGAAAACCACTAGAGGAAAGTATTGAAAACATAGAAAACGAGAAGACACAGTTGCTACAAGATTGCATGGAACTCGGGGCGATAAATCAGCAGCTAGAAAGTAAGAACCAGGAGACAGTGGAGATGTACCTCCAGCTACAACAACGCAACATTCACATAACGGAAGAAACTGAGCGTCTGACGCGGTATATTAGTCAGGAGGAACTAAAGTTGAAGAAGATGGAAGAGAAAACTGAAGAGGTGATGGAAAGGAAGGAAGAGATGAGAGGGACCACGCAGATCCTGGAACGTCAAGATGACTCTTACCAGACAACTTCAAGTTCCTAGCGTTCTTCACACTACAATAATAGCTGCAAGAGCAGTTATCAGTATTCATATTAGTTATTATTATTATTATTATTATTATTATTATTATTATTATTATTACTACTTTGATGTCATTATAATACTATATCAACTACATATCTGTTATTACCTGTTCTTAAACACGTATAACGTAGAATTATGAATGAAACGTGGTGGGAGGAGTCCGTAGACCTTCAACGCTTCCAATTAAACCTACAAAACCCACTAATCCCCTTCATATAGACTAGGGTAGCTGCATGAATGCAGATTTACTTTATGTGTTAATAAAACAAAATATAAAGACATAGCTAGCGCTTGACATAAACCACGTGACCCTTCACATGGTCTACGGTAGCTGCATAAATGCACCTTGTCCTAAGTATATTTCAAAATGAACCCAGAAGCGCAGTCAGGCAGAGTGATTGCCAGGATCAGGTTTGGATATCGTTTACCTGTGGCAGGTGGCTAGAGGTGACGAATCTCTCAGTCCTGAATATTCCAGGTGTAAACTCTGCAAGAAGGACCTGGGTCATGATCTCACACACAATATTACTGAATGTCTAGTCATTAGACCCTTCAACCCTGCCGGTATGAGGTACCTGGATCTTTGCAAATACTGTATTTACTCACGAGTTCTAGAGGATATCATCAAAATTTCTCCAAAGTTTGTCAGTGCAGACTACTGCTCTCATGCCCCTGTATGACTAACCATCCTGCGAGATGGGGCGTTTATAGTATTACGTAGCTAGTTCTCCTAGAGGTTCAACCGTTTATATAGTGCACAATAGCTGCATAAAAAAATTCTTATACACAGACTCAGTGTCAGGTTAGACACCTGGCTGAACTCTTACACAAACAGAACCAGCGGCACTACCGCTAGTTATCTGTACATTAAAAAAAAATGGAGAAGGAGAAAGTTTCTGTGATTTAATATCTCCTCTTCAACAACTTGAAAACGTCTGCAAAACAGACAACAAGAACCTCATATTAGCAATTATAAATAACCTGCTCGCTGTACAGACCGTAGCAAATCACGGTGACACACTTACCTTTAAGGTAAACAAGTTTGTTGAGCATTATTCAAGTAGATATTAGCTATACCCAGTTCGGCTGAGCCCCGGCAAGCCTTCCCATCCCGGAAAAATAAGTAATTGAGAATTTTAATATATTTTCCATTCTTCTGGTCGCCGCCACCATCACCTCCCCGAGATACAAACCTGCAAGGTGATGCTGCATGTGTGTTGAAGCCTGGAGACGTCGACTGTGCCAGTCCTACAGCACATACAACCACTACAACACATACAACCACTATGGCTATGTCTCTACGTTTGTTACATGATATGTCTATTTCAGTGTTGCAGGTCTATTTCTATGTTAGTTGCAATGTTTAATTTATTTATATGTTGTATGCTATGTTTGTTGCATGAATCTACGTGAATAATGCTCAACAAACGTGTTTACCTTGTCTCGGGTATAAGTGCTCTCGCAACCTGATGAGTTTTCAGTGTCGTCTTCCTGGCATTATTATGGCGAAATGTGTTACATAAATTCATTTATGTATCATGGACATGTACTGGACATGAACACCTGGACAAAATTCCATAACACTTCAACAGGTATGTATGACTTACGAAAGAAAAATGGTCACCAAACAGCCAGTTGAGGCAGCCGAGCCTTTACCACCTGCTCATATATATACCACAAATTAAATATTTGTGTAACTGTTCAGATCAGAGTCAGAACATGGCAGCTGCTACTGGCTACTCCCGTGTCCACGAATAGTCTCAGACAACATAATACCCAAGACCGTCACACTGACTGCTTCGTGCTAACGAACAGCCACTCTTACCACTACTTGTTAACGAACGGGTAATCTGGCATCTCTCTCTGCCCACAAACTGTCAGTGCGTGTCGACGAACGTTTCACTTGATGCCAACGAACAGCCACTGCGTACCCACGAACGTTCTATGATGCCAATACTCACATATTGCATGCAAAGAGCGACTTGTGTGAGTAACCGAGGCGGTAACTATCCAACGAGGCAACATACAAGCGCTGTACGATGATGCTCGATTCCACCAACATGCAAAATATATGTATATAAGGAGTATATACGCAGAGAGAGGCGCAGTGGACGCATGCGTAGCGGGGTGGCGGGAAGGGGCGAGTGTTGGAGGAGAGAGAGGAGCCCCAGTCAGCGTATACACTCCGGCCAGCGAACACGGCCGCGCTGCATGCAACCTTCTTCCCGCGTATGGTGCGCTTGACGCCTCCACATGGGCTGGCCCTCTGCCCTCTTGCGGCCCTAGTCCGCGCTCCTCAGGCACTCAGCGCTCGCTCCTGGTGACATGACTGAGATATGTTACTCACTCGGTGCCACTGTGATCAGAAAATAGTGATACGAATGATTTGTGAGGGTATTGTCACCTGCCACTGACTATGACGAAGAGATTGAGAGTGCAGGAGGCAGGCAGGGGAGCCCTGCTCATCACATACCTGCTAATGTGGGCGGCAGGAGGGGTATTAGGCATGACAGCAGAAGGCCCTGTGGTTCTCAGCACCCCCAGTGGTAAACTCCGGGGGGAGCGGTACACGTTGGCCGACGGGTCCAGAGGCATGAGGTTCCTTGGCATCCCCTACGCCCGTCCGCCCATTGGACCTCTGCGCTTCACCGTAAGTTGTCGCAAGTTTAAGCGAGTTAAACCTTAGCTTGTTGTGACGTGATTTGTCCTCGAGCGCCTGACGCCTTTCCTCAGGTGCCTACACAAAATGTAATATTAGTAATACTTGGACGTTCACTAGGAACAAGTCTAACTGCACTAGCTTACTGAGTCGTGCGACGGCGGGTCCCAGATATGCCTAGTTACTGTCAATAATTGATCTGGTCAACCTGGTCTTGCTACTAACCAATTTTTTTATTATTTTGTCAGAAGGGCGAGATTATTTGGCAATGCCACTTATCCTGTGAGTGGACGCACCGCTATAGCAGCATGTACAACACTCCCCAATAGGAAGAAAACCCGCAGGGTTGTTCATCCTGTCACTTGTACCCAGACATAGCTGGAGACATAACTGTCTCAAGGGAACAGCTCCTCAAACAAGAAGATTAACATCTGTCAACCCTTAAAATCTTACGTTATCTTGCGGGTGCAAAATGGGGGAATCTTTTAAGAACAGTGTCAATATTTGACAAATTGTGTTTTCCTAACTCAAACAATGTGGGGTTTATTATTCTACACATATTTCTAATGTCTCTCAGGTGTTCACATTCACGTAGATAGTGGTCAAGGCGGTGTCCGTCACTCTCACCACAGATTCTGCAACTCCGCTGATCAACTGTTGTTACTAGCCAATGTATTCGCTTCAAAGCCGCTGCCCACGGCTTCGGTCTCTTATCTTGAGGTTATCTTGAGATGATATCGGGGCTTAGGGTCCCCGCGGCCCGCTCCTCGACCAGGCCTCCACCCCCAGGAAGCAGCCCGCAGCAGCTGTCTAACTCCCAGGTACCTATTTACTGCTAGGTAGCAGGTGCATCAGGGTGAAAGAAACTCTGCCCATTTGTTTCCGCCTCCACCGGGGATCGAACCCGGAACCTCAGGACTACGAATTCGAAGCGCTGTCCACTAAGCTATCAGGCGCCCTCGGGTCATGCAAGAGTCAAGACTCTTGGCCACAGCTTCGGTCTCTTGGCCACAGCTTCGGTCTCTTGGCCACAGCTTCGGTCTCATGGCCACAGCTTCGGTCTCTTGGCCACAGCTTCGGTCTCTTGGCCACAGCTTCGGTCTCTTGGCCACAGCTTCGGTCTCTTGGCCACAGCTTCGGTCTCATGGCCACAGGTTCGGTCTCTTGGCCACAGCTTCGGTCTCATGGCCACAGCTTCGGTCTCATGGCCACAGCTTCGGTCTCTTGGCCACAGCTTCGGTCTCTTGGCCACAGCTTCGGTCTCTTGGCCACTGCTTCGGTCTCATGGCCACAGGTTCGGTCTCTTGGCCACAGCTTCGGTCTCATGGCCACAACTTCAGTCTCTTGGCCACAGCTTCGGTCTCTTGGCCACAGCTTCGGTCTCTTGGCCACAGCTTCGGTCTCTTGGCCACAGCTTCGGTCTCATGGCCACAGCTTCGGTCTCTTGGCCACAGCTTAGGTCTCATGGCCACAGCTTCGGTCTCATGGCCACAGCTTCGGTCTCATGGCCACAGCTTCGGGCTCATGGCCACACCACAGCTTCGATCTCTTGGCCACAGCTTCGGTCTCTTGGCCACAGCTTCGGTCTCTTGGCCACAGTTTCGGTCTCTTGACCACAGCTTCGGTCTCATGGCCACAGCCTCGGTCTCTTGGCCACAGCTTCGGTCTCTTGACCACAGCTTCGGTCTCTTGACCACAGCTTCGGTCTCTTGGCCACAGCTTCGGTCTCTTGGCCACAGTTTCGGTCTCTTGACCACAGCTTCGGTCTCTTGGCCACAGTTTCGGTCTGTTGACCACAGCTTCGGTCTCTTGACCACAGCTTCGGTCTCATGGCCACAGCCTCGGTCTCTTGGCCACAGCTTCGGTCTCTTGACCACAGCTTCGGTCTCTTGACCACAGCTTCGGTCTCTTGACCACAGGTTCGGTCTCTTGGCCACAGCTTCGGTCTCTTGGCCACAGTTTCGGTCTCTTGACCACAGCTTCGGTCTCTTGGCCACAGTTTCGGTCTGTTGACCACAGCTTCGGTCTCTTGGCCACAGCTTCGGTCTCTTGACCACAGCTTCGGTCTCTTGGCCACAGCTTCGGTCTCTTGGCCACAGCTTCGGTCTCTTGGCCACAGCTTCGGTCTCTTGGCCACAGCTTCGGTCTCTTGACCACAGCTTCGGTCTCTTGGCCAGCTTTCTGGCCAAGCTAATTGCAAGACATTGTTACGAGTCTTCTTATAGTTTGATATTTTCAACTCTCCATTTCTGCCTTTCGCTGTTGAGTATTACTGAATCTTAAAATTTCATCAACACCTCACATTTATACATGACTAAAGTATACATTCCCATGTATACTTTAGCCTTTAACCTTTCATCCATATGTATACTTTAGTCGTGTCGAGTTTTCACTCTAGGCCTCATAAGAGCGTTGGTTCGTAATTGATGGGATTCCCGGTGTGAGTCAAGAGTCCTGGTGGTGTGAGTCAAGAGTCCTGGTGGTGTGAGTCAAGAGTCCTGGTGGTGTGAGTCAAGAGTCCTGGTTTCGTGAATCAAGAGTCCTGGTGGCGTGAGTCAAGAGTCCTGGTGGCGTGAGTCAAGAGTCCTGGTGGCGTGAGTCAAGAGTCCTGGTGGCGTGAGTCAAGAGTCCTGGTGGTGTGAGTCAAGAGTCTTTGTGGTGTGAGTCAAGAGTCCTGGTGGCGTGAGTCAAGAGTCCTGGTGGTGTGAGTCAAGAGTCCTGGTGGTGTGAGTCAAGAGTCCTGGTGGTGTGAGTCAAGAGTCCTGGTGGTGTGAGTCAAGAGTCCTGGTGGCGTGAATCAAGAGTCCTGGTGGCGTGAGTCAAGAATCCTGGTGGTGTGAGTCAAGAGTCTTTGTGGTGTGAGTCAAGAGTCCTGGTGGCGTGAGTCAAGAGTCCTGGTGGTGTGAGTCAAGAGTCTTTGTGGTGTGAGTCAAGAGTCCTGGTGGCGTGAGTCAAGAGTCCTGGTGGCGTGAGTCAAGAGTCCTGGTGGTGTGAGTCAAGAGTCTTTGTGGTGTGAGTCAAGAGTCCTGGTGGCGTGAGTCAAGAGTCCTGGTGGTGTGAGTCAAGAGTCCTGGTAATGTGAGTCAAGAGTCCTGGTAATGTGAGTCAAGAGTCCTGGTGGTGTGAGTCAAGAGTCCTGGTGGTGTGAGTCAAGAGTCCTGGTGGTGTGAGTCAAGAGTCCTGGTGGTGTGAGTCAAGAGTCCTGGTGGTGTGAGTCAAGAGTCCTGGTGGTGTGAGTCAAGAGTCCTGGTGGTGTGAGTCAAGAGTCCTGGTGGTGTGAGTCAAGAGTCCTGGTGGTGTGAGTCAAGAGTCCTGGTGGTGTGAGTCAAGAGTCCTGGTGGTGTGAGTCAAGAGTCCTGGTGGTGTGAGTCAAGAGTCCTGGTGGTGTGAGTCAAGAGTCCTGGTGGTGTGAGTCAAGAGTCCTGGTGGTGTGAGTCAAGAGTCCTGGTGGTGTGAGTCAAGAGTCCTGGTGGTGTGAGTCAAGAGTCCTGGTGGTGTGAGTCAAGAGTCCTGGTGGCGTGAGTCAAGAGTCCTGGTGGTGTGAGTCAAGAGTCCTGGTGGTGTGAGTCAAGTGTCATGAGAACTGATCTCAATTGCACAGTATTATGAGTAAACCGCACAGTGTAACCCAAGAGAGTACCAGACAACGGTAAACCACAGTTTAAACAAGGTCAAGAATTTCTTTTGTTGACTTTTGTAGATAGCCAAAAAAGACCTAGAAACGTAAGTGGTATTTAATAACAAAAAAGCCAATATTCTTTTCTCAATTGCGGTTATTATTTTCTTCTCGAGAGGTAAACAATCTGAGTGAGTCTACCTACACCTAACTGCAGTTTATATCTGTCCATCCCTCGCCTGAAGCACATTTTACACCTCTGCCGTCTCCTTGAGTCAGAATTTGAATATATTCGCGACTGATAATTGGCTTACTGCAAACATATGTTGATTGATATGACCGAAAGGGTAAGATTAATAATTCTAACACGAATCTTCTCAATACTTCTTACGTTCTTCTTCCCTGTCGAGGGTAATTGATAAATTAACTCTCCAAAATTCATTCTTTATTTTTGGTCTGACGCCTGAACGCGTTTCGTAATGCTTATTACATTTTCAAAGACTTAGTTTACACATAAAAATATATCATACTTATGCTCGTTTTGGGTGAGGTGATATGGTACAAAAGTTTTGGGTGAGGTGATAGAACATATGGCAGAACACGAAACAATGGGTATAAATTGGGTATGAAAAACATAAGAATGGAAGTAACTGCAGAAGGCCTATTGGCTCATACTTCCTCTTGCTGCTTCTATGTTGGTTCAGGGTCTTGATGTGGGTAGAATATAATTGAGCATTAATTGGCTGTTGATTGCTAGTGTTGACTTTTTGATGTGTAGTGCCTCGCTGATGTCGAGTCTCCGATATCAGCAGAAACACCAACATCGACAAAGACCTCCGTACTCGCATCGACCAACACCTCGACATCCTTACAGGTCGACATCACCACAGCATCGAAACCAGGATCATCAAGAAACTGACAGCATTATTTGGAGAACCTATGGCGATTCCACGACCCAGAGATGGCTTCTTAAACCTTGCTGGAATCAACCTCACTGAGGACCAAATCACTCTCCTAAATCTGGGTATAAACTGTCACGTTATGTCCAGACCGAGTGAGATGGCCCGGAAAGTGGAGTTGGAGATCCTATTGGATGACATATCCGACCTCGAGACGCAAAAGAAGGTTACCACTAAAGACACCTTGCAAGCAGAACTTATTGCAGAAGGAGGAAAGACTCGAGGTAACTACAGAAGCACCATACTGTCCCCCGAGCTCAAAGCGCCAGCAAAGAGCCTTCGTGAGTATAAGGAGTCGTCAGGAGAGGTGACAAGTCGCCAATATACGTTATTCTTAAAAAAGACGAATATCTGGCAAAAATGAACCTCACACTCTCCGACCAAACTAAATTCCAAAGGGAAACGAAGGACACTACAGCCGAATTGAAAACGAAGGTAAACAGATTGATCAAAACTGTGAACGAGAAGAAATTCGGACTCCACCTACCAAAGGTTATTAGGGAATACAAACCTGGTTATAGTGATAATAGTGACTGCCCAGACAGGTACAAGAGGAGTGTTGTCAACGCTTACATCGACCGGGCTCTCAGCCACAGCTCAGGATGGAAGCAAGTCGATGGAGAGCTCTGTAGGGTAAGGCAAGTCATAGTCAACAACGGCTTCTCTAACGGTTTTGTTGAAGACGTCATAAAAAGAAAGGTGAAACGTCATGCAACCTCTGAAGAATCAACCAACACAACCCTTGTACCCCCCTATTAGACTGTTTTACAGGAACTTCTTTTCGATGGCTCATAAAACGGAGGAAAGGGTCCTGAAAAACATTATAGATAAGAACGTTATCCCCACAGACAAAAATCAGAAAATACAATTGACAGTTTACTACAAAAACAAAAAAACGGCCAACCTACTCATGAAAAACTCCCCAGACACCAAGCAGAACGCCGTGAAGGAAACCAACGTCGTCTATGCCTTCACATGCTCACTTGGGGACTGTAAGCCCCAAAGAACTCAGTATATAGGCAAGACAACAACGTCTCTTTCCAGGCGATTAACAATGCACAAGCAACAGGGCTCCATAAAGGAACACATAATCTGCATAAGTGCACAGTTACAAACCCATTAAGATTTCAACTTAGATTCAACAGAGCAGAAGAAGTCGTTAAACACATATGGCAAAATCTTACTGAAGCGAACATACGAGTCATAAATACTCATACTCTGCCCAGGTAAAACAGAAACAAGCAACACTTAGTGGGCCAGCCAGAGGCTTAGGGCCCGCGCTGGAATATCCCTGCAAAAAAAAAAAAAACACCAGCAATCGAGAGCCAATTAACGCATAACTACATTCTACCCACTTCAAGACCCCGTATGGGCCAATAGGCCCTCTGCAGTTACTTTCCTTCTTATGTACCCACCTCACCCAATACCCACCTCACCCAAAACTTTTGTATCACCTCATCCAAAACGAACATAAAAGCAGATATAGGTTAAATGTATCATACACAGTGTATCAAGTGTATCATAAGTGTAATGTTAAGTGTAAACAAGTCTTTCAGAATGTAAGAAGCCCTAACGAAACGCTTTTAGGCGTCAGACCAAAAATTAAAATGAATTTTGGAGAGACGATATTTCAATTACCCTCGACAGTGAAGAAAAACATAATTCACACACAAACATAACACACCTGTACGTGGTCAGGGGAAATATAGACCACCACAGAAACTTTGTCAAGTGTCGAGCACCTTCGTCACAAGGACGTCTTCACCATGAAAGTGCTTGACAAAGTTTCTGTGTTTGTCTGAGAGTCTCTCAACACACACACGAATATATATATATATATATATATATATATATATATATATATATATATATATATATATATATATATATATATATATATATATATTACATATAATGTATATTATATTATTTACGATATAAGCCAACAGGTACTCATAAAGTACATGTTGGCTTATATCGAGGTCCTTCCCGAGGGCTCTCATATTTACATTTGTAACTGTGTATGGAGTCTGCCTCCTCCACATCACTTCCCAGTTCATTTGATTTAAGTACTCCGACACTGCCAACAATCCTGCTTATGTTTCTGTGGTTCATTTAGGCACTCAGTGTCCACCTGTGTGCGCTTGTGCAAGTACCACCAGAGGAATGAGTCTATTGCCACTAGAAGATCGCTTACATGTACAAGAAATAGGTTATGTTCAAGAAATGAATCCAGTGGTATTCTGCTGGAGACATTCAGAGTTCTCGCTCCCTCACAATGATTCACTGTCTTAAGTTGTTTACGTACTCCCATGTTCTCTGTCAGCCTGTGTCTCCCATGTTCACCGTCAGCCTGTGTCTCCCATGTTCTCTGTCAGCCTGTGTCTCCCATGTTCACCGTCAGCCTGTGTCTCCCATGTTCACCGTCAGCCTGTCTGTCTCTCCCTGTATTGACAAAATATACTAAGCTATACCCCTGCCTGCCTGGGCTGGCAGTTTGCTCAGGTATAACCTGCCAACCAGGTATATCAGAGTATATCGAGGCGTACCATGCCAGCCTGGAGTGTCAAGTATACCCAGGTATACCTCGTATACGCTGGTAGTCCGGGTGGCCAGAGTATACCTCGTATACGCTGCCAGTCCGGGTTGGCAGAGTATACCTCATATACGCTGCCAGTCCGGGTGGCCAGAGTATACCTCGTATACGCTGCCAGTCCGGGTGGGCAGAGTATACCTCATATACGCTGCCAGTCCGGGTGGCCAGAGTATACCTCGTATACGCTGCCAGTCCGGGTGGGCAGAGTATACCTCATATACGCTGCCAGTCCGGGTGGCCAGAGTATACCTCGTATACGCTGCCAGTCCGGGTGGGCAGAGTATACCTCATATACGCTGCCAGTCCGGGTGGCCAGAGTATACCTCGTATACGCTGCCAGTCCGGGTGGGCAGAGTATACCTCATATACGCTGCCAGTCCGGGTGGCCAGAGTATACCTCGTATACGCTGCCAGTCCGGGTGGCCAAAGTATACCTCGTATACCTGCCAGTCCGGGTAGCCAGAGTATACCTCGTATACGCTGCCAGTCCGGGTGGCCAAAGTATACCTCGTATACCTGCCAGCCTGCGGGAGCAATATGGTAATGAGCGGTGTATATTAGAGCGGCCTTTTCCCCAAACTTTATTACTTCTCGGAAATTAATAAACCACAGCCGGGGATGGTGATGGTGAGTTGTGATGGTGAGTTGTGATGGTGAGTTGTGATAGTGAGTTGTGATAGTGAGTTGTGATGGTGAGGGTGGGTTGTGATGGTGGGTTGTGATGGTGAGTTGTGATGCTGAGAGTGGGTTGTGATGGTGATGGTGGGTTGTGATGGTGAGTTGTGATGGTGAGGGTGGGTTGTGATGGTGATGGTGGGTTGTGATGGTGAGTTGTGATGGTGAGGGTGGGTTGTGATGGTGATGGTGGGTTGTGATGGTGAGTTGTGATGGTGAGGGTGGGTTGTGATGGTGAGTTGTGATGGTGAGGGTGGGTTGTGATGGTGATGGTGGGTTGTGATGGTGAGTTGTGATGCTGAGGGTGGGTTGTGATGGTGAGTTGTGATGCTGAGGGTGGGTTGTGATGGTGAGGGTGGGTTGTGATGGTGAGGGTGGGTTGTGATGGTGAGTTGTGATGCTGAGGGTGGGTTGTGATGGTGAGGGGTGATGGTGATGGTGGGTTGTGATGGGGAGGGTGGGTTGTGATGGTGAGGGTGAGTTGTGATGGTGAGTTGTGATGGTAAGGGTGGGTTGTGATGGTGAGTTGTGATGGTGAGTTGTGATGGTGAGGGTGGGTTGTGATGGTGAGGGGTGATGGTGATGGTGGGTTGTGATGGTGAGTTGTGATGGTGAGGGTGGGTTGTGATGGTGAGGGTCGGTTGTGATGGTGAGTTGTGATGGTGAGGGATGGTTGTGATGGTGACGGATGGTTGTGATGGTGAGGGATGGTTGTGATGGTGATGGTGGGTTGTGATGGTGAGTTGTGATGGTGAGGGTGGGTTGTGATGGTGAGTTGCGATGGTGAGGGTGGGTTGTGATGGTGATGGTGGGTTGTGATGGTGAGTTGTGATGGTGAGGGTGGGTTGTGACGGTGAGTTGTGATGGTGATGGATGGTTGTGATGGTGAGGGATGGTTGTGATGGTGAGGGGGGTTGTGACGGTGAGTTGTGATGGTGAGGGATGGTTGTGATGGTGAGGGATGGTTGTGATGGTGAGGGTGGGTTGTGATGGTGAGTTGTGATGGTGAGTGGGTTGTGATGGTGAGGATGGGTTGTGATGGTGAGGGATGGTTGTGATGGTGAGGGTGGGTTGTGATGGTGAGTTGTGATGGTGAGGGTGGGTTGTGATGGTGAGGGTGGGTTGTGATGGTGAGGGATGGTTGTGATGGTGATGGTGGGTTGTGATGGTGAGGGTTGGTTGTGATGGTGAGTTGTGATGTTGAGGGTGGATTGTGATGGTGAGTTGTGATGGTGAGGGTGGGTTGCGATGGTGATTTGTGATGGTGGGGGATGGTTGTGATGGTGAGGGTGGGTTGTGATGGTGAGGGTGGGTTGTGATGGTGATGGTGGGTTGTGATGGTGAGGGTGGGTTGTGATGGTGAGGGTGGGTTGTGATGGTGAGTTGTGATGGTGAGGGTGGATTGTGATGGTGAGGGTGGGTTGTGATGGTGAGGGTGGGTTGTGATGGTGAGGGTGGGTTGTGATGGTGAGGGTGGGTTGTGATGGTGAGGGTGGGTTGTGATGGTGAAGGTGGGTTGTGATGGTGAGGGTGGGTTGTGATGGTGATCGTGGGTTGTGATGGTGAGGGTGAATTGTGATGGTGAGGTGGGTTGTGATGGTGAGGGTGGGTTGTGATGGTGAGGGTGGGTTGTGATGGTGAGGGTGGGTTGTGATGGTGAGGGTGGTGTAACAAGAGAGCAGTACATAGTACATGAACATCATAACAGCATGAACAGGCCACGTGGAGGATGAACAACCCACAGGCGCCAGTCAGGCGACGGCAGACAATGTAAAAGTTACACCTCTGTATAAGTTAGCCATAGAGTCAGGTCAACGGTCATCGAATCACAAAGAGGTCAGAATTGATGCCGTCATGGTAATCTTCAGGGATTAACCCCTAAACAACAAATGCAAAACCCTCATGTTCAGCTGAGGAGCAGTAGATCAGGAGAGGCAGTTGAGTGGGCACAGCCCAGTAGGGAGGTGTGTGTGGACTCTGGGAAAGAACATCATCTCCAGGGAAACTGTGGAACAACATACGAGTAAGTACGGCTCTCTTGTACTAAAGCACCTCATTCAGTACCCTTGGCCTCTAGTAGGGAATATAGTTAGGGAGTGTCTTATTTAATTATTTCAAATAAAGTCAGATATTAAGTGTTATTAAATGTGTATTAATGGTTCCTTGCTTTAGTGATATTGGGCCTACCGTCCCCTTTGCCCTAGTGACCTAGTGCTCTTAATTATTCAGTACTCCTCCCCCCGTTCGTCTTCCGTGTTGAGGTATTAGTGTTGGTGTGTCCCACCTTATTCTTGTGTACACTATAGTTCCCAAGTGGTCAGGATTATTCGAGTGTCAGGCCAGGATCCTTGTACCGTTCAATTGTCCCCTACACCTGTCCTGGTTTGGTTACTCCATCTGCAAGACCTACGACTCTCACTCCGGTCCCCTGTCCGGTAACTCAGGGTGGTGGCAGCGTCACTCGGTAACTCATACGATAGGTTGTGACTACGATTATCTCTATCTTTCTGTCTCACTCTCCCTCACTAGTGTCTCACTCTCCCTCGCCCTCACTCGCTCTCGTTCTCCCTCCCTTGCTCTCGTTCTCGCTCTCCTCTCTCTCTCCTCTCGCTCTGCCTCCCTCTTCCTCTCTCTCTCCTTCCTCTGTGTACTGGTTTACGTCTTCGTATGACGGCCCGAGTGTTAACATCTTATATGATCGGTATAGCATCTGTTATTACCATAGAAAGAGCGGAGATTGCACGGTTAGCTCAGTGGTAGTAGCGGAGTGCGCGGTCGAGATAGATACAAGGCGAGGTATTACATTCAGGGTCATTACAATGGTGGCTTAGCGGTGGTGAACATTGTTTTACAGTGTTCAGTCTCACGCGTCTTGTGCCGTTCGGTGTAGCTATTAAGTAGTTTTAAGCGGTGTTTCTGTTCAAATTATCGCGATTGACTGATTTACTCCAATTGAACGCGATAATCTGAGGTGTACTGGTATTGTACAGCATGCTAGTGTGGACTAGTGTGTCAGTTGACTCACGTCTAGGGACGCCTGGCGTTTGAAGTCTGGTCACAGGAGTGGCAAAAGTTTTGAGTTGTTGACCGGCGAAGAAGCTAGGAAAACACTCTGGGTCACGTGATGTGGCTGTAGGTTTAAGGAGTAAGAGTAACTATTAGTTAAGCTCATACGAGCAGTAATTACAGTTTCCCGATAGGAAGTACAAATAGTTTCTATCAGTGAATTATTGTTAATGAATAGTGCGTGGGAAATTGTGTATTGGTATCGCGTAGGAGAAGTTGTCTCAACGCGGTGAAAGTAATATCGATTATTATCTGTCATAAGAGCAGGCAGATTGAAAAGTAATTACGTTTTTGTTTTGTTTTAGAAGTGACATTGAAATTACCACCCTTGTTAAGTAAAGGGGCTAGTTATAACGACGTTGTGAGTTTTTGTCTTGTTCTCAGTGAATCATTGTTAGTTCCAAAGATTTTTTTTTTTTTTTTTCAACATTTTTGGGTCAGCGCTAGTCCGGTGAACTAGTCGTTCAGACGTAGTTTATTGGCATCATGAGTTCAGATAGGGCTTTAAGGAGTCAGGGAGGGCTTAGCCAACAGAACCTTCTAGCAATACAGCCGAGACAGGCTGTCCAAGTGGATAGCACGGTTCAAGAGTCAGGTGACGATCCACAAGGTGCAGGTGATGGGGTCACATCAGGTCACATGCTGGGTAGCCGTCCTTTGTCCACCCCTGATACTCTGCAGCCTAATGACATCACCCCTCCCCCACTTCCTCCCAGACCGACCTCCCAACCCAACACCCCAGGGGCGCGGCGGCCTGCACCTTCCCCACATACCCCTCCCCAACCACCCCCCCTCCCACCTTACCCATCCTCAGAAATTAGGAAGCGCCTCTCTGAACCCCTATATGTGAACCTTACGGCAGGGCGCTTACATACGCCTACCCAGGGGTCCACCCAAGGGTCCGGTCAGGTGACTGTCCCCACCAATACCACCCCACCTCTCCCCCCTCGCAACCCCAACCTTGGTCAGACGACCAAACCCTCTTCTACCATCTCATGCCTTGCCCAGAACCAACCCCTAGAATCCCCTACCTCACACCACCACCCCACCCAACCCTCCCCCCCACCTGACCATCACTATAACTCTACCTTACACCAACCCTTCCCTCCCCATTACCAACCCTTCCCTAACCATTGCCAACATCTACACTCCATGCCCCCTGCGTCTCATGGTATGCGTCAGCCCCCATTGTCATCATTCTCATTGCCTAGACCAGTGTTACCCAAACTAATTTGCAAAGAATTACCAACAAATATAGTGGAACGTAACCGGAAAATAGACGACTGGCTAGGGCAAGTAGGTTCATGTTTGTCAGCTGCCCAGGATGACTGGGTAAAAATTAATTTAGCAGCAGGAGCGTGTATAGACCCTAATGGTTCAATAATGCAGGACCAAGAGTTTCAATATTTGCAAACATGGCCAGAGTTTGTGTCAGCAATTAAGAGACGATATAAAGAGAAAATAACAGAGGAAACAGCTAATAGGTATTTAGCTAGTTTAAAACGAGGCTCAAACGAAACTCTCAAAGACTTTGGAACTGGCATATTGCGTAGAGTGCGTGACTTGAGGCATGAATTAGGATACGATGACCTGAGAATTAGTCAGAAGGCTAAACAACTGTTGTGTATGTCAATCCCCGGGACACTTGGAGCTCACGTTTCGGCTGCAAGTGTAACGATGGATTACTATAGTTTAATAGAGTACGCTACGGACTTACAAAACATTCAGGGGCAGTGTAAGGATACAACTGAAACTAGACAATCCTCTTATGTCCAAGCGGTAGATACGAACAATTCGCATCGTGTTAAGGAGAGTGTAGGTAACTCTTCTAGCAACCAGAGGGGAGGGCACCATAGAGCTGGCCCGCCTCCTCACTGGTACTACACCTATGACCCCAGGTGTTGGAGTTGTGGCGGACGAGGCCACAAACGAGAGGACTGCCCCAATAGTAAGGAGGAATTATGAGATAAGGCCCCTAAGGAGGAAGGGCGGCCCACTTTTGAAGTGAGGGTGTGCGGGAAGAGGTTGACTGCATTCCTGGACACTGGTAGTCAGGTAACCATCATTAAGATGGACTCATTTAGGACCTTCAGTCAGGTGCGCCTTAAGGAAGGGGGTGCACAATTAACAGCTGTCAATGGTCAACACTTTGACGTTCTGGGAAAATGTATTTTAACTTTTAACATTGAAAAAGATAAACCTTGTATCCATGAGTGTACTGTGGTGGATAATGTAACATTCCCTGGTGATATATTGTTAGGTATGGATTTTTTGAAACGATTTACATATTCTTTGACATCGGAGAAGGGAGCAAGACACAGTAGGCTACAGTTGGGATCTGTGTCTTTCCCAGTAAAGTTAATTGATCACCCTCCCATAATTGCTTCAATTCAACGAGCACCTAAATATGTAAACCTTCCTAAACAATTGTTCAAGTCTCTTCAAGACCCTGACAAGAAAACATGTAGACTACATGCTGTACACAGACAAGTATGTCCACCAAGGTCATTTAAGTTTATTAAAGTCGCCGTAGGAAGAAACATTCAACCCGGAAGTACCCTTCAGGTAGCTGGCAGAATTGATAAGTTGATGATACCATATACTCTGGTATCTGTACATGACAAAGGTGCGATAATACCAGTGGTCAACCTCTCTCACAAACCTTATCGCTTTAGGGTAGGCGATAGTCTGACACAAGGAATTGTGGTAAATTTAAAAGAAATAATAGAGTCAGATACCACACAAACATCGACTGTAGCAGCGCAATGTAGCGCATTGAACGTAAGAGAAGAGGAGTCACACAGTAAGATCGGTAAAGAAACCCCGTTATCTCCTCAAGATAAGGAAATGGTGGACAAATTAATAACTGCTCTAGATTTGACTCATATGTCACCTGCTGAACGTAAACAGGTACGGGAAGTCCTCCGTAAATTTCCTAGGTTATTTGCGACCGAGGATGAGGAAATAGGCTACCTGCCTCAAGTCGAACACACCATTCCAACAGGTGATAATCCTCCGGCCCAAACACGTCAATGGAGACTCCCAGAGCAGGCGAAACAACTTATTAGAGATGAGTGTAGAAAGATGATGAGACAGGGCGTTATAGAAGAGAGCACGTCACCGTGGCTTTCCCCAGTAGTGCTAGTACGCAAACCTGATGGTAGTTACAGGTTCTGTGTAGATTACCGTAAAGTGAACGAAGTGACAACAGCGGACGCTTATCCTCTGCCTCTCATTCAGGAAATCATAGACCAGTTTGGCACAGCTAAGTACTTCTCGACACTTGACGCAAAGTCAGCGTATTGGGCCATACCAGTTGCAAAGCAAGACAGAGAAAAAACAGCATTTTCGGATGGTGTGCGGACTTACCATTTCAAGCGTATGCCATTTGGATTAAAAACAGCTCCTTCATCTTTTCAGAGGGCGATAAATTATATTCTAAGCCCTGTTCTCGGTAGGCACTCATTGGCGTACCTTGATGATGTTGTAGTGTACTCTAGAACTTTTGACGAACACCTCCATGATTTGACAGAGACCTTGGCGCTGTTGAACAAGGCGGGGTTCAAATTGAACGCCCAAAAGTGTACCCTGGCGGCTCAGAAATTCAAGTTTCTGGGTTTTCAGGTAAGCACAGATGGAATACGCCCTGACCCGGACTCTTGTCGCGCTATTGCTGAAATGCCAACACCAAAGACAGCAAAGGACGTGAGAAGATTTCTGGGTGCAGCTGGGTATTTCCGTCGACACATAGAAGGTTTTGCGAGAACGTCAGCTTCACTGACGAATCTCACTAAGAAAAATGTTAAGTTTGTATGGACCCGAGAGCATGATGAGGCTTTTGAGAAGTTAAAATTACAATTGAGTACTACTCCAGTTTTAGCAATTCCTAACTTTGAGAAAGATTGGGAAGTCCACACTGATGCTAGCGGTATTGCCATAGGTGGCTGTTTAATACAGCGTGACTCGGAGAACAACCCGCACCCGGTAGCTTACTTTAGTAGGAAAGTGAAAGGACCGGAAGTAAGGTACTCAGCCACTGACAAGGAAGCTTTAGCTGTAGTAGAGAGTGTAAGGTATTTTGAGCCTTATTTGTTTCAGCGTCACTTCATAATTTATACTGATCATCGAGCATTGACCCACATTTTTAAGAAAAAGACACGTTGCCCGAGAATGACAAGGTGGGGTCACGAACTGTCAGCACACTCGTTTCAGATATTGTATAAGCCTGGTCCATCTCATGTTGTTCCTGATGCGCTAAGTAGGAACATTGCCACCGTCAATATGAATGTAAACATTGAAACGATTGCGAGCGATAAAATGAGAGAACTTCAGATGAAGGAACAGCGATGGAAGGAAATTATTGAACATCTGGAAGGAGGGAAATATCCTGCGAGAAAACAAAGTACCTCTTTAAATGACTTTGCACTCAAAGAAGGAGTGTTGTACCATGTAAATGCCCGGAAAGACAGGGCGTTGTTTCAGCTAGTTATCCCTGACGCATTAAAGCCTTCAGCATTAAAACTTGCGCATGCGTCAAAGATTGCAGGTCACCCGGGAGTGTACAAAACTTACACAAAGGCCAAGTCATTATTTTATTTCCCAGGGTTATTATCACATGTAATTAAGTACGTCAGGTCATGTGGGAACTGTCAACGACGCAAAGGTACTCCTAAAGTACAAGCCCCACTCCAGGAATTCTCAGAGATAACAGAACCCTTGGATCGGGTGGGGGCTGATTTAATTGATTTACATAGTAGCAATTCAGGCAACAGATATGCGCTAGTTCTAGTGGACCATCTGTCCAGGTATACCACTCTAGTAGCCCTTCCCAGGAAAGACCCCCAAACAGTGGCAGATGCATTTTTAGCTAGGTTTGTTACTGTGTTCGGTCCGCCTAAAGTTCTAGTATCTGACAGGGGACAGGAGTTTATTGGTAGTTTATTTCAGGAAGTATGTAAACTCTTAGAGACAACAACAGCGCTAACAACAGCATACCATCCCCAGACGAACGGCATGGTGGAACGAACTAATAGGACGGTGAAGGATATGCTTGCCATTTTAGCAGAGAATGACCCGGCCACTTGGGATGAACAGTTGCCCTTTGTTCAGTTTGCACTAAACACCGCAGTGCACCAGTCAATAAATACTCAACCACTCTTGCTGTTTACTGGACACTCGTGTAATTTTGCGTCAGGTCTGCTTAACAGACATACTATTAGTTATGGAGAGGATTATCCTTCAGAAATCCTCACCAAGATGAAGAATGCATGGAGGATAGCAGCTGAAGCATCAAAGAAAGCAAGGACACGGTATGCCCATTATTATGATAAGCAGGTACAACCATTAAGAGTGAAAGAGGGAAGCCTAGTGATGCGGTTGAATGAGTCAGCGCCCGCCAATCAGAGTAGGAAGTTAGCAGCTAGATGGCGAGGCCCTTATAGAGTTATTAAGAAACTAGGCCCAGTAAATTTCATAATTAAGGGTATATTTGAAGACCAGGTTGAAAGAACCATCCATATAAATAAATTGAAACTTTATGTAGCAAGGGAAGAACTGGAATTACCTTCAGTAATTCCAGTCCCTGAGAGAGTGGAGGGAATGGTTATTCCTGATGCTCAATCGGAGGAGGATGATGACATCCTATCATCCTTACTTAGTAGCCAAGTTAGGCCTGGTCACCCTATGGTCACCAGATCTCGCGCGCACATGAGCGCACAGTAACTGAGTTCAGCTGTCATCTGAGTTATAGGTAGAGGCAAAGAATTGTACTGTAGGTGCTTAGTCAAGAGTGACGTACCTTTACCTACCCTGGAGGAGTTATCTTTCTCAAAACCTCCAGGGCAGATCCAGGTCTCCACCAGACATGAGTTATGAATGTTTCTTTTCCCAGGTCTGCTCACATTGCCACACTGTCGGCCATATCCCATCTCTACAACTGAGGCCAGAGTAGCATGTCACCGCTATTGTCTGGCGGGAACCAGGTTTAGTTCCCGAGGGACAGGACGGGTCACACTACATCACCCCCTCCATCCCTCACCCCCCCACCCTTATTAGTGGTACCTGCCATGGTGGGGGCGGCTACAAGTCAAGGTCACAGCCAACACCTCATCACTTAATGAGGTTATGGAACTGCCAACACTAGCTGTCATCTGGAGGACTGATTCAACATATCAGACGAGACATTAATGAGGTCACCTGCCTTGCTATACAGAACACCGGTGACCGGATATGAACAGCCAAGAACAACGGAGTGGATTGGGCAACGGTTGCGGGATTACACAAGGTCTTGCCCACTCCTGAGGGTTCTGATGCGCCGAGCAACAAGATGTGAAACTTGGTGGCTACGTAAGAACAGCACGTTCCCTCTAGAGTGTGCATGATACGCCAACGCGGATGCACGATTTGCATCTTGGGCCTACAATCATGTGCATGATGGGATAACGAAGAAAGTCGTAAAGGCCTAGTACGACGTAGCAGAAGAAACACCTGTAAGCGGATGGAACCCAAGAGCTGGAGCCGGGACCCGAGGGTTCTGCCGCCACGCCCACCCCGCCTCAACGAACTGGAGCTGTTCACTCATCAAGCAAGACCTCGTCTGGTGTCAACGTCTCAGTACTCCCAGGAAGGCAACATGTATGCGGCAGGCAGAACATCGCCAGCAGACGTTCAGCAGGCGACAACATCTTACAAGAGGATGGAACCCAGGTACGCCAGAGTTCCCCCTGTGACCGGACAGCAAGTCAATCATCGCTGTCAACACCGACGTCATCGCCTCGTCGACGACCCGGAAGTAGGGACCAGCAGCGCGGATGTACTGCAGATTGTGGACTAGATCAGTGGAAGACTCTAGTCAGGAGGGGAGTGGATCTCTTCTCACAACAACTGAGGCCAGCTGAAGAACATCGTTGGTGAAGAACACGACGCATCGTTGCAGAACTACTGCAAGAATACAGCAATGGGCGAGTCAACAACATCGGGACAACGGACTCGTCGGGAATAAAGACTTTGTTAATTTGTATATACAATATATATGTATTTTTTTTTAAGTTCAGAAAACTTGGAGTTCACCGTTACAGAGAAAATAAGTTATGAACGAAAATTTTTGTGTAGACTCTGGTGAACTGGGGAACCAGCGGAAAGATGGTTCCAATATAAATTTAATTGGTCATCATAAATTGTGTTATTTTTTTTCAAATGTTGATTGGTCATCTGAGAGGATTGATGGGCTGCCATGCAGGTATGGTCAGCCTGGATTTTGAGTTACCATGGTAACTGTTATTGTTGAGAGTCTTTATAAATATTTCTCGACTGTGAAATGTATATATTTAGATAGGGTAGCTATTTTTTTTTTCGAGGCATGTGCTAGTTCCTTTATGGTCTGGGATAAGAAAAGCCATGTTCGAGTTCCTCGCCCACGGTTTTTCTTAAACCGGGACATTGGGGGATATGTAACAAGAGAGCAGTACATAGTACATGAACATCATAACAGCATGAACAGGCCACGTGGAGGATGAACAACCCACAGGCGCCAGTCAGGCGACGGCAGACAATGTAAAAGTTACACCTCTGTATAAGTTAGCCATAGAGTCAGGTCAACGGTCATCGAATCACAAAGAGGTCAGAATTGATGCCGTCATGGTAATCTTCAGGGATTAACCCCTAAACAACAAATGCAAAACCCTCATGTTCAGCTGAGGAGCAGTAGATCAGGAGAGGCAGTTGAGTGGGCACAGCCCAGTAGGGAGGTGTGTGTGGACTCTGGGAAAGAACATCATCTCCAGGGAAACTGTGGAACAACATACGAGTAAGTACGGCTCTCTTGTACTAAAGCACCTCATTCAGTACCCTTGGCCTCTAGTAGGGAATATAGTTAGGGAGTGTCTTATTTAATTATTTCAAATAAAGTCAGATATTAAGTGTTATTAAATGTGTATTAATGGTTCCTTGCTTTAGTGATATTGGGCCTACCGTCCCCTTTGCCCTAGTGACCTAGTGCTCTTAATTATTCAGTACTCCTCCCCCCGTTCGTCTTCCGTGTTGAGGTATTAGTGTTGGTGTGTCCCGCCTTATTCTTGTGTACACTATAGTTCCCAAGTGGTCAGGATTATTCGAGTGTCAGGCCAGGATCCTTGTACCGTTCAATTGTCCCCTACACCTGTCCTGGTTTGGTTACTCCATCTGCAAGACCTACGACTCTCACTCCGGTCCCCTGTCCGGTAACTCAGGGTGGTGGCAGCGTCACTCGGTAACTCATACGATAGGTTGTGACTACGATTATCTCTATCTTTCTGTCTCACTCTCCCTCACTAGTGTCTCACTCTCCCTCGCCCTCACTCGCTCTCGTTCTCCCTCCCTTGCTCTCGTTCTCGCTCTCCTCTCTCTCTCCTCTCGCTCTGCCTCCCTCTTCCTCTCTCTCTCCTTCCTCTGTGTACTGGTTTACGTCTTCGTATGACGGCCCGAGTGTTAACATCTTATATGATCGGTATAGCATCTGTTATTACCATAGAAAGAGCGGAGATTGCACGGTTAGCTCAGTGGTAGTAGCGGAGTGCGCGGTCGAGATAGATACAAGGCGAGGTATTACATTCAGGGTCATTACAGTGGGTTGTGATGGTGAGGGTGGGTTGTGATGGTAAGGGTGGGTTGTGATGGTGAGGGTGGGTTGTGATGGTGAGCTAAATGGCACCACCCCCCACCACCCCCCCCCCAGCAACTCCAGGCATCCACCTATGCTCCACTAATGTCTTCCTGGCAACCACAGCCTCCAGGCCCGGGCCGGGAGCTAGAGTGCGACTCGCCCCCCAGCTGGGAGTAACGAGACGGAAGGGGTGTAACACATCAGTGACAGGCGGCGACCAGGCTGACAGATCCAGCGCTCACCTCAGGACTCCTGGAGGCTCCATTACAGAGTCACGTAATGTCTATAATACGTGGCCGGGTTACGCCTATAATCTTCCTCTTTACTACCACTATGTTAGCACACTCCGCCCATTACTGAGGTCAGCTCTGGGGCCGCCTGACCTCAGCCACTCATCCCACTTGTCTCTTGCCCTTATCTTGGGTCAGGGGGCGAGTCTATAGGTCTTAAGGGTCAGGGGGGAGGGACTTGTTCATAAGAGCTAGGACTCTTATAGCCTCTCTCTTAACCCTGGAACCTCTCCCTCTAATCCTAGAGACCAAAACCGCCGCTGACCCTTATGGCCTAGACCTTCCCACTCATCCTTATGTCCTAAGGGACAACGTTTCTAGTCTCAGGGGGAGGGTCTCGGTCTCTAGGGTCAGATATAAGGTCTAAGGTAGGGCCAGGGAGAGGGGCTAGGGTCAGAAGGTTCCTTCCTAGGGTCAGAAGGTTCCTTCCTAGGGTCAGAAGGTTCCTTCCTAGGGTTAGAAGGAAGGTCTGGGGTCTAGGATTTTAGGGTTGGGGGGGGGGGGGGAGGGGGTCACATCAGATCATTCACTATAAATAATAACGGTAATCTCTATGACTCTTCCAGGATTCGATCCTGGGCCGCCAGGGAACCATACCCTGTCAGCGCTGGCTGTTTGTTTATAGAACTGAGCTACTAGGTTTTCCCAGGTTCGAATCTTGGAGGGGGAGTGATAGAGTTTATAGCTGTACACAACTTTGGGTTCCACTAAGCTTTACACAAACTAGTAATGAGGTACAGTAATAAACTGTTATTATAATTTACTGAATATTTTTCACTGCAGCTTTTGTGGTAACTGTTGTATGGACTACAGCTGTTGCCTGGGCTACAGCTGTTGGCAAACAGAATCGCCAAATTGGGTTGTATATTAGGGATAAATGACAGTGTGGCAACGCTGGGACGTCAGATGACGGTGTGGCAACGCTGGGACGTCAGATGACGGTGTGGCAACGCTGGGACGTCAGCTGACGGTGTGGCAACGCTGGGACGTCAGCTGACGGTGTGGCAACGCTGGGACGTCAGATAACGGTGTGGCAACGCTGGGACGTCAGATAACGGTGTGGCAACGCTGGGACGCCAGCTGAAGGTGTGGCAACGCTGGGACGTCAACTAGTGGAACATGATAGTCCAGGCTGAAGGGATGGTCTGGTGGTTCAATGATAGACAAGAGCGATACTGTGGCGTGTTCGTGCCATGTGAGCGGGCCAGTTGAATGGTCACTAGGGCAAGACAGACAACAGTGCCATCAAAGTGTGTCAATAGTTACCAAAAGAACACGCTGGACTTTAATAAAAGTCCAGCAGGTACTCAGCTCCTCGACACCTATGATGGTCCCCCACCACCCACCACCCACCACCTTTGCTCCTATTTCCTTATATAATAAGTTTTTTTTCCTTCAGAGTAATGTCACGTTCTACATTTAGCATGAACATTATAGTTAGCAAATATGTTATATTTCATCTTACGCAATTCTCTGTCGTAATTTAAGAAAGCTGTGTGTGTGAGGCTCTGGGTAGTTCTATAGACTGGCTAAGACGTTGTCAGGAGAGCAAAAAATTTGACAAGGCAATATACGTCAAAGGCATCAGATCCCCCTTCAAGGATTCTATCTAGGGGACAAGTGACTCAGGGAGATCAAGAAAGCAAGACTTAACGATCATCCGTGAAAGGATCATTTAATTAATCTAATGGGTCTGCCAAACGAGGACAGGAAAGGAGGTAATTTAATGGAGACTCCCTTTAAGACCTCTTACGAGATATCCATCATGACCTGAGTCTCGGGTCTTACGATGGGTGCCCGCCGACAGTTTCCCTCTTGAGATTACTAAATACTCGATATAAACGGGGGTCTAGTGTTGCATATGCTGCCGATGGTGTCACGTTCATGTGGTCCTCTGGAGACAGGCTGGGTGTGGCATCCATCACAACTGATCTTTTGAGTGTTCAGAAGCTGAGTTGTCGCCGTTCTTCTGGTTTTCCGTTTTCTGTGTTCTGGTTTCTCGTTTTTTGTTCTTCTGTTTTGTTTTCTGGCCTTCCATTTTCTGTTCTTCTAAACTTCCGTTTTCTGTTCCCATTCTGTGTACTACCGCTATATATATAATATATATAATATATATATATATATATATATATATATATATATATATATATATATATTATATATATACACACAACCTTAGAACACTTTCCCACCAGGAGATTCGAACCCTAGCCAGCAGAGAAGCCTTACAGCAACTGGCATAACTGGTACGCCTTTAACCCACTGCACCACAGCTCAGACTCCTAAAAGAGATGGTAATTTCGGAGTATTTCACCTCCAAAGATCACCACCTCCCAAGGGCAACTAGAGCATAGTGAGGGGCTACTCGCGTTCTTTCGTCAAATTCCTGTTAATATGGGAGAACTCTGTGTCTATGCTTAATGCACAACTTGCCTAAACACGCAAGAGAGATTATACAACCTTAGAACACTTTCCCACCAGGAGATTCGAACCCTAGCCTAGCCTCTTTTGAAAGGGCTATTTATTAGCAATGCTAACTAGCTTTTATAGCGTCAAATTCCAATGTTATCAGGGATGTATACATTTTGGTGCAGTATATAGTGGGTTACTGAGCACTCGGCCACGTAAAATGATTAAAGAGCTTTTACAAGCTTAGAGTATAACTACATCACATTCATAATTGTTGTGTTGCACAGTAAGTCTTGGGTGTACGTCCAGCGTATTGTGTTCCAGTATGTACAACCGTGAGTGTGTGTACTACACCCAGTGTACTAACACGTGTGTATACTGTAGCCAGTGTGTACTGTAGCCAGTGTGTACTATAGCGAGTGTACTCACCTAGTTGTGATTGCGGGGGTTTGAGCTTCGGCTCTTTGGTCCCGCCTCTCAACAGTCAGTCAGTTGGTGTATAGGTTCCTGAGCCTACTGGGTTCTATCATATCTACATTTGAAACAGCGAATGAAGTCTGCCTCCGCCACATCTATTCCTAATGCATTCCAATTGTTAAGTACTTTGATACTAAAACAATTTCTAGCGTCTCTATGGCTCATTTGAGTACTAAGTTTCCACCTGTGTCCCCTTGATTGGGATTTTCATTACTGTACACTTTGCTTGGGTTGAACTTCAGTAGCCATTTGTTGGACCATTCCTTCAGTTTGTCCTGGTCGTGTTATACTCTTTATCTTTCTCTGTCTTTATCCTTCACATAATTATAGTATCATCAGCAAAAATTTAGAGGCATCAGTCTATATCCTCTGGAAGATCATTTACATATATATCAGAAACAGGATGGGCGCAAGAACAGAGCCCTTTGGGACTCTGCTGTTCACATTACGCCATTCTTAGGTCTCTCTCTCTCCCCCCTCCCCTCTCTCTCTTACGGTAACTCTGTTTATTGTTGTGTAGATACTCCCTTTCCCACAGGAGAACCTTGTCTCTTATTCCTGCCTGTTTCTCCAACTTCTGTACCAGCCTCTTATACAGTACTGTGTCAAAGCCTTTCTGACAGTCAAGGAAAGTGCCGTCTACCCACTCTTCTCTTTTTGTCTAATTTGTGTCGCCTTGTTGTAGAATTCTATTAAACCTGAGAGGCACAACTCAACATTCCTGAACACACCTGCTGGTGGTATGTTACAAAGTCTCTTCTCTCCAGGTGTTTCATGAGCTTTTTTCTCCCCAATCTTCCCCAGCACCTTGCATGGTATACAGGTACGAGAAGCCGGCCTGTAGTTCAGTGCTTTTTGCCCGTCACTCTTTTGTGTATGATGGGGGCTACATTAGTTGTCTTCCAACTTTCTGGTAGGTCTCCTGTTTCCAGTGACCTGTTATACATCATAGAGAGCAGTGTACATAATGCCTTTGCACCCTCTTTTAGTATCCATGGTGAGATTGTCAGGCCCAACAGCCTTTGTCATCTACGGTCCGTCTAATTACCACAAGCTACCACAAACTACACAAACTTCAGAAAGCTTCCTGGCAATACGTTATTAATGAATAAATATGATATATTTACTCATTATAATGTTGGTGCTGAATGTACAACACGAAAAAACATAATTTTAATCTGAAAAAGTATCTTTTTATAAAGAAATTAGACGAAAATAAAAAGCTGGTGACGCCAAATCAAGTCGACGATCCAAGCTTCGGTTAGGTTAGGTTTGGTTAAGTTAGGTTAGGTTAGGTTAGGTTAGGATAGGTTAGGATAGGTTAGGTTAGGTTAGGTTAGGTCAGCCTAACTTAATATATCATATTTATTCATTACTAACGGTCACTAACATTACTAAGCCAGGAAGCTTTCTGAAGTTTGTGTAGTTTGTGGTAGCTTGTGGTAATTAGACGGACCCCCTTCCCCAAACCTTCACCACCTTCCCCAAACCTTCACCACTTTCCCTACCATTAACCATTTGCCCTACTCTTCACCCACTTTCCTATTATGTTGAACATAATGTGAACAGCTTTCCTTATGTTCACGTGTGGGGCGCGGCCTTGACCACGCGTGTGAGGCGCGGCAATGACCACGCGTGTGAGGCGCGGCCTTGACCACGCGTATGAGGCGCGGCCTTGACCACGCTTGTGAGGCGCGGCCTTCACCACGCGTGTGAGGCGCGGCCTTGACCACGCGTGTGAGGCGCGGCCTTCACCACGCGTGTGAGGCGCGGCCTTGACCTGCGTCCCCAGAACATTACTTTCTACGTGGAGGCCAACATTCTAGCCTTCATTACGCCGCACATTATCTCTACAGAGTCTGCAAATTATGTGTTTTTCCTCCTCACAGGGCGAGTTGCTCGGCCAAGTTGACCAACTATTATACTCGTGTAACTTATCACGTACACACTAATGTGGTCACAGGTAACACAGGTGGTCACATGTAACACAGGTAACACAGGTGGTCACAGGTAACACAGGTGGTCACAGGTAGCACAGGTGGTCACATGTAACACAGGTGGTCACAGGTAACACAGGTGGTCACAGGTAACACAGGTGGTCACAGGTAACACAGGTGGTCACAGGTAACACAGGTGGTCACAGGTAACACAGGTAACACAGGTTGTCACAGGTAACACAGGTGGTCACAGGTGGTAGCCAGGTAAGACTTGGTATTAATCAGTGTCTCCCGAAGCCATCTTAGCGCCACCGCCAATTGTGGAAAATCAATTTGTCCAAGTTTCCAGATTGGAATGTCGAGAAGTTGGTCGGGGTTCACTAATTACTGTCCCGGGCAACAGCGCCATGGTCCTCAGGGCCCGCAGTGGTCTCCATACTCACTATCTCACTCACCAAGTGCCCTAGCTAGTTCATCCCTCCCTATCCATCTATCTCCTTCCCTTCCTCCCTCATTTCTTTTTTAAAGTAATACTAGGGGCTCACAAGGACTGTCAAATGACGTACCTAGTGAAGCTGCAAGCCAGAGCTGTTATCCAACCTCAGCTCATCTGAAGCCTGCTCCTAGAGACTCATATATTTCACGAGAAATATACTTTGAATTATCTCATAGGGAACTATCATATAAGGAACCTGGTGAAACTGTAATTCTCTGTCTCTCTCTCTCTCTCTCTGTCTCTGTCTCTGTCTCTCTCTCTCTCTCTCTCTCTGTCTCTGTCTCTCTCTCTCTCTCTCTCTCTCTCTCTCTCTCTCTCTCTCTCTAGGGGGGGGGGGGGGGGGGGTAGGCCACCCAGGTCCACCAGGGTGGCCAAGTAGTGACCTGGGATCCCGCCCGCGGACCTCCCGCCTTCACCTTGTCTCATTCGATTAGTTGGCGGCTGTGTTGCTTACCTATGGCTGGGGGCCACCATGGTCCTGTCGCTGGGGGCCACCATGGTCCTGTCGCTGGGGGCCACCATGGTCCTGTCGCTGGGGGCCACCATGGTCCTGTCGCTGGGGGCCATCATGGTCCTGTCGCTGGGGGCCACCATGGTCCTGTCGCTGGGGGCCACCATGGTCCTGTCGCTGGGGGCCACCATGGTCCTGTCGCTGGGGGCCACCATGGTCCTGTCGCTGGGGGCCACCATGGTCCTGTCGCTGGGGGCCATCATGGTCCTGTCGCTGGGGGCCACCATGGTCCTGTCGCTGGGGGCCACCATGGTCCTGTCGCTGGGGGCCACCATGGTCCTGTCGCTGGGGGCCACCATGGTCCTGTCGCTGGGGGCCACCATGGTCCTGTCGCTGGGGGCCACCATGGTCCTGTCGCTGGGGGCCACCATGGTCCTGTCGCTGGGGGCCACCATGGTCCTGTCGCTGGGGGCCACCATGGTCCTGTCGCTGGGGGCCACCATGGTCCTGTCGCTGGGGGCCACCATGGTCCTGTCGCTGGATGCCACCATGGTCCTGTCGCTGGATGCCACCATGGTCCTGTCGCTGGATGCCACCATGGTCTTGTCGCTGGGGGCCACCATGGTCTTGTCGCTGGGGGCCACCATGGTCCTGTCGCTGGGGGCCACCATGGTCCTGTCGCTGGGGGCCACCATGGTCCTGTCGCTGGATGCCACCATGGTCTTGTCGCTGGGGGCCACCATGGTCTTGTCGCTGGGGGCCACCATGGTCCTGTCGCTGGGGGCCACCATGGTCCTGTCGCTGGGGGCCACCATGGTCCTGTCGCTGGGGGCCACCATGGTCCTGTCGCTGGATGCCACCATGGTCTTGTCGCTGGGGGCCACCATGGTCCTGTCGCTGGGGGCCACCATGGTCCTGTCGCTGGGGGCCACCATGGTCCTGTCGCTGGGGGCCACCATGGTCTTGTCGCTGAGGGCCACCATGGTCTTGTCGCTGGGAGCCACCATGGTCTTGTCGCTGGGGGCCACCATGGTCTTGTCGCTGGGGGCCACCATGGTCCTGTCGCTGGGGGCCACCATGGTCCTGTCGCTGGGGGCCACCATGGTCCTGTCGCTGGGGGCCACCATGGTCCTGTCGCTGGGGGCCACCATGGTCTTGTCGCTGGGGGCCACCATGGTCCTGTCGCTGGGGGCCACCATGGTCCTGTCGCTGGGAGCCACCATGGTCCTGTCGCTGGGGGCCACCATGGTCCTGTCGCTGGATGCCACCATGGTCCTGTCGCTGGATGCCACCATGGTCCTGTCGCTGGATGCCACCATGGTCTTGTCGCTGGGGGCCACCATGGTCTTGTCGCTGGGGGCCACCATGGTCCTGTCGCTGGGGGCCACCATGGTCCTGTCGCTGGATGCCACCATGGTCTTGTCGCTGGGGGCCACCATGGTCCTGTCGCTGGGGGCCACCATGGTCCTGTCGCTGGGGGCCACCATGGTCTTGTCGCTGGGGGCCACCATGGTCCTGTCGCTGGGGGCCACCATGGTCTTGTCGCTGGGGGCCACCATGGTCCTGTCGCTGGGGGCCACCATGGTCCTGTCGCTGGGGGCCACCATGGTCCTGTCGCTGGGGGCCACCATGGTCCTGTCGCTGGATGCCACCATGGTCTTGTCGCTGGGGGCCACCATGGTCCTGTCGCTGGGGGCCACCATGGTCCTGTCGCTGGGGGCCACCATGGTCCTGTCGCTGGATGCCACCATGGTCTTGTCGCTGGGGGCCACCATGGTCCTGTCGCTGGGGGCCACCATGGTCTTGTCGCTGGGGGCCACCATGGTCCTGTCGCTGGGGGCCACCATGGTCCTGTCGCTGGGGGCCACCATGGTCCTGTCGCTGGGGGCCACCATGGTCCTGTCGCTGGGGGCCACCATGGTCCTGTCGCTGGAAGCCACCATGGTCCTGTCGCTGGATGCCACCATGGTCCTGTCGCTGGAAGCCACCATGGTCCTGTCGCTGGGGGCCACCATGGTCCTGTCGGTGGGGGCCACCATGGTCCTGTCGCTGGATGCCACCATGGTCCTGTCGCTGGGAGCCACCATGGTCCTGTCGCTGGGGGCCACCATGGTCCTGTCGCTGGGGGCCACCATGGTCCTGTCGCTGGATGCCACCATGGGAGGGTCACCGTGTTACCACTGGGGACGAGAGTGGAGAGAAGCAACGTTGCCAGAAGCGGAAACTAAATGCGCTCTAATGGAGATGGTGAAATAAAACTCAAGTGGCAGTTAGTAAGGTCATCCCTGAGGAAATATATACGCCATCAGCTGTGTAAGTGGCGGAGAGCGGTGGGTTGGGATGGCAGCAAAGGGGTATGAGCACTAGCAGCAGGAAATAGAGGGAGCGGCAGTGGCTGGATATGGGTCAGCCATCTTGGTAATCTCTGCTCTTTTGTCTAGCCAGGAGCTGCCATCGGCCACAGCAGCGGCGCTCGCTTCACTAGGCTGCGGCGTGAGCCACCTGGTGGTCTCTCTAAGCCCACATGTTAAGGCTGGCCTTGACCCCTCCAGTAACCAGTTCCGGTGTTGCTGGGCTTGACACGAACAGTTCCGGTGTTGCTGGGCTTGACACCAACAGTTCCGGTGTTGCTGGGCTTGACACGAACAGTTCCGGTGTTGCTGGGCTTGACACCAACAGTTCCGGTGTTGCTGGGCTTGACACCAACAGTTCCGGTGTTGCTGGGCTTGACACCAACAGTTCCGGTGTTGCTGGGCTTGACACCAACAGTTCCGGTGTTGCTGGGCTTGACACCAACAGTTCCGGTGTTGCTGGGCTTGACACCAACAGTTCCGGTGTTGCTGGGCTTGACACCAACAGTTCCGGTGTTGCTGGGCTTGACACCAACATTGAAGACACACTTCAATGCACAACTCCATCTAAAGTAATATAAATGCTATTCAAGCTGCCGGTGCGAAGGGCTACAAGGTTACCAATATGGGATTCAGCGAGCAGAGAACACCGATCAACAACAGAATAGTTTATAATCACAGTTTAATCTCATCTTGAAAATCAGCGCAGTAAACGCTATAAACTATGTAAACAGTAAAAAACGTAAACTATGGCAGACTGTAAATGACAAAAAGCAAGGGAGACTGGTCTACTTTCATCAATGAACAAGAGTCAATTTAGCGTGGTTAATGTGGTAGAGGGGTTAGCATATTTCCCATTTTTCTTTCTGATAACACGAACATAGACCATAGAAAACGACAGCGTGGAGTTTATTATAGGATAAACATAGTAATTTGTCTCTCCACTGGAACGTAATCGCTGAAAGGAATTCACTTCGAAGTAAGGTGGCATGTCTGATAGGCAGAGTTTGCTGATTCGTTTGACTTGATCCATCATCAACACTACCTAGAGAGGACCCACCCCAACACCATCTAGAGAGGACCCACCCCAACACCACCTAGAGAGGACCCACCCCAACACCACCTAGAGAGGACCCACCCCAACACTACCTAGAGAGGACCCACCCCAACACCATCTCGAGAGGACCCACCCCAACACCACCTAGAGAGGACCCACCCCAACACCACCTAGAGAGGACCCACCCCAACACTACCTAGAGAGGACCCACCCCCAACACTACCAACCACACACCTGCACATTTCCCATGCCTCTCTAACTTTACAACCTGTGCCCCCAATAGGACGGCTGTTTCAAGGTCTATAATAAAGGCATCATATAAAATCCGTGTTCCCGCGGCAGAGGCTGTCAAGACGATGGCTGGGACATAAATATTACAAATACCAGCGTTTTATCATGTAGCCGGCTGGCTGGGACCCGCAGCGGAGGCTCACACGGGTCATCACTAAAATCACAACACACACCGTATTATTGCGTCAAATATTCCTTTGTAAAGCCAGTGTTCGGGAGTTCTCTGTGACTGGAAATCATAAATGGGAATTGAGTTCTTGCTTCAGGAGCTGTGGAGCATCAATCCCAGTCAGTTGCAGGCAGAGTGAAGTGAAGGCTCACGCAGCACACTACACCAACCGTACCAGGAGGTTGAAGAGTTAAAATAGGAACGTCACCTTCTATAACCTGGACCCACAGCTGACACTTGGGTCAGCATGGGCAGCAGGTGGACTTATCCTTGTCTTGGGTCGGCAGGGGACCTTATCCTTGCCTTGGGTCAGCAGGGGACCTTATCCTTGCCTTGGGTCAGCAGGGGACCTTATCCTTGCCTTGGGTCAGGAGAGGACCTTATCCTTGCCTTGGGTCAGCAGGGGACCTTATCCTTGCCTTGGGTCAGGAGAGGACCTTATCCTTGTCTTGGGTCAGCAGGGGACCTTATCCTTGCCTTGGGTCAGGAGAGGACCTTATCCTTGTCTTGGGTCAGCAGGGGACCTTATCCTTGCCTTGGGTCAGGAGAGGACCTTATCCTTGCCTTGGGTCAGCAGGGGACCTTATCCTTGCCTTGGGTCAGGAGAGGACCTTATCCTTGTCTTGGGTCAGCAGGGGACCTTATCCTTGCCTTGGGTCAGGAGAGGACCTTATCCTTGTCTTGGGTCAGCAGGGGACCTTATCCTTGCCTTGGGTCAGGAGAGGACCTTATCCTTGCCTTGGGTCAGCAGGGGACCTTATCCTTGCCTTGGGTCAGGAGAGGACCTTATCCTTGTCTTGGGTCAGCAGGGGACCTTATCCTTGTCTTGGGTCAGCAGGGGACCTTATCCTTGCCTTGGGTCAGCAGGAGACCTTATCCTTGCCTTGGGTCAGCAGGAGACCTTATCCTTGCCTTGGGTCAGGAGAGGACCTTATCCTTGTCTTGGGTCAGGAGAGGACCTTATCCTTGTCTTGGGTCAGCAGGGGACCTTATCCTTGCCTTGGGTCAGGAGAGGACCTTATCCTTGCCTTGGGTCAGGAGAGGACCTTATCCTTGTCTTGGGTCAGCAGGGGACCTTATCCTTGCCTTGGGTCAGGAGAGGACCTTATCCTTGCCTTGGGTCAGCAGGGGACCTTATCCTTGCCTTGGGTCAGCAGGGGACCTTATCCTTGCCTTGGGTCAGCAGGGGACCTTATCCTTGTCTTGGGTCAGCAGGGGACCTTATCCTTGCCTTGGGTCAGCAGGAGACCTTATCCTTGTCTTGGGTCAGCAGGGGACCTTATCCTTGCCTTGGGTCAGCAGGGGACCTTATCCTTGCCTTGGGTCAGCAGGAGACCTTATCCTTGTCTTGGGTCAGCAGGGGACCTTATCCTTGCCTTGGGTCAGCAGGGGACCTTATCCTTGCCTTGGATGAAGAGTTGGCTGGTGGCCTAATCCTCGCCAAGCAAACATGGCCAATCATTCTTGTCTTAAATCGACATTTTAAGATGGACGCTCATGGCCAGGCTTCAACATTTCAACAGTTTCCTCCCCGAAAAATGGAAAAACATAGCACGGTACCTCAAATTGCTTGTGTCATATAAGTTTTATTTAAGTACTAGTTTATTATCTCACTATGCTGGGACCCCAACACGACCTCTCAACCAATACGCCTCATTTTGTCCGTTATGGTCCTATCGTACAAATTACAGAGTACTAGGAAAAATAGCGCCTCACAAAAATCCCCGTTTTCTATGCATCAGTAGGTTAGGTTAGGCGGGATGCTGAGTATTGAGCCTAGTACAGGTTCTGAAGTCTCAATCTTCACTGTGACTTTCCTGTTGGAATTGAAGTCTTTGCCCCAGGTGCCCCAAATATTGCTGGGTGCCCAGGGAGTAGGGGGGGGGGGGGTGCGGGTGGGGGAAGAAACGGTGCCCAGTCGTTTCTTCCTGGCCCAAGACCCTTTGACTGGTAGTCCAGGACGATACTCACTAAACCAACCGTGCCTTGAGACACTTCGTAACTATTATGGCCGTGAGCATCCTTCGTTACCCAGCTCTCTGAGTGTTGTGTCTCGTCCGCCGTCTCTTCGTCCCCATCATGGCCCTGCATGGTCACTAATTATCCTCTCCGACTGTGTTTATCCAACACTGATGTTCACAGTAGCTACTGGCCTCTTTTGGGAGCCTTTTATACGGTTTAAAGGAATTAATGTATTGTGAAATATTGTGCATGTAAATCTCGCAGTCAGTTCCACTTTATAATGGCAGGCTTTCAGTGTTATTGTTTTACGATTTTCTAAGTTTAAATCAAGTGGCTGCAAGACAAAATCTTCATCTCAAAGATATTTCTTTTGCACCTCAGTTATCACTAAGTGCGCCTGTTGTGATCTCAATTATACCTTCAAAGTAACCAGCTGGCGTGTGTGTTAGTACACACGTGACCGCGATCAGCTGACAGTGTTTACATACCCTACAAGAGACCAGCTGACAGTGTTTACAAACCCCTATTGGAAGTGAAAATATGTTCTACCAGTGAGACATCAGTGCCTATATATTTTTGCACACACACACACGCACGCGTGCACACACACACACACACACACACACACACACACACACACACACACACACACACACACACACACACACACACACACACACACACACACACACACACATTCTATGCAGATTAGTGTGGCCAAGTTAGTGTTCCATAGTAAATGGATGCACTAGGAAGTGATATGGTGGAGGCTGACTCCATACACAGTTTCAAATGTAGATATGATAGAGCCCAGTATGCTAAGGAACCTATACACCAGTTAATTGACAGTTGAGAGGCGGGACCAAAGAGCCAGAGCTCAACCCCCGCAAGCACAACTAGGTGAGAACAACTAGGTGAGTACATATATATACCACTTATGTCAGACCAATCCTGTAGTATGCAGCTCTAGCTTGGAGTCCATATCTAATTAAACACAAGACAAAGTTAGATAAGATTTAGAGGTATGCCACCAGACAAGTCCCAAAACTGAGGGGTATGAGCTACGAGGAAAAGCTACGGGAGCTAAACCTCATATCCTTGGAAGACAGAAGAGTAAGGGGAGACATGATAACCACCTACAAAATTCTCAGGGGAATTGACATGGTGGACAAAGACAAACTCTTTAGCACGGGTGGGACACGAACAAGGGGACACAGTTGGAAATCGTTTAACAACCAGGTACCCATTTACTGCTGGGTGAACAGAGGCTACAGTTAAGGATTGGCGCCCGGTAAATCCTCCCCGGCCAGGATACGAACCCAGGCCAAAGCGCTCGAGAAGCGCCGGCGAGTGTTTTACCACAGCGCCAAAGGGATTGTTACCCGCCTGTTTACAGGTTGTAGAGTCAGTTGTTGACCTCGTGTTGTGTGGTGATCTGGTTGTTGACCTCGTGTTGTGTGGTGATCTGGTTGTTGACCTCGTGTTGTGAGGTGATCTGGTTGTTGACCTCGTGTTGTGAGGTGATCTGGTTGTTGACCTCGTGTTGTGTGGTGATGTGGTTGTTGACCTCGTGTTGTGTGGTGATCTGGTTGTTGACCTCGTGTTGTGTGGTGATGTGGTTGTTGACCTCGTGTTGTGTGGTGATGTGGTTGTTGACCTCGTGTTGTGTGGTGATCTGGTTGTTGACCTCGTGTTGCGTGGTGATCTGGTTGTTGACCTCGTGTTGTGTGGTGATCTGGTTGTTGACCTCGTGTTGTGTGGTGATCTGGTTGTTGACCTCGTGTTGTGTGGTGATCTGGTTGTTGACCTCGTGTTGTGTGGTGATGTGGTTGTTGACCTCGTGTTGTGTGGTGATCTGGTTGTTGACCTCGTGTTGTGTGGTGATCTGGTTGTTGACCTCGTGTTGTGTGGTGATCTGGTTGTTGACCTCGTGTTGTGTGGTGATGTGGTTGTTGACCTCGTGTTGTGTGGTGATCTGGTTGTTGACCTCGTGTTGTGTGGTGATCTGGTTGTTGACCTCGTGTTGTGTGGTGATCTGGTTGTTGACCTCGTGATGTGTGGTGATGTGGTTGTTGACCTCGTGTTGTGTGGTGATGTGGTTGTTGACCTCGTGTTGTGTGGTGATCTGGTTGATAATCTTTCAGTAGACTTGTAACACGTGACTCTGACGGTTGTATACACATGTGTCTTGCTTCAGTCAGATTAGTTATTGTTGTCGGTGTCAAAGATGTGGACAACAATCTCCAGCACCTGCTGGAACTTCACCAGTACCTGCTGGAACTTCACCAGTACCTGGTGGAACTTCACCAGTACCTGGTGGAACTTCACCAGTACCTGGTGGAACTTCACCAGTACCTGGTGGAACTTCACCAGTACCTGGTGGAACTTCACCAGTACCTGCTGGAACTTCACCAGTACCTGCTGGAACTTCACCAGCACCTGCTGGAACTTCACCAGCACCTGGTGGAACTTCACCAGTACCTGGTGGAACTTCACCAGTACCTGGTGGAACTTCACCAGTACCTGGTGGAACTTCACCAGTACCTGCTGGAACTTCACCAGTACCTGCTGGAACTTCACCAGTACCTGCTGGAACTTCACCAGCACCTGCTGGAACTTCACCAGCACCTGCTGGAACTTCACCAGTACCTGGTGGAACTTCACCAGTACCTGGTGGAACTTCACCAGTACCTGGTGGAACTTCACCAGTACCTGGTGGAACTTCACCAGCACCTGCTGGAACTTCACCAGCACCTGCTGGAACTTTACCAGTACCTGGTGGAACTTCACCAGCACCTGGTGGAACTTCACCAGTACCTGCTGGAACTTCACCAGCACCTGGTGGAACTTCACCAGTACCTGGTGGAACTTCACCAGTACCTGGTGGAACTTCACCAGTACCTGGTGGAACTTCACCAGCACCTGCTGGAACTTCACCAGCACCTGCTGGAACTTCACCAGTACCTGGTGGAACTTCACCAGCACCTGGTGGAACTTCACCAGTACCTGCTGGAACTTCACCAGCACCTGGTGGAACTTCTCCAGTACCTGGTGGAACTTCACCAGCACCTGGTGGAACTTCACCAGTACCTGCTGGAACTTCACCAGTACCTGCTGGAACTTCACCAGTACCTGCTGGAACTTCACCAGCACCTGGTGGAACTTCACCAGTACCTGGTGGAACTTCACCAGCACCTGGTGGAACTTCACCAGTACCTGCTGGAACTTCACCAGTACCTGGTGGAACTTCACCAGTACCTGGTGGAACTTCACCAGCACCTGCTGGAACTTCACCAGCACCTGCTGGAACTTCACCAGTACCTGCTGGAACTTCACCAGTTCCTGCTGGAACTTCACCAGTACCTGGTGGAACTTCACCAGTACCTGGTGGAACTTCACCAGTACCTGGTGGAACTTCACCAGCACCTGGTGGAACTTCACCAGCACCTGGTGGAACTTCACCAGTACCTGCTGGAACTTCACCAGGTAGGTGGAACTTCACCAGTACCTGGTGGAACTTCACCAGTACCTGGTGGAACTTCACCAGTACCTGGTGGAACTTCACCAGTACCTGGTGGAACTTCACCAGTACCTGCTGGAACTTCACCAGTACCTACTGGAACTTCACCAGTACCTGCTGGAACTTCACCAGTACTGCAAACCTCACCTCGATTACGTAGGTGACCCATCACTAACTTGGTGAGTCGTATCCCCTGGGGTTCCATCCAAACTCTCCCTAAGGGGCGGGGTGCGCAATTTCTCAACCTTCCTCAAACACTCTCAAATTTGTTGTGCATAATCTATTATGGTAAATGCTCCAACTTTTCCTAACGGATCAATATCATAACATGAACAGTGAAAAACTATTTCGTTTAATTGAAAATTTTCACCATTTCAAATTAAGATAACGAATTTAATATTTCCACCCATTTTTATTTTATTTATTATTGGCTCAGTATGGCACATAACGTTCATTTGCCCCAAGATAAAATTTAGTTTGAGAGTGTAGTTTAATGTAAGAAAAAGTTAATGTGGCCATCAAAATATGCCCAAATTCTAGACTCAAAAATGTATAGCTCCCAAAGTTATGGATACAAACGTTATGGACGGCATCTTAGAACTAAAAACTTTGCACATAATATGTAAAAATGGTGAGAACCGCTCAGAAACTTAATTTGAAATTAAGTTTCTTCTCAATTTTCAACTTGTCCCTAAGTTGAAAATCCTGTCCATACAGAAAATGAAAGTAAACTTCTCAACAATAAATATAGTAGTTCGAAATGATGTAAGTAAGTTTTAATGATGTATCTTGTAAATTTAAATAAATATTGCTTGGCATTCATACTCGAATATGTGAAAGTTGTAGGTCAATATGTGTTGAAATGAAGCCAGAAAAAAATACGCCCCCCCCCAGAAAAAAATGTATATATATATATCTGGATAAGGATAATGGGTTAGGAAATATATAAGTAGTAGGCATCCATCAGTCTCAGGAGACTATGGAGTTGCGCGCTGGTTCTCGGTCTGGAGTGGCCTCTCCAGGGCGCAAAGCCAGGGTAGGTTGATATGGGGGAGAAGCTGTCACCCATGCAGCAGGTCCCCCCGTCTCCATGGCACCGAAAGTATCCAATGGTAAGGCAAACGCCAATACGATTGGTTCCAGCGTCGTCGCAGGAACTATCAGAACGAGGTTGAAGGCAACAACACTACCATTTTATATTTTTTCACCGCCTGGGCTGGCCGCCTCCACCACCGCCTGAGCCCTGGGCTGGCCGCCTCCACCACCGCCTGAGCCCTGGGCTGGCCGCCTCCACCACCGCCTGAGCCCTGGGCTGGCCGCCTCCACCACCGCCTGAGCCCTGGGCTGGCCGCCTCCACCACCGCCTGAGCCCTGGGCTGGCCGCCTCCACCACCGCCTGAGCCCTGGGCTGGCCGCCTCCACCACCGCCTGAGCCCTGGGCTGGCCGCCTCCACCACCGCCTGAGCCCTGGGCTGGCCGCCTCCACCACCGCCTGAGCCCTGGGCTGGCCGCCTCCACCACCGCCTGAGCCCTGGGCTGGCCGCCTCCACCACCGCCTGAGCCCTGGGCTGGCCGCCTCCACCACCGCCTGAGCCCTGGGCTGGCCGCCTCCACCACCGCCTGTGCCCTGGGCTGGCCGCCTCCACCGCCGCCTGAGCCCAGGGCTGGCCGCCTGCACCACCGCCTGAGCCCAGGGCTGGCCGCCTGCACCACCGCCTGAGCCCAGGGCTGGCCGCCTCCACCACCGCCTGAGCCCTGGGCTGGCCGCCTCCACCACCGCCTGAGCCCAGGGCTGGCCGCCTCCACCACCGCCTGAGCCCTGGGCTGGCCGCCTCCACCACCGCCTGAGCCCAGGGCTGGCCGCCTCCACCACCGCCTGAGCCCTGGGCCGAATCATATAAATAAGTAATTATCAAAAGAAGACGCCAGCCCGGAAGGACGGACTATGGCGCCGTCCGGGTCGCTGGATATTCAACAAGCGCGAGATATCACTCAAGAGGCCGATACCAGAATACAAGGCGAGCGATATCAAAGATATCGGATACACCAAGGATTCTATCGAGGGACAAAAGGAACCCAAGTGACATTAGGAAAGCAAGACGCACATTCCCCCCCCCCCCCCCCAAAAAAAAAATAGAAACTTTCTGTAAGGAGGTGCACAACTTTAAGTTGGGACAAACGCAGTTGGGACAAAAACGGGAGGGGGGGGGGGGGGGGCAGGACGTTGCTCTATTAAACGACCATTAAGTTTAATGGTCGCTTAATTCAGTTAAGCGGGCGTGACCGATATGCAACCTGACCAAAGCGGTTTCCCATCGCGTATTTCAGGAAAGCCAAGGGAGGATTATGGTCACTTTTGAGAGGACGCAGTTTATTGCCCCGTAACGCCACCCCAAACTGTCGTCACTGCGTCGCAATGGTCTCTGGTTCCGCCTTCTCAATTTCTGTTTTATATAGTTCAGACCACATGGTGAGGGCCACAATGCTGGCCACCCTGTGATGGCCACGACGCTGGCCACCCTGTGTTGGGCCACAATGTTGGCCGCCGTGTGATGGCCACAGCGCTGGCCACATGAAGAGGGCCACACAGGTATCATGGAGAAGCAGTGATTGAGGGATAATAGCCAGAAGTTAAACTATATCAAAGATAATTATGAACAATAAACGGGGATTATATTGTGGTGTGACCCGCCCCTTGTGGTGTGACCCGCCCCTTGTGGTGCAGCTGGCCCTCCCTCTCTCCCTGTCTCCCTCCCTCCCTCTCTATTTTTTTTTTTTAATTTTGCCCCGAGGGGCAAGTTTATTGGGCAGCGCCACTCATCCTGTGAGTGGACACACGGCCATAGTGACAGTATTGGGCAGCGCCACTCATCCTGTGAGTGGACACACCGCTATAGTGACAGTATTGGGCAGCGCCACTCATCCTGTGAGTGGACACACCGCTATAGTGACAGTATTGGGCAGCGCCACTCATCTTGTGAGTGGACACACCGCCATAGTGACAGTATTGGGTAGCGCCACTCATCCTGTGAGTGGACACACCGCCATAGTGACAGTATTGGGCAGCGCCACTCATCTTGTGAGTGGACACACCGCTATAGCATCATGTACAACACTCCCCAATAGGAAGAAAACCCGCTGGGTTGTTCATCCTGTCACTTGTACCCAGACTCAGCTGGGACTTGCTTAACTGTCTTAAGTGAAAGTGAACAGCTTATCAAACAAGAAGATTAACATCTGTCAACCCTTAAAATCTTAGGTTATCTTGCGGGTGCAAAATGGGGAAGTCTTTTAAGAACAGTATCAATATTTGACAAATAGTGTTTTCCTAACTCAAACAATGTGGGGTTTATTATTCTACACATATTTCTAATGTCTCTCAGGTGTTCACATTCACGTAGATAGTGGTCAAGGCGGTGTCCGTCACTCTCACCACAGATTCTGCAACTCCGCTGATCAACTGTTGTTTCCATTCCGAATCTCCATGGATATTTGTATCCAAGACGGATTCTCGGTATTACCGCGTCCTCCGCTTCGGCCATAATGATTGGGATTGCCAGCTGCAACCATGTTGTACCATCGTACAGATTCACTGGTTTGTGCTTCTATCCTCCTTTCCTCAGTTACCTTGTCACGGTGATGTTGCCTGATAATACCTCTAATTTGTAGTAGAGTCTTGGGTATGAAGTATTCAATATGGTCTCCTTCAGCGCCTTCAGCAGCCAGCACATCTGCTCGTTCATTCCCACATGTCCCAACATCCCTCTCTGCCTCCCTCAATGTTCCCCACTCCCTCTCTCCCTCCCTCCGTGTCTCCTTCCCTCCCTCTCTGTCTTCCACCCTCCATGTTTCCTACCCTTCCTCCATGTCACCCTCACTTCCTGTCTCATTCACTCTCTCCGTGTCTCCCTCACTCCCTGTCTCCCTCCTCCCCCCCCCCTTCCTTCTACCTCACTTCCTGCCAACGGTCTCTCCCTGCTACCGCCGTGTCTACTCTGATCCTTCTCTTACATCATTGATCCTCTTCTTGCATTACGGATCCTTTTGCTGTATCCTTATTCTCCTTTTATATCACTGATCCTCACTGCAGTCACTCACCACCACCATCACTACCACCTCCACCACAGCCACTCACCACCACCACCACCATCACTACCACCTCCACAACAGCCACTCACCACCACCACCACCATCACTACCACCTCCACCACAGCCACTCACCACCACCACCATCACTACCACCTCCACCACAGCCACTCACCACCACCACCATCACTACCACCTCCACCACAGCCACTCACCACCTCCACCACCACCATCACTACCACCTCCACCACAGCCAGTCACCACAACCGGTGACGACAATATAAGACGAGAACTTTTCAGCGTGAAATCCAATGAGAAAGACAAATGGAGGGGAAGGCAGCAAATGAGATGATAGACTTCTTTGATGAGAAAATGTGCTGAGATAACGGAGGAGTTCATACCTCTTAAGGAGGAGGAGGAGGAGGAGGAGGAGGAGGAGGAGGAGGAACAGAAAGGGACAGAGAGGGACAGTAAACCCTTGGTACTATGGGCGATGCAGTGAAGTTGGAGCTTAGGTTTGGCAACAATGTCATTTTCAAATTACTCTCAGCTTCTGTCCTAACTCGGTTGATTAATTTCTAGTTCTCTTTAGTGCCTCTCCATTGTCCTCTGTTCCTAGTTATCTGGGAAATTACAGAGAATGATAGAGAGAGACACCAGAAATCCACCAGAGACACCAGAGACACCAGAGAGAACCAGAAATTAATACAACCGAGTTAGGACAGAAGCTGAGAGTAATTTGAAAATGACATTGTTGCCAAACCTAAGGTCTAGCCAAAGCTGTTCTATTTAAGGAGAAAAACAACAGTGCGAGCTCATATTCTCAGATTTAGGAGATGAGGGAATTTCTCACAGAAAATGATAATGAGGTAGGTGAGGAACTCAACAAAAGATTTCAGAAGATTTTTACAGTAAAACAAGCATGGAGACCAAGATTTTCAGATGAAAGGCTAGAAAAAACAATGGATAACATTGTATATACAGTAGAAGAGGTAAGAAAACACTTAGAGGAACTACATGCAATAAAGTCAATAGAGGTCAAACCTAATCTCACCACAGCTGTTCAAAGTGGTTGCAGAAGTTCCGTGTCACCCATTATCTATAATTGTCAATAAAACACTTAAGACAGGAAATCTCTCAGAAAAAAACACGGAGAAAAGTAAACCTAGTCCCAATAATAATAAAAAAAAAAAAATAGATAGGAGGCACTAAACTATCTATGACAATGACCATGACATGTCATTGACATGTATTCCATGTAAGTTGCTGGAGAAAGTAATCAAGTCGAGTATAGTGGATCATGTGAAGAGAACTGACCACGTGACGAAGGGTCAGCATGGAGTTAGAAGGGCAAAGTCGAGCATGACAAATTGTGTTCTATGACAAGGTTACTAAAATATGACAGGAAATAGAAGGCTGGGAAGACTGTATTTTCCTAGATTGTCAAAAAGAATTTGACACTGTTCCCCATGAAAGGCTGGTGCACAAGACGGAGAGGCTGGCTAGAATAACTGGAAAAACACTGAAATGAGTAAGAGAGAGTACCTGAAGAACAGAAAGCAAAGAGTAACAGAGTGGAAGTTTCAAGCTGGAGGGGTGTAACAAGTGGGGTCCCACGAGGCTCTGTCCTGAGACCCTTCCTCTTCAAATGTAACCTACGAGATTAAGTGAACTCAAACATGTTAATGGTTGCAGATGATGCAAAGCTGATGAGAAATGTAAAAACAGAGAAGGACTGCAGGAAGTTAGAGGAGGACCTTGACAAACTCCAGGAGTGGTCAGGCAAATGGTTTCTAGAATTCAATCCAAACAAGTGTAAGTTAATGAAGATGGGAAAGAGAGAGGAGACCAGAAGGCATCTACACCATAAGGGGAATGTAACTACAGGAAACAGAAAAGAGAAAGATTTGAGAGTGGATGTAATTCCTACGCTATCATCAGAGACACACACATAAACAGGATAACATCGGCAGCGTATGGGATGGTAGCAAATATAAGAACGTCATTTAGAAATCGAAATCAGGATTCCTTTAAAGCTATCTATACAACAATTGTTAGATCAATTCTAGAACATGCAACTCCGGCATGGAATCGTACCTTGTGAAACATAAAACGAATATTGAAGAAGTACAAAGGTTTGCGACAAGATTGGTGGCAGAGCTAAAAGGAATTAAGCTACGAGAATATACTAATGGAAGTAAATCTCACTTCCCTAGAGGATAGAAAAAAGAGGGGATATGATCACAACACAAAAGATACTGAAGAGAATAGATAAGGTGAACAAGGATAACATCTTCAAATTGTGAGAAATTAGGACAAAAGGACACAGGTGGAAGCTGGAAATGTAAATGAGTTGAAAGGTAAGGAAATACCGGTCGGTCGGCCGGTCGGCCGAGCAGACAGCACGCTGCGCTTGTGATCCTGTGGTCCTGGGTTCGATCCCATGCGCCGGCGAGAAACAATGGGCAGAGTTTCTTTCACCCTATGCCCCTGTTACCTAGCAGTAAAATAGGTACCTGGGTGTTAGTCAGCTGTCACGGGCTGCTTCCTGGGGGTGGAGGCCGGGTCGAGGACCGGGCCGCGGGGCCACTAAAGCCCCGAAATCATCTCAAGATAACCTCAAGATAAGATACTCGTAACCTGTACGAGTAGTCAACAAGTGAAAGGCACTAAAATAAGTTGTGGAAGCCTCCTCCTCCATCCACAACTTAAGGCTACATTCGACAAAGAATTTGAATACCAACAAAAATAATTTGTAACACAACAGGTACAACAAGGCCGGCAGGCTGGGTATGAAGAGTTACGCCTCACTCCCCACACAGACACTGCTAGGTAAGTACCGTTAGGGAAGTATCACAACCACCACCGCCATCATCACTAACACCACCACACACTTCCACCATCGTCACTGTATCACCATAAATGGTTTTATTTGATATACTCATTGTAACAAGTAGTCAATTCACGCAGGAATTGGGTGGCGACAATTTGTCGATCCTTAACTTATGTGGTTCTTCAACATTAATGTTGAAGGTGTTGTTAAGGACGGACAGAGTCCCTAACCTGTGAACATTAACGCACAAAAGTCACACCTTCTGAGGCGGTGATGTCCTCGGGCTGGGTGAGGTCAGGTCGTGTCAGGTGACCTTGTGCTAAGCTGATAATTGCCGACGGTTGCCTCTGTCTTTCCATCAGACATGCCGCTGTCTCTATGCAGACGATGGGTCACAATAACGTGGCTGAAGTAATCGACTTGAGAATGGTCCAGGACGGACCGAAACATCGTCGTCCCTTCACCTTCTAGTGTGTGGTCTGGTCAACATGCCGCTGTCTAGGTGTGGTAGCAAGATGGGCGGAGCTTACCTCCTGGCTCCCTCCCCTTTGTACTCTACAGCAGTTGTACATTAGAGTATAGATAGAGGGGTCCTCGCTCTACACTCTATAGGCCAGATACTGCACCGGAACCTCCAGGCCTGGAGGGGGGGGGGGGGGGTTCTGAGTATAACCCCCTTGTACTCTGAGACCTTGATGAGTTTGACTGTAAGGTGATGTATTGTTTTCTAAATTATATGTTGTGAAGTCTCCAGGGGGCAGACTCACCCGTATTGGTTCTCAATGTCCTGTATAGCGGCTCTGATTCCGAATTAATATTCATTATTGTAAAGTCAAGGGGACTATAATTATCCATGAACATATATGAATAATATCGTTAAGTCATTTGAACTTATCTCAGATTCTGACCCTACCTAAGGTCTTGGATCCATTTCTTGACTGAGATAAGCGAGAGAGCAGAGAACTCCGAAAAGTACTTACTAAAAGACTTGTTAATTGACTTTATGATTTACATGGTCATAGTTCCTGAACTGTTAACATTGATTATATTAACTGATGAACAGCGACGAGTTCCATTCCTTGCCTGGTAAACTGATGCATGGATGGTGGCAGCTACCCTCTACCAGCAGCTACCCACTAACACCACCACCACCACCAACAACAACACCAACACCACTACCACCACCACCACCACCAACACCAACACCACCACCACCACCAACAACAACACCACCACCACCACCAACACTACCACCACCGCCGCCACAGCCACACACACCACCACAATCACTAACACCACTAATGCCGACACTATGGGACTCAGATTAAATTAGCGGACTTGACCCAAACAAGGGTCTTGGCGCCGCGTACCAGGTCCTCCCCTAATACTGCCAGCTCTCCACCTTCCCTTACACTCTATTAAGGAAATCCTACTATTTTATCTTCTCAGGATTATCTGCTATCAATCAAAAATTTTAGTGTTGGGCACCTGTACGTGTGTGTGTACTCACGTACTTGTTCGCATCTATTTGTGCCTGCAGGATCGAGCTTTAGCTCTTAGACCCTGCCTTTGTAGCCACTGAAAACACTCCAGTTATCATATCTACGTTTGAAATTATGAATGAGTTCCCATGTACAACATGCTCATATTATTCAATTTATCCATTACTCTTATGTTAAAAGAAAATTTTCTAACATCTCTATAGCATTTGTTTCTCAAGACCCATGCCGTCTTGTTCTACTGGTGTTCATTTTGAACATTCTTTTTTTCCGTTTTGCCAATCCCTTTAAGTATTACATGTCTGTATCATGTCTCCTCTCTCTGTCTGTCTGTCTCTCTGTCTCTCTCTCTGTCTCTCTCTCTGTCTCTCTCTGTCTCTCTCTCTGTCTCTCTCTCTGTCTCTCTGTCTGTCTCTCTGTCTGTCTCTCTCTGTCTCTCTCTCTCTCTCTCTCTCTCTCTCTCTCTCTCTCTCTCTCTCTCTCTCTCTCTCTCTCTCTCTCTCTCTCTCTCTCTCTCTCTCTCTCTCTCCTTTTATTAAATGATCTCAGGTCTAGTTCCTTTAGTCTTTTTTCATACCCCATTCCCTTGCAATTATGGGATGAGCCTCGTTGCAAAAGTCTGAACCTTTTCCAATGTTTTAGGGGTGAGTGCTTCACGATTGTGGTATACTTTAAAACTAGTCTCGCGTAGGCAGTGTACAGTGATCCAAATGATTCCTTATTTAGGTTCTAAAACGATGCTCTGACCTGCCATTGTAGAGTATGCTGCTGATGTTATCCTGTTTAAATGTGCCTTCAGAGTTAGGCTTCGTGTCACGTCCACTCCAAGGTCTTTTATCCTAGTTGGTTAAGAGCGGTAGTTTTCCTTCTGGTCTCCTGGAACAGTTTCCATTTTCTTTCACCTTACAGTTGCTTGTGTTAAACTCTAGTAGCCCTCTCTTGGACGAACTCTGCAGCTTTAGTAAGTATTCTTGGAGTATCTTACAATCTTCATCTCTCTCATTAATTTTGCATTATCCAAAAACATTAGCATAAAGGATTCAACACCTGAGGTTACGCCATTAATAAATATGAAATAATATGGGTCCCAGCACCGATCCCTGAGGTGCTCACCTTGTTACTCTACGCCAGTACATCTCGCCCGCTGACTATGGCCCGGCCTGGTCGACGACCGGGCCGCGGGGACGCTAAGCCCCGGAAGCACCTCTTCTGTTGTTATCTGTTATTTGTCAGTGTCTCGTCTCGGGTTACCTCGTCTCCTAGCACTGGGACCTGTTCCGGCCCAGTCATGAATACACCATGAAAACAGGGATTAATCTTCTCACACATTTCCTTGTCATTTTCAATATGTATTCCTCCCCAATTAGATGTTCTAGTTACGTGGTCATTTACTCTCTTTTCCCGTATATGATTATGCAGTAAATTCTGTTGTTTCTTTGGCTGGGTTTCAATGTCATTTCCATAGTGTTTTTTTTTTCCTAAAACTCTTATGTTTACGTATTCGTTACTAGCTCTCTTGCAACCATTCCGGTTTTCTTCTGTTATCTCTCCTCTGAATTTTCCCCGCGCCTTCCTGCTTGTTGTATTAGCTTTGTGGCATTGTCTACTGAGCCGTGAGTTGTGGGGAACTGACCTGTGAGATTTATATTTATTTAATTAATATGAATTTATATAAAATTTATATTTATGTTAATCTATATACTTCCTTAGCAAATTGTATGATGGATTGGACTGTATTTCTGCAGATTCACACAAATCGACTCCTTTACACATTAGGAGGTTTATTAAATTATATGTGTAGTCAATCAAAATTGATTGACTAATATTCACTACAGTATTAGACCACACATATCAGTAATTAAAATTGGGAGACCTAGCTTATCTTATTGTACGGTAATGGGCCTAGTCAACCAGTATGAACTCGGATGAATAAGCCAGTGGATCCACTTTGTGGGTGTGGCTGGCTCCCACCTAATGTACTGGAGTACCAGAATTAATTCTTGTTTCTCTTCAATTGTTCCTGCCAAAGGGCACTCGCAATAATAGCAGTATATATATATATATATATATATATATATATATATATATATATATATATATATATATATATATATATATATATATATATATATATATATATATATATGACAGCTATATCAGAGGAAATATTGCTAATTTAAATAAAGAGATGAAAATATTACTCAGGGTTGGTCGCTGTCCTTCGTTCTAACCGGAAAATATTCCTATCTAACTAACATTACTGGCCAGGAATGACTAGATAAGATTTCGGAAAGAACACTTCCCTTGTTTAGATGTTGACTGCATGCTGATGATGGAAGCACTAATTTACTCTCCATAACACATCGTCCAAGGGAGTATAAAGAGCTGTTCTGCTCCAGCGACCTGATCTAACAATAACAATGGCTGACTCTGAGGCCTCCTTCCCACTGATGCATCCCTTGTTCTCCAGATGCGTCAAGAAGTGTTTAGAAAGGTCACTTTTACTCTATTTTGGTACTAATAATTAAGTTGATTTAAGTGAGATGTTTTTATGATGTTTAAAGTCCAAAGACTGTATTAAGAATGTTCCCAACAGAATTAGCTGGGGAAATTAACAGCGCTATGTGGCAATAATGTCCCATTTTCTATTGATGAAAATTTCCACTGTGCTACATTTTCTGCATGAATAAACACTATTTCTAGGGTTAATTTGTTATTTACACAACGACAGCAATATTATCTGCATATTGTATTTAACATTAGTATATAGTGTCGGGTTTCCGACACGAGTTGTTGTGGTCTCTCGAATTATTTACCCTTATTGTTGGTGTAGGTTTGGCTTCAGCCTCGTTGCGTCTCTGTGTGACTTGATCCATCTGTTCCTGGGCTGTCATCCCCGTGTGTGTGTGTGTGTGTGTGTGTGTGTGTGTGTGTGTGTGTGTGTGTGTGTGTGTGTGTGTGTGTGTGTGTGTGTATTAACCTAGTTGTATTCACCTAGTTGGGCTTGCAGGGGTAGAGCTCTGCTCTTTCGGCCCGCCTCTCGACTGTCAACTGTCATCTGTTACTAACTACTAATTCCCCCCCCCCCCACCCACACACACACGCACCCAGGAAGCAGCCCGTAACAGCTGTCTAATTCCCAGGTACCTATTTTATTGCTAGGTAACAAGGGCTTCAGGGTGAAAGAAACTCTGCCCATTGTTTCTCGCCGGCGCCGGGAGTCGAATCCCGGACCACAGGATTACGTGCCCAGCGTGCAGTCCACTCAGCCCACGGGCCCCTGTGTGTGTGTGCTTATTAATCAAACATTATATCCCTTATGCATCTACCATTATATATATAGTAACACTCTTTGTCGCCTTTATCGAAAAACCTTCGCGACTGTTGTGGGGTTGCGTCCTGGGTGCGGTAAGGTGTTGGCCTGTGGGACTTGGATAAGTCCAACAGGTGTTCGTGCCCCTGACAATGGTACACCGGAACGTGAAGTAATGTCTGTGTCAGTCACTTGAGAACTCTACCCTCCGTGTTTGTCTTGTATCGTTGGTGTGAAGGGCCTTGCCATCGCTTTAGGGTTATTAAGACCACGACAATATCTTACAGACCAATCAGCAAGTATACTGTTGTCCTGAATATAACAACGAGAAAGGTATAAAGTGTCTGTGTATACCGAGAAGCGGAATATACTTCTCAGTGTACATAGACTCTGTCTCTCTCTCTCGCTTCGAATATCTCTACACAAGAAAAAGAATGAAATTCATTATGTAAACGCAGGTTTGGTGTTGCAGCGCATCGATATTGCTGGCCCAATACGTCGTTTTTGCAGTCTCCACCTCCTCCTCCTCCCTCCCCCGAGCCTTCATCTCCCGCATAATGTCGTCTGCCGATAACAGCTGTTTTCATTTCTTGTCTGCAAAAAACCTAACGTGAATATTTTCAGTCACGCCACATATTTCCGTAGCGCTGGAGGGTCCGTGGAACACCCACCTGTGCTGAGGAAATTGCCTGCCCCTCCGGAAAAATAGCCTTGACGGACTGACTTTCTCATCATTCCTCTCTCCCTGTGTTGTTTGTGCTTTCCTCTGGTCGGACTCGTCGAGTGAATGAGCGAGTGTTTGTCTGGAGTATGTTCTAGTTTGTTTGGGCGAGAATATGTTTGTGGCTTCGTGGGTGATTGGACACAACCTTAATGTGAATGTGTTTATGTAAGCACCATCTTCACTGTACCCCCCTCCCTATTCCCCAGCACCCTAACCTCACTGTACCCCCTCCATTCCCATCACTACCCGCCATCTATTAACACCATCCTCCCCACGCCCCCTCCCCCAACCCCCACGCCTCCAATTCCTCACAGAAAACTGCTCCATTTTCCCGCCGGAAAATTCAGGTTGAAGGAAATAATATGCTCATTTAGATGTAATGGGCGAGCTGAAGGGCCGGACGGGGCCATCCTTTACTACCTGTCCTGCCCAGGCTTACTGTCCGCCTGGGGGGGGGGGGGCAGCTACAGCCGGGGTCCCTGCAGGCTGGGGTCTTCCTCTTCCCGGAAAGGGGAGGATGACCGGCCTGGGAGGGTGGACAACCGGCCTGGGAGGGTGGACAACCGGCCTGGGAGGGTGGACAACCGGCCTGGGAGGGTGGACAACCGGCCTGGGAGGGTGGACAACCGGCCTGGGAGGGTGGACAACCGGCCTGGGAGGGTGGACAACCGGCCTGGGAGGGTGGACAACCGGCCTGGGAGGGTGGACAACCGGCCTGGGAGGGTGGACAACCGGCCTGGGAGGGGAACAACCGGCCTGGAAGGAGGACAACCGGCCTGGGAGGGGGACAACCGGCCTGGGAGGGTGGACAACCGGCCTGAAAGGGTGGACAACCGGCCTGGGAGGGGGACAACCGGCCTGGGAGGGTGGACAACCGGCCTGAAAGGGTGGACAACCGGCCTGGGAGGAGGACAGCCGGCCTGGGAGGGTGGACAACCGGCCTGGGAGGGTGGACAACCGGCCTGAAAGGGTGGACAACCGGCCTGGGAGGGGGACAACCGGCCTGGGAGGAGGACAACCTGGCTGCCTGTCACTCAGCTCCTCCCAGAACACGTCCGCCACGAGCGACAGGTCATCAGTACCCTCCGGAGGTTAAGGGAGGAATAGGAAGGACGAGGAAGACGAAGGAGGAAAAAGAGGCGAGGGGGAGGACGACTCACTCCTGCAGAAGCAAACCAATTTTCCCTCTGTAAGCTCCGCAAATACTGACGGAATTTTGACGATACGTCTTATTGAACGCGTCAACGACAGGTGCCGCCCCCCACCTGGGGGGGGGGGCACGACCACCACACAGGGTGGGGGGCACGACCACCACACAGGGTGGGGGGGGGCACGACCACCACACAGGGTGGGGGTGGCACGACCACCACACAGGGTGGGGGGGCACGACCACCACACAGGGTGGGGGGCACGACCACCACACAGGGTGGGGGTGGCACGACCACCACACAGGGTGGGGGGCACGACCACCACACAGGGTGGGGGGCACGACCACCACACAGGGTGGGGGGGGGGCACGACCACCACACAGGGTGGGGGGCACGACCACCACACAGGGTGGGGGGCACGACCACCACACAGGGTGGGGGGCACGACCACCACACAGGGTGGGGGCACGATCACCACACGGGGTGGGGGCACGACCACCACACAGGGTGGGGGTGGCACGACCACCACACAGGGTGGGGGTGGCACGACCACCACACAGGGTGGGGGGCACGACCACGACACAGGGTGGGGGGGGGGCACGACCACCACACAGGGTGGGGGCACGACCACCACACAGGGTGGGGGGGGCACGACCACCACACAGGGTGGGGGGCACGACCACCACACAGGGTGGGGGTGGCACGACCACCACACAGGGTGGGGGGCACGACCACCACACAGGGTGGGGGGCACGACCACCACACAGGGTGGGGGGGGGGCACGACCACCACACAGGGTGGGGGGCACGACCACCACACAGGGTGGGGGGCACGACCACCACACAGGGTGGGGGGCACGACCACCACACAGGGTGGGGGGGGGGGTGGCACGACCACCACACAGGGTGGGGGTGGCACGACCACCACACAGGGTGGGGGGGCACGACCACCACACAGGGTGGGGGGCACGACCACCACACAGGGTGGGGGTGGCACGACCACCACACAGGGTGGGGGGCACGACCACCACACAGGGTGGGGGGCACGACCACCACACAGGGTGGGGGGGGGCACGACCACCACACAGGGTGGGGGGCACGACCACCACACAGGGTGGGGGGCACGACCACCACACAGGGTGGGGGCACGATCACCACACGGGGTGGGGGCACGACCACCACACAGGGTGGGGGTGGCACGACCACCACACAGGGTGGGGGTGGCACGACCACCACACAGGGTGGGGGGGCACGACCACCACACAGGGTGGGGGGCACGACCACCACACAGGGTGGGGGCACGATCACCACACAGGGTGGGGGGCACGACCACCACACAGGGTGGGGGTGGCACGACCACCACACAGGGTGGGGGGGCACGACCACCACACAGGGTGGGGGTGGCACGACCACCACACAGGGTGGGGGTGGCACGACCACCACACAGGGTGGGGGGGCACGACCACCACACAGGGTGGGGGGCACGATCACCACACAGGGTGGGGGGGGCACGACCACCACACAGGGTGGGGGCACGACCACCACACAGGGTGGGGGGGGGGGCACGACCACCACACAGGGTGGGGGCACGACCACCACACAGGGTGGGGGCACGACCACCACACAGGGTGGGGGGCACGACCACCACACAGGGTGGGGGGGGGCACGACCACCACACAGGGTGGGGGCACGACCACCACACAGGGTGGGGGGCACGACCACCACACAGGGTGGGGGCACGACCACCACACAGGGTGGGGGCACGACCACCACACAGGGTGGGGGCACGACCACCACACAGGGTGGGGGCACGACCACCACACAGGGTGGGGGGGGCACGACCACCACACAGGGTGGGGGGGGGCACGACCACCACACAGGGTGGGGGCACGACCACCACACGGGGTGGGGACACGACCACCACACAGGGTGGGGGGGGCACGACCACCACACAGGGTGGGGGGGCACGACCACCACACAGGGTGGGGGGGGGCACGACCACCACACAGGGTGGGGGGGGGCACGACCACCACACAGGGTGGGGGCACGACCACCACACAGGGTGGGGGGGGCACGACCACCACACAGGGTGGGGGGCACGACCACCACACAGGGTGGGGGGGGCACGACCACCACACAGGGTGGGGGGGCACGACCACCACACAGGGTGGGGGCACGACCACCACACAGGGTGGGGGCACGACCATCACACAGGGTGGGGGGGGCACGACCACCACACAGGGTGGGGGGGGGCACGACCACCACACAGGGTGGGGGGCACGACCACCACACAGGGTGGGGGCACGACCACCACACAGGGTGGGGGGGCACGACCACCACACAGGGTGGGGGGGCACGACCACCACACAGGGTGGGGGGGGGCACGACCACCACACAGGGTGGGGGGGGGGCACGACCACCACACAGGGTGGGGGGGCACGACCACAGATAATCACATTACCAAAATGAGACAATGTACAGTGTCCAACCCGTCCTCGACTCAAGTCCATTACATCAAGCGGTCGACCCCGCAGACGCATTCATCAATGTTTACATGCTGTTCATTCAAAACGGGAATTTTCTCAAATATAAATTAATATTATAATATATTAGCATATTGTGTATATATAGGCATAGGATAGGTTAGGTGTTTAGGTTCTGTTGACGATTATTTGTATTTGTAGTACGTGGGTGAAGCAATTATAGCGTAGTGATTCGAACAAAATTCGTCAGTGAAGCACTTGTTCCGGATATGTTCGAATGTCAGCAGTTGTGAGTCGTGTGTAAATCGCTTTTCATTCATAAACAGGGGGTTTGGCGGGTGCATGGAATCACTTTTGGATCTTTGTTTGGAGGACGGGCTGCAGTGTTATACTGCCATAGACAACAGTTTCAGTGTATGAAGTGTTCTGGTGGTCCTATCATTGGAATTATAAGTAAATTCCACGTTGTAATCATTTTGAGCTATCGTTCACAAGATGTGTATGGGGTGCACAGTAAACTATCGCTACGGGAATAAGTTTGGCTTGCACAGTAAACTATTAAAACATAACTATAAACAATAGTTAGAACTTTTGAAAACGTCAATAAAAGTTGCGGAAGATGGCGAGGTGGTGGTCTCAAGGTCTCGCAGCCTCGAGGTCTCGGAGCCTCGTGTCTCGCTCAAATATACGAGATTAATTTCCCCTTCAGCCAAAAATTTTGAGTCACAGAGATGGTGGGATATAGTCTTCGCCTCCTGGTAACGAGGATTGGTGGAGGGGCCGAGCAGGACGCTGGCGGTGAGCTGTGGCATAGTGACCTATGTTGACTTTGAAATTGAAACTGAAATAAGTTTAAATGAACAAATCCACAAGGGCCGTGACGAGGATTCGAATCTGCGTCCGAGATCATCCCAGACGCTTGTGGATTTGTTCATTTGATGCATCACGTAATTGTAATTTCTGTGTGTCATGAAATAAGTTTATTGAGGTAGAATACACAGAAAGGGATGAGGTAGCTCAAGCTATTCTCACCCCTATTATGTTGCCTTTAGTTATTGCACTGTCTTCCCGCTAAGTTCTTCCTCCCATTGTGCGTACTCACCTAGGTGTTGTGCTTGCGGGAGGTTGAGCTTTGGCTCTTTGGTCCCCGCATTCTCAATTGTCAATCAACTGGTGTACAGATTCCTGAGCCTACTGGGCTCTATCATATCTACATATCTATCTGTATGTGTGTGTGTGTGTGTGTGTGTGTGTGTGTGTGTGTGTGTGTGTGTGTGTGTGTGTGTGTGTGTGTGTGTGTGTACTCACCTATATGTACTCACCTATATGTGCTTGCAGGATCGAGCATTGACTCTTGGATCCCGCCTTTCTAGCTATCGGTTGTTTACAGCAATGACTCCTGTCCCATTTCCCTATCATACCTAGTTTTAAAAGTATGAATAGTATTTGCTTCCACAACCTGTTCCCCAAGTGCATTCCATTTTTCTACTACTCTCACGCTAAAAGAAAACTTCCTAACATCTCTGTGACTCATCTGAGTTTCCAGTTTCCACCCATGTCCCCTCGTTCTGTTATTATTACGTGTGAACATTTCATCTATTTCCACTTTGTCAATTCCCCTGAGTATTTTATATGTCCCTATCATATCTCCTCTCTCCCTTCTTTTCTCTAGTGTCGTAAGGTTCAGTTCCTTCAGCCGCTCTTCATATCCCATCCCTCGTAACTCTGGGACAAGCCTCGTCGCAAACCTCTGAACCTTCTCCAGTTTCTTTATGTGTTTCTTCAGGTGGGGGCTCCATGATGGCGCGGCATACTCTAAGACGGGTCTCACGTAGGCAGTGTAAAGCGCCCTAAAAGCTTCCTCATTTAGGTTTCTGAATGAAGTTCTAATTTTCGCCAGTGTAGAGTACGCTGCTGTCGTTATCCTATTTATATGTGCCTCAGGAGTTACATTAGGTGTCACATCCACTCCCAGGTCTCTTTCTCGAATCGTTACAGGTAGGCTGTTCCCCTTCATTGTGTACTGTCCCTTTGGTCTCCTGTCACCTGATCCCATTTCCATAACTTTACATTTACTGGTGTTAAACTCCAGTAGCCATTTCCCTGACCATCTCTGCAGCCTGTTTAAGTCCTCTTGGAGGATCCTACAATCCTCGTCTGTCACAACTCTTCTCATTAATTTTGCGTCATCTGCAAACATTGACATGTATGATTCCACTCCTGTAAACATATCATTTACGTAAATTAGAAAGAGGATTGGTCCCAGCACCGATCCTTGAGGTACTCCACTTGTTACTGTTCGCCAGTCCGACTTTTCGCCCCTTACCATTACCCTCTGGCTCCTTCCTGTTAGGTAGTTCTTCACCCATACTAGGGCCTTTCCGCTTACTCCTGCCTGCCTCTCAAGTTTGTATAGCAGTCTCATGTGCAGTACCGTATCAAAGGCCTTTTGGCAGTCAAGAAATATGCAGTCTGCCCAGCCTTCTCTGTCCTGCCTTATCCTTGTTACTTTATCATAGAATTCTAAAAGGTTTGTTAGGCATGATTTCCCTGTCCAGAACCCATATTGGTGCTTGTTTACAAACCCAATGCTCTCCAGGTGCTCAACAAGTCTTAGCCTAATTATTCTTTCAAGTATTTTGCACGGGATGCTTGTCAGTGATACGGGTCTGTAGTTAAGTGCCTCATCCCTATCACCTTTTTTGAAAATCGGTACGACATTTGCCTCCTTCCAGCAACTGGGCAATTCTCCCGACGTAAGTGACTCATTGAAGATCATTGCCAGAGGCACGCTGAGAGCCTGCGCTGCCTCTTTAAGTATCCACGGTGATACTTTGTCTGGTCCAACAGCTTTATTTGCATCCAGTGTTGTCAACTGTTTCATTACATCCTCTGCTGTCACCTCTATATCTGATAGTCTTTCATCTTGGGTAATCTCTTCTAACAATGGGAGCTGCTCAGGCTCGGTTGTGAACACTCCATGGAATTTTGCATTCAGTACCTCGCAGATTTCCTTGTCGCTTTCTGTATATGCCCCTTCTGTTTTCCTCAGTCTTGTCACTTGGTCATTTACCGACATCTTCCTTCTTATATGGCTATGTAGTAATTTTGGTTGCTTTTTCGCTTTGACTGCAATATCATTCTCATAATTTCTTTCCGACACTCGTCTTATGTTAATGTAATCATTCCTAGCTCTGTTACATCTAATCCTGTTGTCCTCTGTCCTTTGTCTTCTGTACTTCCTCCACTCCCTCCTGCTTCTCACCTTTGCTTCCTGACACTGTCTATTAAACCATGGGTTATTATATTCCCTCCTGCTTTTTCCTTTATTGTTGGAATAAATCTATCTTCAGCCTCCTTGCATTTCAATATGACTTGGTTCATCATACCTTGCACTGTTTTTCCTCTGAGTTCTTCCTCCCACTGCACTTCTCCCAGGTAGTCCCTTATCCTTCTGTAGTCCCCTTTTCTGTAATCAAGTCTCCTTTCCCGGACCTCTTGTCCTTTGGTCACAATTTTAAGCTCCATCATGTAGTCAAAGACTAGGACACAATGGTCACTAGCTCCTAGTGGTATTTCATGTTCCAACTGCTCGATGTCTTCTACATTCTGAGTGATAATGAGATCTAATAGGCTGGGCGTATCCCCTCCTCTTTCCCTAGTATCTTCTTTCACATGCTGTGTTAGGAAATTCCTGTCAATAACGTCTACCAGCTTCGCTCCCCAGGTCTCCTCCCCGCCATGGGGATTCCTCGTTTCCCAATCTATCTCTCCGTGATTTAGGTCCCCCATGACCAGCAGCTTCGCTCTCATTCTATGCGCTAAAGTTGCTGCCCTCTGCAGTTCATCCATACATGTCTTGTTGCTGTCCTCGTACTCCTGCCTGGGCCTTCTACTGTTTGGTGGGGGATTGTAGAGTATCAAGATTACAATCTTCTTCCTTTCAATCTTCTTCTTCTTCACACACAAATGTGTGTGTGTGTGTGTGTGTGTGTGTGTGTGTGTGTGTGTGTGTGTGTGTGTGTGTGTGTGTGTGTGTGTGTGTGTGTGTGTGTGTGAGAGAGAAAAAAAATAGTAGTTAGTAACAGTTGAGAGGCGGGCCGAAAGAGCAGAGCTCAACCCCCGCAAGCACAACTAGGTGAATACAGTAGTATATGCACTCTTCTGGTACCACATTTCTCATATTTACGGTTATGGAGTTCTCAAAGGGCTCAACTAACGCCCCAAACTGACCTCCCGAGCAGTTTAAAAGAACACAAGGAAACGTCCTCTAAGAGTCTAA